>NC_138170.1:25865435-26335727 GCF_964165515.1 Mesoplodon bidens | reverse complement strand
TGAGAAATATCAACATGCGCACTGTCCACAAGGGCACTATCACATTGAGTTGTATCACCATGTGTACTGTCATCTTGGGCACAGTCACCATGGGCACACTCACCAAGTACACTATCACTATGCTCAGTATTACTCTGAACACTGTCACCATGGTCACCGTAACCATGGGCACTATCACCGGGAGCATTATCAGCATCAGCACAACAGGCGTGATAACTGTCACCATGGGTCATATCACCGTGAGCACTGTTGCCATGGGCACTGTCACGATGTGCAATGCCCCATTGGTACTCTCACCATGGGAACTGCCACCATGAGCACTGTCACCATGAGAACTGTTACTATGAGAAATGTAACCATGGGCAATTTCTCCATGAGTACTCTCACCATGGGTATTTAAACCTTGGGCACTCTCAACGTAAACAGTATTACCATGAGCACTTTCACTGTGAGCACTGTCACCATGGGCACTGTCACAATGCGGAGTGTCACCATGAGCCATGTCACCATGGGAAATGTCACCGTGAGAAGTGTCACCATAGGCAATGTCACCATGGGCAATGTCACCATGGGAAATGCCATTTTGAGCACTGTCACCATGGGTACTGCAACCATGAGTACTGTCACCATGAGTACTGTCACCATTGGCAGTATCACCAGGCGCACTGTCACCATGGGCACTATCACCATGACAACTCTCAGAGTGAGCACTGTCACTGTGGGCACTGCCATCGTGAGCAATTCCACCATGGGCAATGTCACCATGGGCACTAACGTTGTGAGCACTCTCAACATGAGCACGTCACCATGAGCCCTGTCACCATGGGCAATGTCACTGTGAGAAGTTTCACCATAGGCAATGTCACCGTGGGCACTGTCACCATGGTCACTGCCACCACTGTCACTGTCATTTTGAGCACTGTCACCATGGGTATTGCAACCATGAGCACTGTCACCATGAGCACTGTCACCATTGCGAGTATCACCATGTGCACTGTCACCATGAGCACTATCACAATGAGAACTGTCAGCGTGGGAACTGTCACTGTTGGCAAGGGCACCATGGCCACTTCCACCATGGGCAATGTCACCATGGGCACTATCACTGTGAGCACTGTCAACATGAGCACGTCACCATGGGCACTGTCAACATGGGTACTATCTCAAAGGGCAATGTCACCATGAGCATTGTCAGGATGGGCAATTTCACCATGAGCACTGTCACCAAAGGCACTATCGCCATGAGCAATGTCACTCTGGGCCGTGTCACCAGGGGCACTATCCCCATGGTTAATGTTATAATTGGCACTTTCCCCGTGAGCACTGTCACCCAGGGCACTGTCATCATGGGCACGGTCACCGTGAGCGCTATCTCCATGAGCACAGCCACTGTGAACACCATCACCATAATCACTGGCCTCATCGGTACTGTCACCATGAGCACTGCCACAATGAGCACTGTCAGCATGGGCACTTCCCCCATGAGCACTGTCACTATGAGAACTGCTACCATGGGTATTTTCACCATGAGTACTGTCACCCTGTGTATTGTCACCATTTGCACTGTCACCATGAAGACTATAACCGTGAGCGCTATCACCATGAGATCTCTCACCATGGTCACTGTCACCATGGCACCTTGCACAATGGGGGCTGTCAACATGAGTGCTGTCACCATTGGCACTATCACTGTGAGCATTCTCACTGTGGTCAGTGTCACCATGGGCACAGTCACCATGAGCACTGTCACCATAGGCAATGTCACCGTGGTCAGTGTCACCATGAGCACTGTCAACATGGGCACTCATACAGTGGGCACTGTCACTGTGAGCACTGTCACCATGGGTACTGCCACCATAAGCAGTGTCTCTGTGAGTACTGTCAGCATGGGTTTTTACCGTGAGCACTGTCACCATGAGCCCTGTCACCATTTTTTAGTGACACCATGTGCACTACCACCATGCGCACTCTCACCATGGGCACTGTCACCGAGAAAACTGTCACCATAAGTACTGTCTTCATGGGCACTGTCACCAAAGGCACGGCCAACATGTGAACTGTAACCATTGTCAGTATCACCGTGAGAAGTGTCACCATGGGAATTACCAACATAGGCACTGTCATCATGAGCACTTTCAGAACGGGAACTGTCACCATGGGCACTATCACCGTGAGTACTCTCACCATGGGAATTATCGCCATGGGCACTATCAGCATTAGAACTGTCACCGTGGTCACTGTCACGATGGAATTTGTCACGGTGAGCAGTGTCACGATAGGCAAAGTCACGGTTTGCACTGTCCCCTTGGGCCCTGTCACAGTGAGCACTATCACTTTGACGGTGGTGGCCATGGGCTCTGCCACCATGGACACTACCAACTTGAGAATTATCACCATTTGTTCTCTCAGCATTGTCACGGTCAACAAGTGCACTCTCACTGTGCTCACTATGACCGTGAACTCTGACACCATGGGCACCTTAATCATGGGCACTATCACCGTGAGCACTATCACCATCGGCACTATCACTGTGATCACTGTCACCATAGACACTATCATGGTGAGCATGTTAATATGAGCATTGTAACTGTGAGCACTGTCACAATGGGTAATGCAACCATGAGCCCAGTCACCGTGAGCACTGTCAGCATGGGTTGTCACCTTGTGCACGGTCAGCATGAGCACTGTCACCAAGGGAATATAATTATTTTTCAGTGCCGCCATGTGCACTGTCACCTTGGACACTATCACCACGAGCACTGTCACCATGAGTACTGTCATCATGGGCAATGGCACAGCCACCATCTGCAATCTTACCATGGTCACTATCACTGTGAGCACTGTCACCAATGGAACTACCAACATGGGCACTGTCATCATGAGCACTTTCACCATACGAACTCTCACCATGGGCCCTATGAACGTGAGAACGGTCACCATGGGCACTGTCACCATGAGCATTGTCATCATAGGCAATGTCACCGTGAGAACTATCACCATGCGCACTGTCCACAAGGGTACTATCACATTGAGTTGTATCACCATGTGTACTGTCATCTTGGGCACAGTCACCATGGGTACACTCACGAAGTACACTATCACTATGCTCACTATTACTCTGAACACTGTCACCATGGGCACCGTAACCATGGGCACTATCACCGGGAGCATTATCAGCATCGGCACAACAGGCGTGATAACTGTCACCATGGGTCATATCACCGTGAGCACGGTTGCCATGGGCACTGTCACGATGTGCAATGCCCCATTGGTACTCTCACCATGGGAACTGCCACCATGAGCACTGTCACCATGAGCACTGACACCACGATCACTGCCACCGAGGGCACTGCAACCATGAGCACTGTCACCATGAGAAGTGTTACTATGAGAAATGTAACCATGGGCAATTTCTCGATGAGTACTCTCACCATGGGTATTTTCACCTTGGGCACTCTCAACGTAAACAGTATTACCATGAGCACTTTCACTGTGAGGACTCTCACCATGGACACTGTCACAATGCGGAGTGTCACCATGAGCCATGTCACCATGGGAAATGTCACCGTGAGAAGTGTCACCATAGGCAATGTCACCATGGGCAATGTCACCATGGGAAATGCCATTTTGAGCCCTGTCACCATGGGTACTGCAACCATGAGTACTGTCACCATGAGTACTGTCACCATTGGCAGTATCACCAGGCGCACTGTCACCATGGGCACTATCACCATGACAACTCTCAGAGTGAGCACTGTCACTGTGGGCACTGCCATCGTGAGCAATTCCACCATGGGCAATGTCACCATGGGCACTAACGTTGTGAGCACTCTCAACATGAGCACGTCACCATGAGCCCTGTCACCATGGGCAATGTCACTGTGAGAATATTCACCATAGGCAATGTCACCGTGGGCACTGTCACCATGGTCACTGCCACCACTGTCACTGTCATTTTGAGCACTGTCACCATGGGTACTGCAACCATGAGCACTGTCACCATGAGCACTGTCACCATTGCGAGTATCACCATGTGCACTGTCACCATGGGCACTATCACAATGAGAACTGTCAGCGTGGGCACTGTCACTGTTGGCAAGGGCACCATGGCCACTTCCACCATGGGCAATGTCACCATGGTCACTATCACTGTGAGCACTGTCACCAATGGAACTACCAACATGGGCACTGTCATCATGAACACTTTCACCATACGAACTCTCACCATGGGCCCTATGAACGTGAGAACGGTCACCATGGGCACTGTCACCATGAGCATTGTCATCATAGGCAATGTCACCGTGAGAACTATCACCATGCGCACTGTCCACAAGGGTACTATCACATTGAGTTGTATCACCATGTGTACTGTCATCTTGGGCACAGTCACCATGGGTACACTCACGAAGTACACTATCACTATGCTCACTATTACTCTGAACACTGTCACCATGGGCACCGTAACCATGGGCACTATCACCGGGAGCATTATCAGCATCGGCACAACAGGCGTGATAACTGTCACCATGGGTCATATCACCGTGAGCACGGTTGCCATGGGCACTGTCACGATGTGCAATGCCCCATTGGTACTCTCACCATGGGAACTGCCACCATGAGCACTGTCACCATGAGCACTGACACCACCATCACTGCCACCGAGGGCACTGCAACCATGAGCACTGTCACCATGAGAACTGTTACTATGAGAAATGTAACCATGGGCAATTTCTCGATGAGTACTCTCACCATGGGTATTTTCACCTTGGGCACTCTCAACGTAAACAGTATTACCATGAGCACTTTCACTGTGAGCACTGTCACCATGGGCACTGTCACAATGCGGAGTGTCACCATGAGCCATGTCACCATGGCAAATGTCACCGTGAGAAGTGTCACCATAGGCAATGTCACCATGGGCAATGTCACTATGGGAAATGCCATTTTGAGCCCTGTCACCATGGGTACTGCAACCATGAGTACTGTCACCATGAGTACTGTCACCATTGGCAGTATCACCAGGCGCACTGTCACCATGGGCACTATCACCATGACAACTCTCAGAGTGAGCACTGTCACTGTGGGCACTGCCATCGTGAGCAATTCCACCATGGGCAATGTCACCATGGGCACTAACGTTGTGAGCACTCTCAACATGAGCACGTCACCATGAGCCCTGTCACCATGGGCAATGTCACTGTGAGAATATTCACCATAGGCAATGTCACCGTGGGCACTGTCACCATGGTCACTGCCACCACTGTCACTGTCATTTTGAGCACTGTCACCATGGGTACTGCAACCATGAGCACTGTCACCATGAGCACTGTCACCATTGCGAGTATCACCATGTGCACTGTCACCATGGGCACTATCACAATGAGAACTGTCAGCGTGGGCACTGTCACTGTTGGCAAGGGCACCATGGCCACTTCCACCATGGGCAATGTCACCATGGGCACTATCACTGTGAGCACTGTCACCAATGGAACTACCAACATGGGCACTGTCATCATGAACACTTTCACCATACGAACTCTCACCATGGGCCCTATGAACGTGAGAACGGTCACCATGGGCACTGTCACCATGAGCATTGTCATCATAGGCAATGTCACCGTGAGAACTATCACCATGCGCACTGTCCACAAGGGTACTATCACATTGAGTTGTATCACCATGTGTACTGTCATCTTGGGCACAGTCACCATGGGTACACTCACGAAGTACACTATCACTATGCTCACTATTACTCTGAACACTGTCACCATGGGCACCGTAACCATGGGCACTATCACCGGGAGCATTATCAGCATCGGCACAACAGGCGTGATAACTGTCACCATGGGTCATATCACCGTGAGCACGGTTGCCATGGGCACTGTCACGATGTGCAATGCCCCATTGGTACTCTCACCATGGGAACTGCCACCATGAGCACTGTCACCATGAGCACTGACACCACGATCACTGCCACCGAGGGCACTGCAACCATGAGCACTGTCACCATGAGAACTGTTACTATGAGAAATGTAACCATGGGCAATTTCTCGATGAGTACTCTCACCATGGGTATTTTCACCTTGGGCACTCTCAACGTAAACAGTATTACCATGAGCACTTTCACTGTGAGCACTGTCACCATGGGCACTGTCACAATGCGGAGTGTCACCATGAGTCATGTCACCATGGCAAATGTCACCGTGAGAAGTGTCACCATAGGCAATGTCACCATGGGCAATGTCACTATGGGAAATGCCATTTTGAGCCCTGTCACCATGGGTACTGCAACCATGAGTACTGTCACCATGAGTACTGTCACCATTGGCAGTATCACCAGGCGCACTGTCACCATGGGCACTATCACCATGACAACTCTCAGAGTGAGCACTGTCACTGTGGGCACTGCCATCGTGAGCAATTCCACCATGGGCAATGTCACCATGGGCACTAACGTTGTGAGCACTCTCAACATGAGCACGTCACCATGAGCCCTGTCACCATGGGCAATGTCACTGTGAGAATATTCACCATAGGCAATGTCACCGTGGGCACTGTCACCATGGTCACTGCCACCACTGTCACTGTCATTTTGAGCACTGTCACCATGGGTACTGCAACCATGAGCACTGTCACCATGAGCACTGTCACCATTGCGAGTATCACCATGTGCACTGTCACCATGGGCACTATCACAATGAGAACTGTCAGCGTGGGCACTGTCACTGTTGGCAAGGGCACCATGGCCACTTCCACCATGGGCAATGTCACCATGGTCACTATCACTGTGAGCACTGTCACCAATGGAACTACCAACATGGGCACTGTCATCATGAACACTTTCACCATACGAACTCTCACCATGGGCCCTATGAACGTGAGAACGGTCACCATGGGCACTGTCACCATGAGCATTGTCATCATAGGCAATGTCACCGTGAGAACTATCACCATGCGCACTGTCCACAAGGGTACTATCACATTGAGTTGTATCACCATGTGTACTGTCATCTTGGGCACAGTCACCATGGGTACACTCACGAAGTACACTATCACTATGCTCACTATTACTCTGAACACTGTCACCATGGGCACCGTAACCATGGGCACTATCACCGGGAGCATTATCAGCATCGGCACAACAGGCGTGATAACTGTCACCATGGGTCATATCACCGTGAGCACGGTTGCCATGGGCACTGTCACGATGTGCAATGCCCCATTGGTACTCTCACCATGGGAACTGCCACCATGAGCACTGTCACCATGAGCACTGACACCACCATCACTGCCACCGAGGGCACTGCAACCATGAGCACTGTCACCATGAGAACTGTTACTATGAGAAATGTAACCATGGGCAATTTCTCGATGAGTACTCTCACCATGGGTATTTTCACCTTGGGCACTCTCAACGTAAACAGTATTACCATGAGCACTTTCACTGTGAGCACTGTCACCATGGGCACTGTCACAATGCGGAGTGTCACCATGAGCCATGTCACCATGGCAAATGTCACCGTGAGAAGTGTCACCATAGGCAATGTCACCATGGGCAATGTCACTATGGGAAATGCCATTTTGAGCCCTGTCACCATGGGTACTGCAACCATGAGTACTGTCACCATGAGTACTGTCACCATTGGCAGTATCACCAGGCGCACTGTCACCATGGGCACTATCACCATGACAACTCTCAGAGTGAGCACTGTCACTGTGGGCACTGCCATCGTGAGCAATTCCACCATGGGCAATGTCACCATGGGCACTAACGTTGTGAGCACTCTCAACATGAGCACGTCACCATGAGCCCTGTCACCATGGGCAATGTCACTGTGAGAATATTCACCATAGGCAATGTCACCGTGGGCACTGTCACCATGGTCACTGCCACCACTGTCACTGTCATTTTGAGCACTGTCACCATGGGTACTGCAACCATGAGCACTGTCACCATGAGCACTGTCACCATTGCGAGTATCACCATGTGCACTGTCACCATGGGCACTATCACAATGAGAACTGTCAGCGTGGGCACTGTCACTGTTGGCAAGGGCACCATGGCCACTTCCACCATGGGCAATGTCACCATGGGCACTATCACTGTGAGCACTGTCAACATGAGCACGTCACCATGGGCACTGTCAACATGGGTACTATCTCAAAGGGCAATGTCACCATGAGCATTGTCAGGATGGGCAATTTCACCATGGGCACTGTCACCAAAGGCACTATCGCCATGAGCAATGTCACTGTGGGCCGTGTCACCAGGGGCACTATCACCGTGGTTAACGTTATCATTGGCACTTTCCCCGTGAGCACTGTCACCCTGGGCACTGTCATCATGGGCACGGTCACCGTGAGCACTATCTCCATGAGCACAGCCACTGTGAACACCATCACCATAATCACTGGCCTCATCGGTACTGTCACCATGAGCACTGCCACAATGAGCACTGTCAGCATGGGCACTTCCCCCATGAGCACTGTCACTATGAGAACTGCTACCATGGGTATTTTCCCCATGAGTACTGTCACCCTGTGTATTGTCACCATTTGCACTGTCACCATGAAGACTATAACCGTGAGCGCTATTACCATGAGATCTCTCACCATGGTCACTGTCACCATGGCACCTTGCACAATGGGGGCTGTCAACATGAGTGCTGTCACCATTGGCACTATCACTGTGAGCATTCTCACTGTGGTCAGTGTCACGAGGGGCACTGTCACCATGAGCACTGTCACCATAGGCAATGTCACCTTGGTCAGTGTCACCATGAGCACTGTCAACATGGGCACTCATACAGTGGGCACTGTCACTGTGAGCACTGTCACCATGGGTACTGCCACCATGAGCAGTGTCTCTGTGAGTACTGTCAGCATGGGTTTTTACCGTGAGCACTGTCACCATGAGCCCTGTCACCATTTTTCAGTGACACCATGTGCACTACCACCATGCGCACTCTCACCATGGGCACTGTCACCGAGAAAACTGTCACCATAAGTACTGTCTTCATGGGCACTGTCACCAAGGGCACGGCCAACATGTGAACTGTAACCATTGTCAGTATCACTGTGAGAAGTCTCACCATGGGAATTACCAACATAGGCACTGTCATCCTTAGCACTTTCAGAACGGGAACTGTCACAATGGGCACTATCACCGTGAGGATTCTCACCACGGGAATTATCGCCATGGGCACTATCAGCATTAGAACTGTCACCGTGGTCACTGTCACGATGGAATTTGTCACTGTGAGCACTATCACGATAGGCAAAGTCACGGTTTGCACTGTCCCCTTGGGCCCTGTCACAGTGAGCACTATCACTTTGACGGTGATGTCCATGGGCACTGCCACCATGGACACTACCAACTTGAGAATTATCACCATTTGTTCTCTCAGCGTGGTCACGGTAAACAAGTGCACTCTCACTATGCTCACTATGACTGTGAACACTGTCACCATGGGCACCTTAATCATGGGCACTATCACTGTGAGCACTATCACCATCGGCACTATCACTGTGATCACTGTCACCATAGACGCTATCATGGTGAGCACCGTTAACATGAGCATTGTAACTGTGAGCACTGTCACAATGGGTAATGCAACCATGAGCCCAGTCACCGTGAGCACTGTCAGCATGGGTTGTCACCTTGTGCACGGTCAGCATGAGCACTGTCACCATGGGCACTATAACTATTTTTCAGTGCCACCATGTGCACTGTCACCTTGGACACTATCACCACGAGCACTGTCACCATGAGTACTGTCATCATGGGCAATGGCACAGCCACCATCTGCAATCTTACCATGGTCACTATCACTGTGAGCACTGTCACCAATGGAACTACCAACATGGGCACTGTCATCATGAGCACTTTCACCATACGAACTCTCACCATGGGCACTATGAACGTGTGAACGGTCACCATGGGCACTGTCACCATGAGCATTGTCATCATAGGCAATGTCACCGTGAGAACTATCACCATGTGCACTGTCCACAAGGGTACTATCACATTGAGTTGTATCACCATGTGTACTGTCATATTGGGCACAGTCACCATGGGCACACTCACCAAGTACACTATCACTATGCTCACTATTACTCTGAACACTGTCACCATGGGCACTGTAACCATGGGCATTATCACCGGGAGCATTATCAGCATCAGCTCAACAGGCGTGATAACTGTCACCATGGGTCATATCACCGTGAGCACGGTTGCCATGGGCACTGTCACGATGTGCAATGCCCCATTGGTACTCTCACCATGGGAACTGCCACCATGAGCACTGTCACCATGAGCACTGACACCACGATCACTGCCACCGAGGGCACTGCAACCATGAGCACTGTCACCATGAGAACGGTTACTATGTGAAATGTAACCATGGGCAATTTCTCGATGAGTACTCTCACCATGGGTATTTTCACCTTGGGCACTCTCAACGTAAACAGTATTACCATGAGCATTTTCACTGTGAGCACAGTCACCATGGGCACTGTCACAATGCGGAGTGTCACCATGAGCCATGTCACCATGGGAAATGTCACCGTGAGAAGTGTCACCATAGGCAATGTCACCATGGGCAATGTCACCATGGGAAATGCCATTTTGAGCACTGTCAACATGGGTACTGCAACCATGAGTACTGTCACCATGAGTACTGTCACCATTGGCAGTATCACCAGGCGCACTGTCACCATGGGCACTATCACCATGACAACTCTCAGAGTGAGCACTGTCACTGTGGGCACTGCCATCGTGAGCAATTCCACCATGGGCAATGTCACCATGGGCACTAACGTTGTGAGCACTCTCAACATGAGCACGTCACCATGAGCCCTGTCACCATGGGCAATGTCACTGTGAGAAGTTTCACCATAGGCAATGTCACCGTGGGCACTGTCACCATGGTCACTGCCACCACTGTCACTGTCATTTTGAGCACTGTCACCATGGGTATTGCAACCATGAGCACTGTCACCATGAGCACTGTCACCATTGCGAGTATCACCATGTGCACTGTCACCATGAGCACTATCACAATGAGAACTGTCAGCGTGGGCACTGTCACTGTTGGCAAGGGCACCATGGCCACTTCCACCATGGGCAATGTCACCATGGGCACTATCACTGTGAGCACTGTCAACATGAGCACGTCACCATGGGCACTGTCAACATGGGTACTATCTCAAAGGGCAATGTCACCATGAGCATTGTCAGGATGGGCAATTTCACCATGAGCACTGTCACCAAAGGCACTATCGCCATGAGCAATGTCACTGTGGGCCGTGTCACCAGGGGCACTATCCCCATGGTTAATGTTATAATTGGCACTTTCCCCGTGAGCACTGTCACCCAGGGCACTGTCATAATGGGCACGGTCACCGTGAGCACTATCTCCATGAGCACAGCCACTGTGAACACCATCACCATAATCACTGGCCTCGTCGGTACTGTCACCATGAGCACTGCCACAATGAGCACTGTCAGCATGGGCACTTCCCCCATGAGCACTGTCACTATGAGAACTGCTACCATGGGTATTTTCACCATGAGTACTGTCACCCTGTGTATTGTCACCATTTGCACTGTCACCATGAAGACTATAACCGTGAGCGCTATCACCATGAGATCTCTCACCATGGTCACTGTCACCATGGCACTTTGCACAATGGGGGCTGTCAACATGAGTGCTGTCACCATTGGCACTATCACTGTGAGCATTCTCACTGTGGTCAGTGTCACCATGGGCACAGTCACCATGAGCACTGTCACCATAGGCAATGTCACCGTGGTCAGTGTCACCATGAGCACTGTCAACTTGGGCACTCATACAGTGGGCACTGTCACTGTGAGCACTGTCACCATGGGTACTGCCACCATAAGCAGTGTCTCTGTGAGTACTGTCAGCATGGGTTTTTACCGTGAGCACTGTCACCATGAGCCCTGTCACCATTTTTTAGTGACACCATGTGCACTACCACCATGCGCACTCTCACCATGGGCACTGTCACCGAGAAAACTGTCACCATAAGTACTGTCTTCATGGGCACTGTTACCAAGGGCACGGCCAACATGTGAACTGTAACCATTGTCAGTATCACCGTGAGAAGTGTCACCATGGGAATTACCAACATAGGCACTGTCATCATGAGCACTTTCAGAACGGGAACTGTCACCATGGGCACTATCACCGTGAGGACTCTCACCATGGGAGTTACCGCCATGGGCACTATCAGCATTAGAACTGTCACCGTGGTCACTGTCACGATGGAATTTGTCACGGTGAGAACTGTCACGGTATGCAAAGTCACGGTTTCCACTCTCCCCTTGGGCCCTGTCACAGTGAGCACTATCACTTTGACGGTGGTGGCCATGGGCACTGCCACCATGGACACTACCAACATGAGAATTATCACCATTTGTTCTCTAAGCGTGGTCACGGTCAACATGTGCAGTCTCAGTATGCTCACTATGACCGTGAACACTGTCACCATGGGCACCTTAATCATGGGCACTATCACCGTGAGCACTATCACCATCGGCACTATCACTGTGATCACTGTCCCCATAGACACTATCATGGTGAGAACAGTTAACATGAGCATTGTAACTGTGAGCACTGTCACAATGGGTAATGCAACCATGAGCCCAGTCACCGTGAGCACTGTCAGCATGGGTTGTCACCTTGTGCACGGTCAGCATGAGCACTGTCACCAAGGGCACTATAACTATTTTTCAGTGCCAACATGTGCACTGTCACCTTGGACACTATCACCACGAGCACTGTCACCATGAGTACTGTCATCATGGGCAATGGCACAGCCACCATCTGCAATCTTACCATGGTCACTATCACTGTGAGCACTGTCACCAATGGAACTACCAACATGGGCACTGTCATCATGAGCACTTTCACCATACGAACTCTCACCATGGGCACTATGAACGTGAGAACCGTCACCATGGGCACTGTCACCATGAGCATTGTCATCATAGGCAATGTCACCGTGAGAACTATCAACATGCGCACTGTCCACAAGGGCACTATCACATTGAGTTGTATCACCATGTGTACTGTCATCTTGGGCACAGTCACCATGGGCACACTCACCAAGTACACTATCACTATGCTCAGTATTACTCTGAACACTGTCACCATGGTCACCGTAACCATGGGCACTATCACCGGGAGCATTATCAGCATCAGCACAACAGGCGTGATAACTGTCACCATGGGTCATATCACCGTGAGCACTGTTGCCATGGGCACTGTCACGATGTGCAATGCCCCATTGGTACTCTCACCATGGGAACTGCCACCATGAGCACTGTCACCATGAGAACTGTTACTATGAGAAATGTAACCATGGGCAATTTCTCCATGAGTACTCTCACCATGGGTATTTAAACCTTGGGCACTCTCAACGTAAACAGTATTACCATGAGCACTTTCACTGTGAGCACTGTCACCATGGGCACTGTCACAATGCGGAGTGTCACCATGAGCCATGTCACCATGGGAAATGTCACCGTGAGAAGTGTCACCATAGGCAATGTCACCATGGGCAATGTCACCATGGGAAATGCCATTTTGAGCACTGTCACCATGGGTACTGCAACCATGAGTACTGTCACCATGAGTACTGTCACCATTGGCAGTATCACCAGGCGCACTGTCACCATGGGCACTATCACCATGACAACTCTCAGAGTGAGCACTGTCACTGTGGGCACTGCCATCGTGAGCAATACCACCATGGGCAATGTCACCATGGGCACTAACGTTGTGAGCACTCTCAACATGAGCACGTCACCATGAGCCCTGTCACCATGGGCAATGTCACTGTGAGAAGTTTCACCATAGGCAATGTCACCGTGGGCACTGTCACCATGGTCACTGCCACCACTGTCACTGTCATTTTGAGCACTGTCACCATGGGTATTGCAACCATGAGCACTGTCACCATGAGCACTGTCACCATTGCGAGTATCACCATGTGCACTGTCACCATGAGCACTATCACAATGAGAACTGTCAGCGTGGGAACTGTCACTGTTGGCAAGGGCACCATGGCCACTTCCACCATGGGCAATGTCACCATGGGCACTATCACTGTGAGCACTGTCAACATGAGCACGTCACCATGGGCACTGTCAACATGGGTACTATCTCAAAGGGCAATGTCACCATGAGCATTGTCAGGATGGGCAATTTCACCATGAGCACTGTCACCAAAGGCACTATCGCCATGAGCAATGTCACTCTGGGCCGTGTCACCAGGGGCACTATCCCCATGGATAATGTTATAATTGGCACTTTCCCCGTGAGCACTGTCACCCAGGGCACTGTCATCATGGGCACGGTCACCGTGAGCGCTATCTCCATGAGCACAGCCACTGTGAACACCATCACCATAATCACTGGCCTCATCGGTACTGTCACCATGAGCACTGCCACAATGAGCACTGTCAGCATGGGCACTTCCCCCATGAGCACTGTCACTATGAGAACTGCTACCATGGGTATTTTCACCATGAGTACTGTCACCCTGTGTATTGTCACCATTTGCACTGTCACCATGAAGACTATAACCGTGAGTGCTATCACCATGAGATCTCTCACCATGGTCACTGTCACCATGGCACCTTGCACAATGGGGGCTGTCAACATGAGTGCTGTCACCATTGGCACTATCACTGTGAGCATTCTCACTGTGGTCAGTGTCACCATGGGCACAGTCACCATGAGCACTGTCACCATAGGCAATGTCACCGTGGTCAGTGTCACCATGAGCACTGTCAACATGGGCACTCATACAGTGGGCACTGTCACTGTGAGCACTGTCACCATGGGTACTGCCACCATAAGCAGTGTCTCTGTGAGTACTGTCAGCATGGGTTTTTACCGTGAGCACTGTCACCATGAGCTCTGTCACCATTTTTTAGTGACACCATGTGCACTACCACCATGCGCACTCTCACCATGGGCACTGTCACCGAGAAAACTGTCACCATAAGTACTGTCTTCATGGGCACTGTCACCAAAGGCACGGCCAACATGTGAACTGTAACCATTGTCAGTATCACCCTGAGAAGTGTCACCATGGGAATTACCAACATAGGCACTGTCATCATGAGCACTTTCAGAACGGGAACTGTCACCATGGGCACTATCACCGTGAGGACTCTCACCATGGGAATTATCGCCATGGGCACTATCAGCATTAGAACTGTCACCGTGGTCACTGTCACGATGGAATTTGTCACGGTGAGCAGTGTCACGATAGGCAAAGTCACGGTTTGCACTGTCCCCTTGGGCCCTGTCACAGTGAGCACTATCACTTTGACGGTGGTGGCCATGGGCTCTGCCACCATGGACACTACCAACTTGAGAATTATCACCATTTGTTCTCTCAGCATTGTCACGGTCAACAAGTGCACTCTCACTGTGCTCACTATGACCGTGAACTCTGACACCATGGGCACCTTAATCATGGGCACTATCACCGTGAGCACTATCACCATCGGCACTATCACTGTGATCACTGTCACCATAGACACTATCATGGTGAGCATGTTAATATGAGCATTGTAACTGTGAGCACTGTCACAATGGGTAATGCAACCATGAGCCCAGTCACCGTGAGCACTGTCAGCATGGGTTGTCACCTTGTGCACGGTCAGCATGAGCACTGTCACCAAGGGACTATAATTATTTTTCAGTGCCGCCATGTGCACTGTCACCTTGGACACTATCACCACGAGCACTGTCACCATGAGTACTGTCATCATGGGCAATGGCACAGCCACCATCTGCAATCTTACCATGGTCACTATCACTGTGAGCACTGTCACCAATGGAACTACCAACATGGGCACTGTCATCATGAGCACTTTCACCATACGAACTCTCACCATGGGCCCTATGAACGTGAGAACGGTCACCATGGGCACTGTCACCATGAGCATTGTCATCATAGGCAATGTCACCGTGAGAACTATCACCATGCGCACTGTCCACAAGGGTACTATCACATTGAGTTGTATCACCATGTGTACTGTCATCTTGGGCACAGTCACCATGGGTACACTCACGAAGTACACTATCACTATGCTCACTATTACTCTGAACACTGTCACCATGGGCACCGTAACCATGGGCACTATCACCGGGAGCATTATCAGCATCGGCACAACAGGCGTGATAACTGTCACCATGGGTCATATCACCGTGAGCACGGTTGCCATGGGCACTGTCACGATGTGCAATGCCCCATTGGTACTCTCACCATGGGAACTGCCACCATGAGCACTGTCACCATGAGCACTGACACCACGATCACTGCCACCGAGGGCACTGCAACCATGAGCACTGTCACCATGAGAAGTGTTACTATGAGAAATGTAACCATGGGCAATTTCTCGATGAGTACTCTCACCATGGGTATTTTCACCTTGGGCACTCTCAACGTAAACAGTATTACCATGAGCACTTTCACTGTGAGGACTCTCACCATGGGCACTGTCACAATGCGGAGTGTCACCATGAGCCATGTCACCATGGGAAATGTCACCGTGAGAAGTGTCACCATAGGCAATGTCACCATGGGCAATGTCACCATGGGAAATGCCATTTTGAGCCCTGTCACCATGGGTACTGCAACCATGAGTACTGTCACCATGAGTACTGTCACCATTGGCAGTATCACCAGGCGCACTGTCACCATGGGCACTATCACCATGACAACTCTCAGAGTGAGCACTGTCACTGTGGGCACTGCCATCGTGAGCAATTCCACCATGGGCAATGTCACCATGGGCACTAACGTTGTGAGCACTCTCAACATGAGCACGTCACCATGAGCCCTGTCACCATGGGCAATGTCACTGTGAGAATATTCACCATAGGCAATGTCACCGTGGGCACTGTCACCATGGTCACTGCCACCACTGTCACTGTCATTTTGAGCACTGTCAGCATGGGTACTGCAACCATGAGCACTGTCACCATGAGCACTGTCACCATTGCGAGTATCACCATGTGCACTGTCACCATGGGCACTATCACAATGAGAACTGTCAGCGTGGGCACTGTCACTGTTGGCAAGGGCACCATGGCCACTTCCACCATGGGCAATGTCACCATGGTCACTATCACTGTGAGCACTGTCACCAATGGAACTACCAACATGGGCACTGTCATCATGAACACTTTCACCATACGAACTCTCACCATGGGCCCTATGAACGTGAGAACGGTCACCATGGGCACTGTCACCATGAGCATTGTCATCATAGGCAATGTCACCGTGAGAACTATCACCATGCGCACTGTCCACAAGGGTACTATCACATTGAGTTGTATCACCATGTGTACTGTCATCTTGGGCACAGTCACCATGGGTACACTCACGAAGTACACTATCACTATGCTCACTATTACTCTGAACACTGTCACCATGGGCACCGTAACCATGGGCACTATCACCGGGAGCATTATCTGCATCGGCACAACAGGCGTGATAACTGTCACCATGGGTCATATCACCGTGAGCACGGTTGCCATGGGCACTGTCACGATGTGCAATGCCCCATTGATACTCTCACCATGGGAACTGCCACCATGAGCACTGTCACCATGAGCACTGACACCACGATCACTGCCACCGAGGGCACTGCAACCATGAGCACTGTCACCATGAGAACTGTTACTATGAGAAATGTAACCATGGGCAATTTCTCGATGAGTACTCTCACCATGGGTATTTTCACCTTGGGCACTCTCAACGTAAACAGTATTACCATGAGCACTTTCACTGTGAGCACTGTCACCATGGGCACTGTCACAATGCGGAGTGTCACCATGAGCCATGTCACCATGGCAAATGTCACCGTGAGAAGTGTCACCATAGGCAATGTCACCATGGGCAATGTCACTATGGGAAATGCCATTTTGAGCCCTGTCACCATGGGTACTGCAACCATGAGTACTGTCACCATGAATACTGTCACCATTGGCAGTATCACCAGGCGCACTGTCACCATGGGCACTATCACCATGACAACTCTCAGAGTGAGCACTGTCACTGTGGGCACTGCCATCGTGAGCAATTCCACCATGGGCAATGTCACCATGGGCACTAACGTTGTGAGCACTCTCAACATGAGCACGTCACCATGAGCCCTGTCACCATGGGCAATGTCACTGTGAGAATATTCACCATAGGCAATGTCACCGTGGGCACTGTCACAATGGTCACTGCCACCACTGTCACTGTCATTTTGAGCACTGTCACCATGGGTACTGCAACCATGAGCACTGTCACCATGAGCACTGTCACCATTGCGAGTATCACCATGTGCACTGTCACCATGGGCACTATCACAATGAGAACTGTCAGCGTGGGCACTGTCACTGTTGGCAAGGGCACCATGGCCACTTCCACCATGGGCAATGTCACCATGGGCACTATCACTGTGAGCACTGTCACCAATGGAACTACCAACATGGGCACTGTCATCATGAACACTTTCACCATACGAACTCTCACCATGGGCCCTATGAACGTGAGAACGGTCACCATGGGCACTGTCACCATGAGCATTGTCATCATAGGCAATGTCACCGTGAGAACTATCACCATGCGCACTGTCCACAAGGGTACTATCACATTGAGTTGTATCACCATGTGTACTGTCATCTTGGGCACAGTCACCATGGGTACACTCACGAAGTACACTATCACTATGCTCACTATTACTCTGAACACTGTCACCATGGGCACCGTAACCATGGGCACTATCACCGGGAGCATTATCAGCATCGGCACAACAGGCGTGATAACTGTCACCATGGGTCATATCACCGTGAGCACGGTTGCCATGGGCACTGTCACGATGTGCAATGCCCCATTGGTACTCTCACCATGGGAACTGCCACCATGAGCACTGTCACCATGAGCACTGACACCACGATCACTGCCACCGAGGGCACTGCAACCATGAGCACTGTCACCATGAGAACTGTTACTATGAGAAATGTAACCATGGGCAATTTCTCGATGAGTACTCTCACCATGGGTATTTTCACCTTGGGCACTCTCAACGTAAACAGTATTACCATGAGCACTTTCACTGTGAGCACTGTCACCATGGGCACTGTCACAATGCGGAGTGTCACCATGAGTCATGTCACCATGGCAAATGTCACCGTGAGAAGTGTCACCATAGGCAATGTCACCATGGGCAATGTCACTATGGGAAATGCCATTTTGAGCCCTGTCACCATGGGTACTGCAACCATGAGTACTGTCACCATGAGTACTGTCACCATTGGCAGTATCACCAGGCGCACTGTCACCATGGGCACTATCACCATGACAACTCTCAGAGTGAGCACTGTCACTGTGGGCACTGCCATCGTGAGCAATTCCACCATGGGCAATGTCACCATGGGCACTAACGTTGTGAGCACTCTCAACATGAGCACGTCACCATGAGCCCTGTCACCATGGGCAATGTCACTGTGAGAATATTCACCATAGGCAATGTCACCGTGGGCACTGTCACCATGGTCACTGCCACCACTGTCACTGTCATTTTGAGCACTGTCACCATGGGTACTGCAACCATGAGCACTGTCACCATGAGCACTGTCACCATTGCGAGTATCACCATGTGCACTGTCACCATGGGCACTATCACAATGAGAACTGTCAGCGTGGGCACTGTCACTGTTGGCAAGGGCACCATGGCCACTTCCACCATGGGCAATGTCACCATGGGCACTATCACTGTGAGCACTGTCAACATGAGCACGTCACCATGGGCACTGTCAACATGGGTACTATCTCAAAGGGCAATGTCACCATGAGCATTGTCAGGATGGGCAATTTCACCATGGGCACTGTCACCAAAGGCACTATCGCCATGAGCAATGTCACTGTGGGCCGTGTCACCAGGGGCACTATCACCGTGGTTAACGTTATCATTGGCACTTTCCCCGTGAGCACTGTCACCCTGGGCACTGTCATCATGGGCACGGTCACCGTGAGCACTATCTCCATGAGCACAGCCACTGTGAACACCATCACCATAATCACTGGCCTCATCGGTACTGTCACCATGAGCACTGCCACAATGAGCACTCTCAGCATGGGCACTTCCCCCATGAGCACTGTCACTATGAGAACTGCTACCATGGGTATTTTCCCCATGAGTACTGTCACCCTGTGTATTGTCACCATTTGCACTGTCACCATGAAGACTATAACCGTGAGCGCTATTACCATGAGATCTCTCACCATGGTCACTGTCACCATGGCACCTTGCACAATGGGGGCTGTCAACATGAGTGCTGTCACCATTGGCACTATCACTGTGAGCATTCTCACTGTGGTCAGTGTCACGAGGGGCACTGTCACCATGAGCACTGTCACCATAGGCAATGTCACCTTGGTCAGTGTCACCATGAGCACTGTCAACATGGGCACTCATACAGTGGGCACTGTCACTGTGAGCACTGTCACCATGGGTACTGCCACCATGAGCAGTGTCTCTGTGAGTACTGTCAGCATGGGTTTTTACCGTGAGCACTGTCACCATGAGCCCTGTCACCATTTTTCAGTGACACCATGTGCACTACCACCATGCGCACTCTCACCATGGGCACTGTCACTGAGAAAACTGTCACCATAAGTACTGTCTTCATGGGCACTGTCACCAAGGGCACGGCCAACATGTGAACTGTAACCATTGTCAGTATCACTGTGAGAAGTCTCACCATGGGAATTACCAACATAGGCACTGTCATCCTTAGCACTTTCAGAACGGGAACTGTCACAATGGGCACTATCACCGTGAGGATTCTCACCACGGGAATTATCGCCATGGGCACTATCAGCATTAGAACTGTCACCGTGGTCACTGTCACGATGGAATTTGTCACTGTGAGCACTATCACGATAGGCAAAGTCACGGTTTGCACTGTCCCCTTGGGCCCTGTCACAGTGAGCACTATCACTTTGACGGTGATGTCCATGGGCACTGCCACCATGGACACTACCAACTTGAGAATTATCACCATTTGTTCTCTCAGCGTGGTCACGGTAAACAAGTGCACTCTCACTATGCTCACTATGACCGTGAACACTGTCACCATGGGCACCTTAATCATGGGCACTATCACTGTGAGCACTATCACCATCGGCACTATCACTGTGATCACTGTCACCATAGACGCTATCATGGTGAGCACCGTTAACATGAGCATTGTAACTGTGAGCACTGTCACAATGGGTAATGCAACCATGAGCCCAGTCACCGTGAGCACTGTCAGCATGGGTTGTCACCTTGTGCACGGTCAGCGTGAGCACTGTCACCAAGGGACTATAACTATTTTTCAGTGCCGCCATGTGCACTCTCACCTTGGACACTATCACCACGAGCACTGTCACCATGAGTACTGTCATCATGGGCAATGGCACAGCCACCATCTGCAATCTTACCATGGTCACTATCACTGTGAGCACTGTCACCAATGGAACTACCAACATGGGCACTGTCATCATGAACACTTTCACCATACGAACTCTCACCATGGGCCCTATGAACGTGAGAACGGTCACCATGGGCACTGTCACCATGAGCATTGTCATCATAGGCAATGTCACCGTGAGAACTATCACCATGCGCACTGTCCACAAGGGTACTATCACATTGAGTTGTATCACCATGTGTACTGTCATCTTGGGCACAGTCACCATGGGTACACTCACGAAGTACACTATCACTATGCTCACTATTACTCTGAACACTGTCACCATGGGCACCGTAACCATGGGCACTATCACCGGGAGCATTATCAGCATCGGCACAACAGGCGTGATAACTGTCACCATGGGTCATATCACCGTGCGCACGGTTGCCATGGGCACTGTCACGATGTGCAATGCCCCATTGGTACTCTCACCATGGGAACTGCCACCATGAGCACTGTCACCATGAGCACTGACACCACGATCACTGCCACCGAGGGCACTGCAACCATGAGCACTGTCACCATGAGAACTGTTACTATGAGAAATGTAACCATGGGCAATTTCTCGATCAGTACTCTCACCATGGGTATTTTCACCTTGGGCACTCTCAACGTAAACAGTATTACCATGAGCACTTTCACTGTGAGCACTGTCACCATGGGCACTGTCACAATGCGGAGTGTCACCATGAGCCATGTCACCATGGGAAATGTCACCGTGAGAAGTGTCACCATAGGCAATGTCACCATGGGCAATGTCACCATTGGAAATGCCATTTTGAGCCCTGTCACCATGGGTACTGCAACCATGAGTACTGTCACCATGAGTACTGTCACCATTGGCAGTATCACCAGGCGCACTGTCACCATGGGCACTATCACCATGACAACTCTCAGAGTGAGCACTGTCACTGTGGGCACTGCCATCATGAGCAATTCCACCATGGGCAATGTCACCATGGGCACTAACGTTGTGAGCACTCTCAACATGAGCACGTCACCATGAGCCCTGTCACCATGGGCAATGTCACTGTGAGAATATTCACCATAGGCAATGTCACCGTGGGCACTGTCACCATGGTCACTGCCACCACTGTCACTGTCATTTTGAGCACTGTCACCATGGGTACTGCAACCATGAGCACTGTCACCATGAGCACTGTCACCATTGCGAGTATCACCATGTGCACTTTCACCATGGGCACTATCACAATGAGAACTGTCAGCGTGGGCACTGTCACTGTTGGCAAGGGCACCATGGCCACTTCCACCATGGGCAATGTCACCATGGGCACTATCACTGTGAGCACTGTCAACATGAGCACGTCACCATGGGCACTGTCAACATGGGTACTATCTCAAAGGGCAATGTCACCATGAGCATTGTCAGGATGGGCAATTTCACCATGGGCACTGTCACCAAAGGCACTATCGCCATGAGCAATGTCACTGTGGGCCGTGTCACCAGGGGCACTATCACCGTGCTTAATGTTATCATTGGCACTTTCCCCGTGAGCACTGTCACCCTGGGCACTGTCATCATGGGCACGGTCACCGTGAGCACTATCTCCATGAGCACAGCCACTGTGAACACCATCACCATAATCACTGGCCTCATCGGTACTGTCACCATGAGCACTGCCACAATGAGCACTGTCAGCATGGGCACTTCCCCCATGAGCACTGTCACTATGAGAACTGCTACCATGGGTATTTTCACCATGAGTACTGTCACCCTGTGTATTGTCACCATTTGCACTGTCACCATGAAGACTATAACCGTGAGCGCTATCACCATGAGATCTCTCACCATGGTCACTGTCACCATGGCACCTTGCACAATGGGGGCTGTCAACATGAGTGCTGTCACCATTGGCACTATCACTGTGAGCATTCTCACTGTGGTCAGTGTCACCATGGGCACGGTCACCATGAGCACTGTCACCATAGGCAATGTCACCGTGGTCAGTGTCACCATGAGCACTGTCAACATGGGCACTCAGACAGTGGGCACTGTCACTGTGAGCACTGTCACCATGGGTACTGCCACCATGAGCAGTGTCTCTGTGAATACTGTCAGCATGGGTTTTTACCGTGAGCACTGTCACCATGAGCCCTGTCACCATTTTTTAGTGACACCATGTGCACAACCACCATGCGCACTCTCACCATGGGCACTGTCACCGAGAAAACTGTCACCATAAGTACTGTCTTCATGGGCACTGTCACCAAGGGCACGGCCAACATGTGAACTGGAACCATTGTCAGTATCACTGTGAGAAGTGTCACCATGGGAATTACCAACATAGGCACTGTCATCATGAGCACTTTCAGAACGGGAACTGTCACAATGGGCACTATCACCGTGAGGACTCTCACCATGGGAGTTACCGCCATGGGCACTATCAGCATTAGAACTGTCACCGTGGTCACTGTCACGATGGAATTTGTCACGGTGAGCACTGTCACGGTATGCAAAGTCACGGTTTGCACTGTCCCCTTGGGCCCTGTCACAGTGAGCACTATCACTTTGACGGTGGTGGCCATGGGCACTGCCACCATGGAAACTACCAACATGAGAATTATCACCATTTGTTCTCTCAGCGTGGTCACGGTCAACATGTGCAGTCTCAGTATGCTCACTATGACCGTGAACACTGTCACCATGGGCACCTTAATCATGGGCACTATCACCGTGAGCACTATCACCATCGGCACTATCACTGTGATCACTGTCCCCATAGACACTATCATGGTGAGCACAGTTAACATGAGCATTGTAACTGTGAGCACTGTCACAATGGGTAATGCAACCATGAGCCCAGTCACCGTGAGCACTGTCAGCATGGGTTGTCACCTTGTGCACGGTCAGCATGAGCACTGTCACCAAGGGCTCTATAACTATTTTTCAGTGCCAACATGTGCACTGTCACCTTGGACACTATCACCACGAGCACTGTCACCATGAGTACTGTCATCATGGGCAATGGCACAGCCACCATCTGCAATCTTACCATGGTCACTATCACTGTGAGCACTGTCACCAATGGAACTACCAACATGGGCACTGTCATCATGAGCACTTTCACCATACGAACTCTCACCATGGGCACTATGAACGTGAGAACGGTCACCATGGGCACTGTCACCATGAGCATTGTCATCATAGGCAATGTCACCGTGAGAACTATCACCATGCGCACTGTCCACAAGGGCACTATCACATTGAGTTGTATCACCATGTGTACTGTCATCTTGGGCACAGTCACCATGGGCACACTCACCAAGTACACTATCACTATGCTCACTATTACTCTGAACACTGTCACCATGGTCACCGTAACCATGGGCACTATCACCGGAAGCATTATCAGCATCGGCACAACAGGCGTGATAACTGTCACCATGGGTCATATCACCGTGAGCACGGTTGCCATGGGCACTGTCACGATGTGCAATGCCCCATTGGTACTCTCACCATGGGAACTGCCACCATGAGCACTGTCACCATGAGAACTGTTACTATGAGAAATGTAACCATGGGCAATTTCTCCATGAGTACTCTCACCATGGGTATTTTCACCTTGGGCACTCTCAACGTAAACAGTATTACCATGAGCACTTTCACTGTGAGCACTGTCACCATGGGCACTGTCACAATGCGGAGTGTCACCATGAGCCATGTCACCATGGGAAATGTCACCGTGAGAAGTGTCACCATAGGCAATGTCACCATGGGCAATGTCACCATGGGAAATGCCATTTTGAGCACTGTCACCATGGGTACTGCAACCATGAGTACTGTCACCATGAGTACTGTCACCATTGGCAGTATCACCAGGCGCACTGTCACCATGGGCACTATCACCATGACAACTCTCAGAGTGAGCACTGTCACTGTGGGCACTGCCATCGTGAGCAATTCCACCATGGGCAATGTCACCATGGGCACTAACGTTGTGAGCACTCTCAACATGAGCACGTCACCATGAGCCCTGTCACCATGGGCAATGTCACTGTGAGAAGTTTCACCATAGGCAATGTCACCGTGGGCACTGTCACCATGGTCACTGCCACCACTGTCACTGTCATTTTGAGCACTGTCACCATGGGTACTGCAACCATGAGCACTGTCACCATGAGCACTGTCACCATTGCGAGTATCACCATGTGCACTGTCACCATGGGCACTATCACAATGAGAACTCTCAGCGTGGGCACTGTCACTGTTGGCAAGGGCACCATGGCCACTTCCACCATGGGCAATGTCACCATGGGCACTATCACTGTGAGCACTGTCAACATGAGCACGTCACCATGGGCACTGTCAACATGGGTACTATCTCAAAGGGCAATGTCACCATGAGCATTGTCAGGATGGGCAATTTCACCATGGGCACTGTCACCAAAGGCACTATCGCCATGAGCAATGTCACTGTGGGCCGTGTCACCAGGGGCACTATCACCATGGTTAATGTTATCATTGGCACTTTCCCCGTGAGCACTGTCACCCTGGGCACTGTCATCATGGGCACGGTCACCGTGAGCACTATCTCCATGAGCACAGCCACTGTGAACACCATCACCATAATCACTGGCCTCATCGGTACTGTCACCATGAGCACTGCCACAATGAGCACTGTCAGCATGGGCACTTCCCCCATGAGCACTGTCACTATGAGAACTGCTACCATGGGTATTTTCACCATGAGTACTGTCACCCTGTGTATTGTCACCATTTGCACTGTCACCATGAAGACTATAACCGTGAGCACAATCACCATGAGATCTCTCACCATGGTCACTGTCACCATGGCACCTTGCACAATGGGGGCTGTCAACATGAGTTCTGTCACCATTGGCACTATCACTGTGAGCATTCTCACTGTGGTCAGTGTCACCATGGGCACGGTCACCATGAGCACTGTCACCATAGGCAATGTCACCGTGGTCAGTGTCACCATGAGCACTGTCAACATGGGCACTCATACAGTGGGCACTGTCACTGTGAGCACTGTCACCATGGGTACTGCCACCATAAGCAGTGTCTCTGTGAGTACTGTCAGCATGGGTTTTTACCGTGAGCACTGTCACCATGAGCCCTGTCACCATTTTTTAGTGACACCATGTGCACTACCACCATGCGCACTCTCACCATGGGCACTGTCACCGAGAAAACTGTCACCATAAGTACTGTCTTCATGGGCACTGTCACCAAAGGCACGGCCAACATGTGAACTGTAACCATTGTCAGTATCACCGTGAGAAGTGTCACCATGGGAATTACCAACATAGGCACTGTCATCATGAGCACTTTCAGAACGGGAACTGTCACCATGGGCACTATCACCGTGAGGACTCTCACCATGGGAATTATCGCCATGGGCACTATCAGCATTAGAACTGTCACCGTGGTCACTGTCACGATGGAATTTGTCACGGTGAGCAGTGTCACGATAGGCAAAGTCACGGTTTGCACTGTCCCCTTGGGCCCTGTCACAGTGAGCACTATCACTTTGACGGTGGTGGCCATGGGCTCTGCCACCATGGACACTACCAACTTGAGAATTATCAACATTTGTTCTCTCAGCATTGTCACGGTCAACAAGTGCACTCTCACTGTGCTCACTATGACCGTGAACTCTGACACCATGGGCACCTTAATCATGGGCACTATCACCGTGAGCACTATCACCATCGGCACTATCACTGTTATCACTGTCACCATAGACACTATCATGGTGAGCATGTTAATATGAGCATTGTAACTGTGAGCACTGTCACAATGGGTAATGCAACCATGAGCCCAGTCACCGTGAGCACTGTCAGCATGGGTTGTCACCTTGTGCACGGTCAGCATGAGCACTGTCACCAAGGGACTATAATTATTTTTCAGTGCCGCCATGTGCACTGTCACCTTGGACACTATCACCACGAGCACTGTCACCATGAGTACTGTCATCATGGGCAATGGCACAGCCACCATCTGCAATCTTACCATGGTCACTATCACTGTGAGCACTGTCACCAATGGAACTACCAACATGGGCACTGTCATCATGAGCACTTTCACCATACGAACTCTCACCATGGGCACTATGAACGTGAGAACGGTCACCATGGGCACTGTCACCATGAGCATTGTCATCATAGGCAATGTCACCGTGAGCACTATCACCATGCGCACTGTCCACAAGGGTACTATCACATTGAGTTGTATCACCATGTGTACTGTCATCTTGGGCACAGTCACCATGGGTACACTCACGAAGTACACTATCACTATGCTCACTATTACTCTGAACACTGTCACCATGGGCACCGTAACCATGGGCACTATCACCGGGAGCATTATCAGCATCGGCACAACAGGCGTGATAACTGTCACCATGGGTCATATCACCGGAGCACGGTTGCCATGGGCACTGTCACGATGTGCAATGCCCCATTGGTACTCTCACCATGGGAACTGCCACCATGAGCACTGTCACCATGAGCACTGACACCACGATCACTGCCACCGAGGGCACTGCAACCATGAGCACTGTCACCATGAGAACTGTTACTATGAGAAATGTAACCATGGGCAATTTCTCGATGAGTACTCTCACCATGGGTATTTTCACCTTGGGCACTCTCAACGTAAACAGTATTACCATGAGCACTTTCACTGTGAGCACTGTCACCATGGGCACTGTCACAATGCGGAGTGTCACCATGAGCCATGTCACCATGGGAAATGTCACCGTGAGAAGTGTCACCATAGGCAATGTCACCATGGGCAATGTCACCATGGGAAATGCCATTTTGAGCCCTGTCACCATGGGTACTGCAACCATGAGTACTGTCACCATGAGTACTGTCACCATTGGCAGTATCACCAGGCGCACTGTCACCATGGGCACTATCACCATGACAACTCTCAGAGTGAGCACTGTCACTGTGGGCACTGCCATCGTGAGCAATTCCACCATGGGCAATGTCACCATGGGCACTAACGTTGTGAGCACTCTCAACATGAGCACGTCACCATGAGCCCTGTCACCATGGGCAATGTCACTGTGAGAATATTCACCATAGGCAATGTCACCGTGGGCACTGTCACCATGGTCACTGCCACCACTGTCACTGTCATTTTGAGCACTGTCACCATGGGTACTGCAACCATGAGCACTGTCACCATGAGCACTGTCACCATTGCGAGTATCACCATGTGCTCTTTCACCATGGGCACTATCACAATGAGAACTGTCAGTGTGGGCACTGTCACTGTTGGCAAGGGCACCATGGCCACTTCCACCATGGGCAATGTCACCATGGGCACTATCACTGTGAGCACTGTCAACATGAGCACGTCACCATGGGCACTGTCAACATGAGTACTATCTCAAAGGGCAATGTCACCATGAGCATTGTCAGGATGGGCAATTTCACCATGGGCACTGTCACCAAAGGCACTATCTCCATGAGCAATGTCACTGTGGGCCGTGTCACCAGGGGCACTATCACCGTGGTTAATGTTATCATTGGCACTTTCCCCGTGAGCACTGTCACCCTGGGCACTGTCATCATGGTCACGGTCACCGTGAGCACTATCTCCATGAGCACAGCCACTGTGAACACCATCACCATAATCACTGGCCTCATCGGTACTGTCACCATGAGCACTGCCACAATGAGCACTCTCAGCATGGGCACTTCCCCCATGAGCACTGTCACTATGAGAACTGCTACCATGGGTATTTTCCCCATGAGTACTGTCACCCTGTGTATTGTCACCATTTGCACTGTCACCATGAAGACTATAACCGTGAGCGCTATTACCATGAGATCTCTCACCATGGACACTGTCACCATGGCACCTTGCACAATGGGGGCTGTCAACATGAGTGCTGTCACCATTGGCACTATCACTGTGAGCATTCTCACTGTGGTCAGTGTCACGATGGGCACTGTCACCATGAGCACTGTCACCATAGGCAATGTCACCGTGGTCAGTGTCACCATGAGCACTGTCAACATGGGCACTCATACAGTGGGCACTGTCACTGTGAGCACTGTCACCATGGGTACTGCCACCATGAGCAGTGTCTCTGTGAGTACTGTCAGCATGGGTTTTTACCGTGAGCACTGTCACCATGAGCCCTGTCAACATTTTTCAGTGACACCATGTGCACTACCACCATGCGCACTCTCACCATGGGCACTGTCACCGAGAAAACTGTCACCATAAGTACTGTCTTCATGGGCACTGTCACCAAGGGCACGGCCAACATGTGAACTGTAACCATTGTCAGTATCACTGTGAGAAGTGTCACCATGGGAATTACCAACATAGGCACTGTCATCCTTAGCACTTTCAGAACGGGAACTGTCACAATGGGCACTATCACCGTGAGGATTCTCACCACGGGAATTATCGCCATGGGCACTATCAGCATTAGAACTGTCACCGTGGTCACTGTCACGATGGAATTTGTCACTGTGAGCACTATCACGATAGGCAAAGTCACGGTTTGCACTGTCCCCTTGGGCCCTGTCACAGTGAGCACTATCACTTTGACGGTGATGTCCATGGGCACTGCCACCATGGACACTACCAACTTGAGAATTATCACCATTTGTTCTCTCAGCGTGGTCACGGTAAACAAGTGCACTCTCACTATGCTCACTATGACCGTGAACACTGTCACCATGGGCACCTTAATCATGGGCACTATCACTGTGAGCACTATCACCATCGGCACTATCACTGTGATCACTGTCACCATAGACGCTATCATGGTGAGCACCGTTAACATGAGCATTGTAACTGTGAGCACTGTCACAATGGGTAATGCAACCATGAGCCCAGTCACCGTGAGCACTGTCAGTATGGGTTGTCACCTTGTGCACGGTCAGCATGAGCACTGTCACCATGGGCACTATAACTATTTTTCAGTGCCACCATGTGCACTGTCACCTTGGACACTATCACCACGAGCACTGTCACCATGAGTACTGTCATCATGGGCAATGGCACAGCCACCATCTGCAATCTTACCATGGTCACTATCACTGTGAGCACTGTCACCAATGGAACTACCAACATGGGCACTGTCATCATGAGCACTTTCACCATACGAACTCTCACCATGGGCACTATGAACGTGAGAACGGTCACCATGGGCACTGTCACCATGAGCATTGTCATCATAGGCAATGTCACCGTGAGAACTATCACCATGTGCACTGTCCACAAGGGTACTATCACATTGAGTTGTATCACCATGTGTACTGTCATATTGGGCACAGTCACCATGGGCACACTCACCAAGTACACTATCACTATGCTCACGATTACTCTGAACACTGTCACCATGGGCACTGTAACCATGGGCATTATCACCGGGAGCATTATCAGCATCAGCTCAACAGGCGTGATAACTGTCACCATGGGTCATATCACCGTGAGCACGGTTGCCATGGGCACTGTCACGATGTGCAATGCCCCATTGGTACTCTCACCATGGGAACTGCCACCATGAGCACTGTCACCATGAGCACTGACACCACGATCACTGCCACCGAGGGCACTGCAACCATGAGCACTGTCACCATGAGAACGGTTACTATGTGAAATGTAACCATGGGCAATTTCTCGATGAGTACTCTCACCATGGGTATTTTCACCTTGGGCACTCTCAACGTAAACAGTATTACCATGAGCAGTTTCACTGTGAGCACAGTCACCATGGGCACTGTCACAATGCGGAGTGTCACCATGAGCCATGTCACCATGGGAAATGTCACCGTGAGAAGTGTCACCATAGGCAATGTCACCATGGGCAATGTCACCATGGGAAATGCCATTTTGAGCACTGTCAACATGGGTACTGCAACCATGAGTACTGTCACCATGAGTACTGTCACCATTGGCAGTATCACCAGGCGCACTGTCACCATGGGCACTATCACCATGACAACTCTCAGAGTGAGCACTGTCACTGTGGGCACTGCCATCGTGAGCAATTCCACCATGGGCAATGTCACCATGGGCACTAACACTGTGAGCACTCTCAGCATGAGCACGTCACCATGAGCCCTGTCACCATGGACAATGTCACTGTGAGAAGTTTCACCATAGGCAATGTCACCGTGGGCACTGTCACCATGGTCACTGCCACCACTGTCACTGTCATTTTGAGCACTGTCACCATGGGTACTGCAACCATGAGCACTGTCACCATGAGCACTGTCACCATTGCGAGTATCACCATGTGCACTGTCACCATGGGCACTATCACAATGAGAACTGTCAGCGTGGGCACTGTCACTGTTGGCAAGGGCACCATGGCCACTTCCACCATGGGCAATGTCACCATGGGCACTATCACTGTGAGCACTGTCAACATGAGCACGTCACCATGGGCACTGTCAACATGGGTACTATCTCAAAGGGCAATGTCACCATGAGCATTGTCAGGATGGGCAATTTCACCATGGGCACTGTCACCAAAGGCACTATCGCCATGAGCAATGTCACTGTGGGCCGTGTCACCAGGGGCACTATCACCATGGTTAATGTTATCATTGGCACTTTCCCCGTGAGCACTGTCACCCTGGGCACTGTCATCATGGGCACGGTCACCGTGAGCACTATCTCCATGAGCACAGCCACTGTGAACACCATCACCATAATCACTGGCCTCATCGGTACTGTCACCATGAGCACTGCCACAATGAGCACTGTCAGCATGGGCACTTCCCCCATGAGCACTGTCACTATGAGAACTGCTACCATGGGTATTTTCACCATGAGTACTGTCACCCTGTGTATTGTCACCATTTGCACTGTCACCATGAAGACTATAACCGTGAGCGCTATCACCATGAGATCTCTCACCATGGTCACTGTCACCATGGCACCTTGCACAATGGGGGCTGTCAACATGAGTTCTGTCACCATTGGCACTATCACTGTGAGCATTCTCACTGTGGTCAGTGTCACCATGGGCACGGTCACCATGAGCACTGTCACCATAGGCAATGTCACCGTGGTCAGTGTCACCATGAGCACTGTCACCATAGGCAATGTCACCGTGGTCAGTGTCACCATGAGCACTGTCAACATGGGCACTCATACAGTGGGCACTGTCACTGTGAGCACTGTCACCATGGGTACTGCCACCATAAGCAGTGTCTCTGTGAGTACTGTCAGCATGGGTTTTTACCGTGAGCACTGTCACCATGAGCCCTGTCACCATTTTTTAGTGACACCATGTGCACTACCACCATGCGCACTCTCACCATGGGCACTGTCACCGAGAAAACTGTCACCATAAGTACTGTCTTCATGGGCACTGTCACCAAAGGCACGGCCAACATGTGAACTGTAACCATTGTCAGTATCACCGTGAGAAGTGTCACCATGGGAATTACCAACATAGGCACTGTCATCATGAGCACTTTCAGAACGGGAACTGTCACCATGGGCACTATCACCGTGAGGACTCTCACCATGGGAATTATCGCCATGGGCACTATCAGCATTAGAACTGTCACCGTGGTCACTGTCACGATGGAATTTGTCATGGTGAGCAGTGTCACGATAGGAAAGTCACGGTTTGCACTGTCCCCTTGGGCCCTGTCACAGTGAGCACTATCACTTTGACGGTGGTGGCCATGGGCTCTGCCACCATGGACACTACCAACTTGAGAATTATCACCATTTGTTCTCTCAGCATTGTCACGGTCAACAAGTGCACTCTCACTGTGCTCACTATGACCGTGAACTCTGACACCATGGGCACCTTAATCATGGGCACTATCACCGTGAGCACTATCACCATCGGCACTATCACTGTGATCACTGTCACCATAGACACTATCATGGTGAGCATGTTAATATGAGCATTGTAACTGTGAGCACTGTCACAATGGGTAATGCAACCATGAGCCCAGTCACCGTGAGCACTGTCAGCATGGGTTGTCACCTTGTGCACGGTCAGCATGAGCACTGTCACCAACGGACTATAATTATTTTTCTGTGCCGCCATGTGCACTGTCACCTTGGACACTATCACCACGAGCACTGTCACCATGAGTACTGTCATCATGGGCAATGGCACAGCCACCATCTGCAATCTTACCATGGTCACTATCACTGTGAGCACTGTCACCAATGGAACTACCAACATGGGCACTGTCATCATGAGCACTTTCACCATACGAACTCTCACCATGGGCACTATGAACGTGAGAACGGTCACCATGGGCACTGTCACCATGAGCATTGTCATCATAGGCAATGTCACCGTGAGAACTATCACCATGCGCACTGTCCACAAGGGTACTATCAAATTGAGTTGTATCACCATGTGTACTGTCATCTTGGGCACAGTCACCATGGGTACACTCACGAAGTACACTATCACTATGCTCACTATTACTCTGAACACTGTCACCATGGGCACCGTAACCATGGGCACTATCACCGGGAGCATTATCAGCATTGGCACAACAGGCGTGATAACTGTCACCATGGGTCATATCACCGTGAGCACGGTTGCCATGGGCACTGTCACGATGTGCAATGCCCCATTGGTACTCTCACCATGGGAACTGCCACCATGAGCACTGTCACCATGAGCACTGACACCACGATCACTGCCACCGAGGGCACTGCAACCATGAGCACTGTCACCATGAGAACTGTTACTATGAGAAATGTAACCATGGGCAATTCCTCGATGAGTACTCTCACCATGGGTATTTTCACCTTGGGCACTCTCAACGTAAACAGTATTACCATGAGCACTTTCACTGTGAGCACTGTCACCATGGGCACTGTCACAATGCGGAGTGTCACCATGAGCCATGTCACCATGGGAAATGTCACCGTGAGAAGTGTCACCATAGGCAATGTCACCATGGGCAATGTCACCATGGGAAATGCCATTTTGAGCCCTGTCACCATGGGTACTGCAACCATGAGTACTGTCACCATGAGTACTGTCACCATTGGCAGTATCACCAGGCGCACTGTCACCATGGGCACTATCACCATGACAACTCTCAGAGTGAGCACTGTCACTGTGGGCACTGCCATCGTGAGCAATTCCACCATGGGCAATGTCACCATGGGCACTAACGTTGTGAGCACTCTCAACATGAGCACATCACCATGAGCCCTGTCACCATGGGCAATGTCACTGTGAGAATATTCACCATAGGCAATGTCACCGTGGGCACTGTCACCATGGTCACTGCCACCACTGTCACTGTCATTTTGAGCACTGTCACCATGGGTACTGCAACCATGAGCACTGTCACCATGAGCATTGTCACCATTGCGAGTATCACCATGTGCACTTTCACCATGGGCACTATCACAATGAGAACTGTCAGTGTGGGCACTGTCACTGTTGGCAAGGGCACCATGGCCACTTCCACCATGGGCAATGTCACCATGGGCACTATCACTGTGAGCACTGTCAACATGAGCACGTCACCATGGGCACTGTCAACATGGGTACTATCTCAAAGGGCAATGTCACCATGAGCATTGTCAGGATGGGCAATTTCACCATGGGCACTGTCACCAAAGGCACTATCGCCATGAGCAATGTCACTGTGGGCGGTGTCACCAGGGGCACTATCACCGTGGTTAATGTTATCATTGGCACTTTCCCCGTGAGCACTGTCACCCTGGGCACTGTCATCATGGGCACGGTCACCGTGAGCACTATCTCCATGAGCACAGCCACTGTGAACACCATCACCATAATCACTGGCCTCATCGGTACTGTCACCATGAGCACTGCCACAATGAGCACTGTCAGCATGGGCACTTCCCCCATGAGCACTGTCACTATGAGAACTGCTACCATGGGTATTTTCCCCATGAGTACTGCCACCCTGTGTATTGTCACCATTTGCACTGTCACCATGAAGACTATAACCGTGAGCGCTATTACCATGAGATCTCTCACCATGGACACTGTCACCATGGCACCTTGCACAATGGGGGCTGTCAACATGAGTGCTGTCACCATTGACACTATCACTGTGAGCATTCTCACTGTGGTCAGTGTCACGATGGGCACTGTCACCATGAGCACTGTCACCATAGGCAATGTCTCCTAGGTCAGTGTCACCATGAGCACTGTCAACATGGGCACTCATACAGTGGGCACTGTCACTGTGAGCACTGTCACCATGGGTACTGCCACCATGAGCAGTGTCTCTGTGAGTACTGTCAGCATGGGTTTTTACCGTGAGCACTGTCACCATGAGCCCTGTCAACATTTTTCAGTGACACCATGTGCACTACCACCATTCGCACTCTCACCATGGGCACTGCCACCGAGAAAACTGTCACCATAAGTACTGTCTTCATGGGCACTGTCACCAAGGGCACGGCCAACATGTGAACTGTAACCATTGTCAGTATCACTGTGAGAAGTGTCACCATGGGAATTACCAACATAGGCACTGTCATCCTTAGCACTTTCAGAACGGGAACTGTCACAATGGGCACTATCACCGTGAGGATTCTCACCACGGGAATTATCGCCATGGGCACTATCAGCATTAGAACTGTCACCGTGGTCACTGTCACGATGGAATTTGTCACTGTGAGCACTATCACGATAGGCAAAGTCACGGTTTGCACTGTCCCCTTGGGCCCTGTCACAGTGAGCACTATCACTTTGACGGTGATGTCCATGGGCACTGCCACCATGGACACTACCAACTTGAGAATTATCACCATTTGTTCTCTCAGCGTGGTCACGGTAAACAAGTGCACTCTCACTATGCTCACTATGACGGTGAACACTGTCACCATGGGCACCTTAATCATGGGCACTATCACTGTGAGCACTATCACCATCGGCACTATCACTGTGATCACTGTCACCATAGACGCTATCATGGTGAGCACCGTTAACATGAGCATTGTAACTGTGAGCACTGTCACAATGGGTAATGCAACCATGAGCCCAGTCACCGTGAGCACTGTCAGCATGGGTTGTCACCTTGTGCACGGTCAGCATGAGCACTGTCACCATGGGCACTATAACTATTTTTCAGTGCCACCATGTGCACTGTCACCTTGGACACTATCACCACGAGCACTGTCACCATGAGTACTGTCATCATGGGCAATGGCACAGCCACCATCTGCAATCTTACCATGGTCACTATCACTGTGAGCACTGTCACCAATGGAACTACCAACATGGGCACTGTCATCATGAGCACTTTCACCATACGAACTCTCACCATGGGCACTATGAACGTGAGAACGGTCACCATGGGCACTGTCACCATGAGCATTGTCATCATAGGCAATGTCACCGTGAGAACTATCACCATGTGCACTGTCCACAAGGGTACTATCACATTGAGTTGTATCACCATGTGTACTGTCATATTGGGCACAGTCACCATGGGCACACTCACCAAGTACACTATCACTATGCTCACGATTACTCTGAACACTGTCACCATGGGCACTGCAACCATGGGCATTATCACCGGGAGCATTATCAGCATCAGCTCAACAGGCGTGATAACTGTCACCATGGGTCATATCACCGTGAGCACGGTTGCCATGGGCACTGTCACGATGTGCAATGCCCCATTGGTACTCTCACCATGGGAACTGCCACCATGAGCACTGTCACCATGAGCACTGACACCACGATCACTGCCACCGAGGGCACTGCAACCATGAGCACTGTCACCATGAGAACGGTTACTATGTGAAATGTAACCATGGGCAATTTCTCGATGAGTACTCTCACCATGGGTATTTTCACCTTGGGCACTCTCAACGTAAACAGTATTACCATGAGCAGTTTCACTGTGAGCACAGTCACCATGGGCACTGTCACAATGCGGAGTGTCACCATGAGCCATGTCACCATGGGAAATGTCACCGTGAGAAGTGTCACCATAGGCAATGTCACCATGGGCAATGTCACCATGGGAAATGCCATTTTGAGCCTTGTCACCATGGGTACTGCAACCATGAGTACTGTCACCATGAGTACTGTCACCATTGGCAGTATCACCAGGCGCACTGTCACCATGGGCACTATCACCATGACAACTCTCAGAGTGAGCACTGTCACTGTGGGCACTGCCATCGTGAGCAATTCCACCATGGGCAATGTCACCGTGGGCACTAACGTTGTGAGCACTCTCAACATGAGCACGTCACCATGAGCCCTGTCACCATGGGCAATGTCACTGTGAGAATATTCACCATAGGCAATGTCACCGTGGGCACTGTCACCATGGTCACTGCCACCACTGTCACTGTCATTTTGAGCACTGTCACCATGGGTACTGCAACCATGAGCACTGTCACCATGAGCACTGTCACCATTGCGAGTATCACCATGTGCACTTTCACCATGGGCACTATCACAATGAGAACTGTCAGTGTGGGCACTGTCACTGTTGGCAAGGGCACCATGGCCACTTCCACCATGGGCAATGTCACCATGGGCACTATCACTGTGAGCACTGTCAACATGAGCACGTCACCATGGGCACTGTCAACATGGGTACTATCTCAAAGGGCAATGTCACCATGAGCATTGTCAGGATGGGCAATTTCACCATGGGCACTGTCACCAAAGGCACTATCGCCATGAGCAATGTCACTGTGGGCCGTGTCACCAGGGGCACTATCACCGTGGTTAATGTTATCATTGGCACTTTCCCCGTGAGCACTGTCACCCTGGGCACTGTCATCATGGGCACGGTCACCGTGAGCACTATCTCCATGAGCACAGCCACTGTGAACACCATCACCATAATCACTGGCCTCATCGGTACTGTCACCATGAGCACTGCCACAATGAGCACTGTCAGCATGGGCACTTCCCCCATGAGCACTGTCACTATGAGAACTGCTACCATGGGTATTTTCACCATGAGCACTGTCACCCTGTGTATTGTCACCATTTGCACTGTCACCATGAAGACTATAACCGTGAGCGCTATCACCATGAGATCTCTCACCATGGTCACTGTCACCATGGCACCTTGCACAATGGGGGCTGTCAACATGAGTGCTGTCACCATTGGCACTATCACTGTGAGCATTCTCACTGTGGTCAGTGTCACCATGGGCACGGTCACCATGAGCACTGTCACCATAGGCAATGTCACCGTGGTCAGTGTCACTATGAGCACTGTCAACATGGGCACTCAGACAGTGGGCACTGTCACTGTGAGCACTGTCACCATGGGTACTGCCACCATGAGCAGTGTCTCTGTGAATACTGTCAGCATGGGTTTTTACCGTGAGCACTGTCACCATGAGCCCTGTCACCATTTTTGAGTGACACCATGTGCACTACCACCATGCGCACTCTCACCATGGGCACTGTCACCGAGAAAACTGTCACCATAAGTACTGTCTTCATGGGCACTGTCACCAAGGGCACGGCCAACATGTGAACTGTAACCATTGTCAGTATCACTGTGAGAAGTGTCACCATGGGAATTACCAACATAGGCACTGTCATCATGAGCACTTTCAGAACGGGAACTGTCACCATGGGCACTATCACCGTGAGGACTCTCACCATGGGAGTTACCGCCATGGGCACTATCAGCATTAGAACTGTCACCGTGGTCACTGTCACGATGGAATTTGTCACGGTGAGCACTGTCACGGTATGCAAAGTCACGGTTTGCACTGTCCCCTTGGGCCCTGTCACAGTGAGCACTATCACTTTGACGGTGGTGGCCATGGGCACTGCCACCATGGACACTACCAACATGAGAATTATCACCATTTGTTCTCTCAGCGTGGTCACGGTCAACATGTGCAGTCTCAGTATGCTCACTATGACCGTGAACACTGTCACCATGGGCACCTTAATCATGGGCACTATCACCGTGAGCACTATCACCATCGGCACTATCACTGTGATCACTGTCCCTATAGACACTATCATGGTGAGCACAGTTAACATGAGCATTGTAACTGTGAGCACTGTCACAATGGGTAATGCAACCATGAGCCCAGTCACCGTGAGCACTGTCAGCATGGGTTGTCACCTTGTGCACGGTCAGCATGAGCACTGTCACCAAGGGCTCTATAACTATTTTTCAGTGCCAACATGTGCACTGTCACCTTGGACACTATCACCACGAGCACTGTCACCATGAGTACTGTCATCATGGGCAATGGCACAGCCACCATCTGCAATCTTACCATGGTCACTATCACTGTGAGCACTGTCACCAATGGAACTACCAACATGGGCACTGTCATCATGAGCACTTTCACCATACGAATTCTCAACATGGGCACTATGAACGTGAGAACGGTCACCATGGGCACTGTCACCATGAGCATTGTCATCATAGGCAATGTCACCGTGAGAACTATCAACATGCGCACTGTCCACAAGGGCACTATCACATTGAGTTGTATCACCATGTGTACTGTCATCTTGGGCACAGTCACCATGGGCACACTCACCAAGTACACTATCACTATGCTCACTATTACTCTGAACACTGTCACCATGGTCACCGTAACCATGGGCACTATCACCGGAAGCATTATCAGCATCGGCACAACAGGCGTGATAACTGTCACCATGGGTCATATCACCGTGAGCACGGTTGCCATGGGCACTGTCACGATGTGCAATGCCCCATTGGTACTCTCACCATGGGAACTGCCACCATGAGCACTGTCACCATGAGAACTGTTACTATGAGAAATGTAACCATGGGCAATTTCTCCATGAGTACTCTCACCATGGGTATTTTCACCTTGGGCACTCTCAACGTAAACAGTATTACCATGAGCACTTTCACTGTGAGCACTGTCACCATGGGCACTGTCACAATGCGGAGTGTCACCATGAGCCATGTCACCATGGGAAATGTCACCGTGAGAAGTGTCACCATAGGCAATGTCACCATGGGCAATGTCACCATGGGAAATGCCATTTTGAGCACTGTCACCATGGGTACTGCAACCATGAGTACTGTCACCATGAGTACTGTCACCATTGGCAGTATCACCAGGTGCACTGTCACCATGGGCACTATCACCATGACAACTCTCAGAGTGAGCACTGTCACTGTGGGCACTGCCATCGTGAGCAATTCCACCATGGGCAATGTCACCATGGGCACTAACGTTGTGAGCACTCTCAACATGAGCACGTCACCATGAGCCCTGTCACCATGGGCAATGTCACTGTGAGAAGTTTCACCATAGGCAATGTCACCGTGGGCACTGTCACCATGGTCACTGCCACCACTGTCACTGTCATTTTGAGCACTGTCACCATGGGTACTGCAACCATGAGCACTGTCACCATGAGCACTGTCACCATTGCGAGTATCACCATGTGCACTGTCACCATGGGCACTATCACAATGAGAACTGTCAGCGTGGGCACTGTCACTGTTGGCAAGGGCACCATGGCCACTTCCACCATGGGCAATGTCACCATGGGCACTATCACTGTGAGCACTGTCAACATGAGCACGTCACCATGGGCACTGTCAACATGGGTACTATCTCAAAGGGCAAAGTCACCATGAGCATTGTCAGGATGGGCAATTTCACCATGGGCACTGTCACCAAAGGCACTATCGCCATGAGCAATGTCACTGTGGGCCGTGTCACCAGGGGCACTATCACCATGGTTAATGTTATCATTGGCACTTTCCCCGTGAGCACTGTCACCCTGGGCACTGTCATCATGGGCACGGTCACCGTGAGCACTATCTCCATGAGCACAGCCACTGTGAACACCATCACCATAATCACTGGCCTCATCGGTACTGTCACCATGAGCACTGCCACAATGAGCACTGTCAGCATGGGCACTTCCCCCATGAGCACTGTCACTATGAGAACTGCTACCATGGGTATTTTCACCATGAGTACTGTCACCCTGTGTATTGTCACCATTTGCACTGTCACCATGAAGACTATAACCGTGAGCACTATCACCATGAGATCTCTCACCATGGTCACTGTCACCATGGCACCTTGCACAATGGGGGCTGTCAACATGAGTTCTGTCACCATTGGCACTATCACTGTGAGCATTCTCACTGTGGTCAGTGTCACCATGGGCACGGTCACCATGAGCACTGTCACCATAGGCAATGTCACCGTGGTCAGTGTCACCATGAGCACTGTCACCATAGGCAATGTCACCGTGGTCAGTGTCACCATGAGCACTGTCAACATGGGCACTCATACAGTGGGCACTGTCACTGTGAGCACTGTCACCATGGGTACTGCCACCATAAGCAGTGTCTCTGTGAGTACTGTCAGCATGGGTTTTTACCGTGAGCACTGTCACCATGAGCCCTGTCACCATTTTTTAGTGACACCATGTGCACTACCACCATGCGCACTCTCACCATGGGCACTGTCACCGAGAAAACTGTCACCATAAGTACTGTCTTCATGGGCACTGTCACCAAAGGCACGGCCAACATGTGAACTGTAACCATTGTCAGTATCACCGTGAGAAGTGTCACCATGGGAATTACCAACATAGGCACTGTCATCATGAGCACTTTCAGAACGGGAACTGTCACCATGGGCACTATCACCGTGAGGACTCTCACCATGGGAATTATCGCCATGGGCACTATCAGCATTAGAACTGTCACCGTGGTCACTGTCACGATGGAATTTGTCATGGTGAGCAGTGTCACGATAGGCAAAGTCACGGTTTGCACTGTCCCCTTGGGCCCTGTCACAGTGAGCACTATCACTTTGACGGTGGTGGCCATGGGCTCTGCCACCATGGACACTACCAACTTGAGAATTATCAACATTTGTTCTCTCAGCATTGTCACGGTCAACAAGTGCACTCTCACTGTGCTCACTATGACCGTGAACTCTGACACCATGGGCACCTTAATCATGGGCACTATCACCGTGAGCACTATCACCATCGGCACTATCACTGTTATCACTGTCACCATAGACACTATCATGGTGAGCATGTTAATATGAGCATTGTAACTGTGAGCACTGTCACAATGGGTAATGCAACCATGATCCCAGTCACTGTGAGCACTGTCAGCATGGGTTGTCACCTTGTGCACGGTCAGCATGAGCACTGTCACCAAGGGACTATAATTATTTTTCAGTGCCGCCATGTGCACTGTCACCTTGGACACTATCACCACGAGCACTGTCACCATGAGTACTGTCATCATGGGCAATGGCACAGCCACCATCTGCAATCTTACCATGGTCACTATCACTGTGAGCACTGTCACCAATGGAACTACCAACATGGGCACTGTCATCATGAGCACTTTCACCATACGAACTCTCACCATGGGCACTATGAACGTGAGAACGGTCACCATGGGCACTGTCACCATGAGCATTGTCATCATAGGCAATGTCACCGTGAGAACTATCACCATGCGCACTGTCCACAAGGGTACTATCACATTGAGTTGTATCACCATGTGTACTGTCATCTTGGGCACAGTCACCATGGGTACACTCACGAAGTACACTATCACTATGCTCACTATTACTCTGAACACTGTCACCATGGGCACCGTAACCATGGGCACTATCACCGGGAGCATTATCAGCATCGGCACAACAGGCGTGATAACTGTCACCATGGGTCATATCACCGTGAGCACGGTTGCCATGGGCACTGTCACGATGTGCAATGCCCCATTGGTACTCTCACCATGGGAACTGCCACCATGAGCACTGTCACCATGAGCACTGACACCACGATCACTGCCACCGAGGGCACTGCAACCATGAGCACTGTCACCATGAGAACTGTTACTATGAGAAATGTAACCATGGGCAATTTCTCGATGAGTACTCTCACCATGGGTATTTTCACCTTGGGCACTCTCAACGTAAACAGTATTACCATGAGCACTTTCACTGTGAGCACTGTCACCATGGGCACTGTCACAATGCGGAGTGTCACCATGAGCCATGTCACCATGGGAAATGTCACCGTGAGAAGTGTCACCATAGGCAATGTCACCATGGGCAATGTCACCATGGGAAATGCCATTTTGAGCCCTGTCACCATGGGTACTGCAACCATGAGTACTGTCACCATGAGTACTGTCACCATTGGCAGTATCACCAGGCGCACTGTCACCATGGGCACTATCACCATGACAACTCTCAGAGTGAGCACTGTCACTGTGGGCACTGCCATCGTGAGCAATTCCACCATGGGCAATGTCACCATGGGCACTAACGTTGTGAGCACTCTCAACATGAGCACGTCACCATGAGCCCTGTCACCATGGGCAATGTCACTGTGAGAATATTCACCATAGGGAATGTCACCGTGGGCACTGTCACCATGGTCACTGCCACCACTGTCACTGTCATTTTGAGCACTGTCACCATGGGTACTGCAACCATGAGCACTGTCACCATGAGCACTGTCACCATTGCGAGTATCACCATGTGCACTTTCACCATGGGCACTATCACAATGAGAACTGTCAGTGTGGGCACTGTCACTGTTGGCAAGGGCACCATGGCCACTTCCACCATGGGCAATGTCACCATGGGCACTATCACTGTGAGCACTGTCAACATGAGCACATCACCATGGGCACTGTCAACATGGGTACTATCTCAAAGGGCAATGTCACCATGAGCATTGTCAGGATGGGCAATTTCACCATGGGCACTGTCACCAAAGGCACTATCGCCATGAGCAATGTCACTGTGGGCCGTGTCACCAGGGGCACTATCACCGTGGTTAATGTTATCATTGGCACTTTCCCCGTGAGCACTGTCACCCTGGGCACTGTCATCATGGGCACGGTCACCGTGAGCACTATCTCCATGAGCTCAGCCACTGTGAACACCATCACCATAATCACTGGCCTCATCGGTACTGTCACCATGAGCACTGCCACAATGAGCACTGTCAGCATGGGCACTTCCCCCATGAGCACTGTCACTATGAGAACTGCTACCATGGGTATTTTCCCCATGAGTACTGTCACCCTGTGTATTGTCACCATTTGCACTGTCACCATGAAGACTATAACCGTGAGCGCTATTACCATGAGATCTCTCACCATGGTCACTGTCACCATGGCACCTTGCACAATGGGGGCTGTCAACATGAGTGCTGTCACCATTGGCACTATCACTGTGAGCATTCTCACTGTGGTCAGTGTCACGATGGGCACTGTCACCATGAGCACTGTCACCATAGGCAATGTCACCTTGGTCAGTTTCACCATGAGCACTGTCAACATGGGCACTCAGACAGTGGGCACTGTCACTGTGAGCACTGTCACCATGGGTACTGCCACCATGAGCAGTGTCTCTGTGAGTACTGTCAGCATGGGTTTTTACCGTGAGCACTGTCACCATGAGCCCTGTCACCATTTTTCAGTGACACCATGTGCACTACCACCATGCGCACTCTCACCATGGGCACTGTCACCGAGAAAACTGTCACCATAAGTACTGTCTTCATGGGCACTGTCACCAAGGGCACGGCCAACATGTGAACTGTAACCATTGTCAGTATCACTGTGAGAAGTGTCACCATGGGAATTACCAACATAGGCACTGTCATCCTTAGCACTTTCAGAACGGGAACTGTCACAATGGGCACTATCACCGTGAGGATTCTCACCACGGGAATTATCGCCATGGGCACTATCAGCATTAGAACTGTCACCGTGGTCACTGTCACGATGGAATTTGTCACTGTGAGCACTATCACGATAGGCAAAGTCACGGTTTGCACTGTCCCCTTGGGCCCTGTCACAGTGAGCACTATCACTTTGACGGTGATGTCCATGGGCACTGCCACCATGGACACTACCAACTTGAGAATTATCACCATTTGTTCTCTCAGCGTGGTCACGGTAAACAAGTGCACTCTCACTATGCTCACTATGACCGTGAACACTGTCACCATGGGCACCTTAATCATGGGCACTATCACTGTGAGCACTATCACCATCGGCACTATCACTGTGATCACTGTCACCATAGACGCTATCATGGTGAGCACCGTTAACATGAGCATTGTAACTTTGAGCACTGTCACAATGGGTAATGCAACCATGAGCCCAGTCACCGTGAGCACTGTCAGCATGGGTTGTCACCTTGTGCACGGTCAGCATGAGCACTGTCACCATGGGCACTATAACTATTTTTCATTGCCACCATGTGCACTGTTACCTTGGACACTATCACCTCGAGCACTGTCACCATGAGTACTGTCATCATGGGCAATGGCACAGCCACCATCTGCAATCTTACCATGGTCACTATCACTGTGAGCACTGTCACCAATGGAACTACCAACATAGGCACTGTCATCATGAGCACTTTCACCATACGAACTCTCACCATGGGCACTATGAACGTGAGAACGGTCACCATGGGCACTGTCACCATGAGCATTGTCATCATAGGCAATGTCACCGTGAGAACTATCACCATGTGCACTGTCCACAAGGGTACTATCACATTGAGTTGTATCACCATGTGTACTGTCATATTGGGCACAGTCACCATGGGCACACTCACCAAGTACACTATCACTATGCTCACTATTACTCTGAACACTGTCACCATGGGCACTGTAACCATGGGCATTATCACCGGGAGCATTATCAGCATCAGCTCAACAGGCGTGATAACTGTCACCATGGGTCATATCACCGTGAGCACGGTTGCCATGGGCACTGTCACGATGTGCAATGCCCCATTGGTACTCTCACCATGGGAACTGCCACCATGAGCACTGTCACCATGAGCACTGACACCACGATCACTGCCACCGAGGGCACAGCAACCATGAGCACTGTCACCATGAGAACGGTTACTATGTGAAATGTAACCATGGGCAATTTCTCGATGAGTACTCTCACCATGGGTATTTTCACCTTGGGCACTCTCAACGTAAACAGTATTACCATGAGCAGTTTCACTGTGAGCACAGTCACCATGGGCACTGTCACAATGCGGAGTGTCACCATGAGCCATGTCACCATGGGAAATGTCACCGTGAGAAGTGTCACCATAGGCAATGTCACCATGGGCAATGTCACCATGGGAAATGCCATTTTGAGCACTGTCAACATGGGTACTGCAACCATGAGTACTGTCACCATGAGTACTGTCACCATTGGCAGTATCACCAGGCGCACTGTCACCATGGGCACTATCACCATGACAACTCTCAGAGTGAGCACTGTCACTGTGGGCACTGCCATCGTGAGCAATTCCACCATGGGCAATGTCACCATGGGCACTAACACTGTGAGCACTCTCAGCATGAGCACGTCACCATGAGCCCTGTCACCATGGACAATGTCACTGTGAGAAGTTTCACCATATGCAATGTCACCGTGGGCACTGTCACCATGGTCACTGCCACCACTGTCACTGTCATTTTGAGCACTGTCACCATGGGTACTGCAACCATGAGCACTGTCACCATGAGCACTGTCACCATTGCGAGTATCACCATGTGCACTGTCACCATGGGCACTATCACAATGAGAACTCTCAGCGTGGGCACTGTCACTGTTGGCAAGGGCACCATGGCCACTTCCACCATGGGCAATGTCACCATGGGCACTATCACTGTGAGCACTGTCAACATGAGCACGTCACCATGGGCACTGTCAACATGGGTACTATCTCAAAGGGCAATGTCACCATGAGCATTGTCAGGATGGGCAATTTCACCATGGGCACTGTCACCAAAGGCACTATCGCCATGAGCAATGTCACTGTGGGCCGTGTCACCAGGGGCACTATCACCATGGTTAATGTTATCATTGGCACTTTCCCCGTGAGCACTGTCACCCTGGGCACTGTCATCATGGGAACGGTCACCGTGAGCACTATCTCCATGAGCACAGCCACTGTGAACACCATCACCATAATCACTGGCCTCATCGGTACTGTCACCATGAGCACTGCCACAATGAGCACTGTCAGCATGGGCACTTCCCCCATGAGCACTGTCACTATGAGAACTGCTACCATGGGTATTTTCACCATGAGTACTGTCACCCTGTGTATTGTCACCATTTGCACTGTCACCATGAAGACTATAACCGTGAGCGCTATCACCATGAGATCTCTCACCATGGTCACTGTCACCATGGCACCTTGCACAATGGGGGCTGTCATCATGAGTTCTGTCACCATTGGCACTATCACTGTGAGCATTCTCACTGTGGTCAGTGTCACCATGGGCACGGTCACCATGAGCACTGTCACCATAGGCAATGTCACCGTGGTCAGTGTCACCATGAGCACTGTCACCATAGGCAATGTCACCGTGGTCAGTGTCACCATGAGCACTGTCAACATGGGCACTCATACAGTGGGCACTGTCACTGTGAGCACTGTCACCATGGGTACTGCCACCATAAGCAGTGTCTCTGTGAGTACTGTCAGCATGGGTTTTTACCGTGAGCACTGTCACCATGAGCCCTGTCACCATTTTTTAGTGACACCATGTGCACTACCACCATGCGCACTCTCACCATGGGCACTGTCACCGAGAAAACTGTCACCATAAGTACTGTCTTCATGGGCACTGTCACCAAAGGCACGGCCAACATGTGAACTGTAACCATTGTCAGTATCACCGTGAGAAGTGTCACCATGGGAATTACCAACATAGGCACTGTCATCATGAGCACTTTCAGAACGGGAACTGTCACCATGGGCACTATCACCGTGAGGACTCTCACCATGGGAATTATCGCCATGGGCACTATCAGCATTAGAACTGTCACCGTGGTCACTGTCACGATGGAATTTGTCATGGTGAGCAGTGTCACGATAGGAAAGTCACGGTTTGCACTGTCCCCTTGGGCCCTGTCACAGTGAGCACTATCACTTTGACGGTGGTGGCCATGGGCTCTGCCACCATGGACACTACCAACTTGAGAATTATCAACATTTGTTCTCTCAGCATTGTCACGGTCAACAAGTGCACTCTCACTGTGCTCACTATGACCGTGAACTCTGACACCATGGGCACCTTAATCATGGGCACTATCACCGTGAGCACTATCACCATCGGCACTATCACTGTGATCACTGTCACCATAGACACTATCATGGTGAGCATGTTAATATGAGCATTGTAACTGTGAGCACTGTCACAATGGGTAATGCAACCATGAGCCCAGTCACCGTGAGCACTGTCAGCATGGGTTGTCACCTTGTGCACGGTCAGCATGAGCACTGTCACCAACGGACTATAATTATTTTTCTGTGCCGCCATGTGCACTGTCACCTTGGACACTATCACCACGAGCACTGTCACCATGAGTACTGTCATCATGGGCAATGGCACAGCCACCATCTGCAATCTTACCATGGTCACTATCACTGTGAGCACTGTCACCAATGGAACTACCAACATGGGCACTGTCATCATGAGCACTTTCACCATACGAACTCTCACCATGGGCACTATGAACGTGAGAACGGTCACCATGGGCACTGTCACCATGAGCATTGTCATCATAGGCAATGTCACCGTGAGAACTATCACCATGCGCACTGTCCACAAGGGTACTATCAAATTGAGTTGTATCACCATGTGTACTGTCATCTTGGGCACAGTCACCATGGGTACACTCACGAAGTACACTATCACTATGCTCACTATTACTCTGAACACTGTCACCATGGGCACCGTAACCATGGGCACTATCACCGGGAGCATTATCAGCATTGGCACAACAGGCGTGATAACTGTCACCATGGGTCATATCACCGTGAGCACGGTTGCCATGGGCACTGTCACGATGTGCAATGCCCCATTGGTACTCTCACCATGGGAACTGCCACCATGAGCACTGTCACCATGAGCACTGACACCACGATCACTGCCACCGAGGGCACTGCAACCATGAGCACTGTCACCATGAGAACTGTTACTATGAGAAATGTAACCATGGGCAATTCCTCGATGAGTACTCTCACCATGGGTATTTTCACCTTGGGCACTCTCAACGTAAACAGTATTACCATGAGCACTTTCACTGTGAGCACTGTCACCATGGGCACTGTCACAATGCGGAGTGTCACCATGAGCCATGTCACCATGGGAAATGTCACCGTGAGAAGTGTCACCATAGGCAATGTCACCATGGGCAATGTCACCATGGGAAATGCCATTTTGAGCCCTGTCACCATGGGTACTGCAACCATGAGTACTGTCACCATGAGTACTGTCACCATTGGCAGTATCACCAGGCGCACTGTCACCATGGGCACTATCACCATGACAACTCTCAGAGTGAGCACTGTCACTGTGGGCACTGCCATCGTGAGCAATTCCACCATGGGCAATGTCACCATGGGCACTAACGTTGTGAGCACTCTCAACATGAGCACATCACCATGAGCCCTGTCACCATGGGCAATGTCACTGTGAGAATATTCACCATAGGCAATGTCACCGTGGGCACTGTCACCATGGTCACTGCCACCACTGTCACTGTCATTTTGAGCACTGTCACCATGGGTACTGCAACCATGAGCACTGTCACCATGAGCATTGTCACCATTGCGAGTATCACCATGTGCACTTTCACCATGGGCACTATCACAATGAGAACTGTCAGTGTGGGCACTGTCACTGTTGGCAAGGGCACCATGGCCACTTCCACCATGGGCAATGTCACCATGGGCACTATCACTGTGAGCACTGTCAACATGAGCACGTCACCATGGGCACTGTCAACATGGGTACTATCTCAAAGGGCAATGTCACCATGAGCATTGTCAGGATGGGCAATTTCACCATGGGCACTGTCACCAAAGGCACTATCGCCATGAGCAATGTCACTGTGGGCGGTGTCACCAGGGGCACTATCACCGTGGTTAATGTTATCATTGGCACTTTCCCCGTGAGCACTGTCACCCTGGGCACTGTCATCATGGGCACGGTCACCGTGAGCACTATCTCCATGAGCACAGCCACTGTGAACACCATCACCATAATCACTGGCCTCATCGGTACTGTCACCATGAGCACTGCCACAATGAGCACTGTCAGCATGGGCACTTCCCCCATGAGCACTGTCACTATGAGAACTGCTACCATGGGTATTTTCCCCATGAGTACTGCCACCCTGTGTATTGTCACCATTTGCACTGTCACCATGAAGACTATAACCGTGAGCGCTATTACCATGAGATCTCTCACCATGGACACTGTCACCATGGCACCTTGCACAATGGGGGCTGTCAACATGAGTGCTGTCACCATTGACACTATCACTGTGAGCATTCTCACTGTGGTCAGTGTCACGATGGGCACTGTCACCATGAGCACTGTCACCATAGGCAATGTCTCCTAGGTCAGTGTCACCATGAGCACTGTCAACATGGGCACTCATACAGTGGGCACTGTCACTGTGAGCACTGTCACCATGGGTACTGCCACCATGAGCAGTGTCTCTGTGAGTACTGTCAGCATGGGTTTTTACCGTGAGCACTGTCACCATGAGCCCTGTCAACATTTTTCAGTGACACCATGTGCACTACCACCATTCGCACTCTCACCATGGGCACTGCCACCGAGAAAACTGTCACCATAAGTACTGTCTTCATGGGCACTGTCACCAAGGGCACGGCCAACATGTGAACTGTAACCATTGTCAGTATCACTGTGAGAAGTGTCACCATGGGAATTACCAACATAGGCACTGTCATCCTTAGCACTTTCAGAACGGGAACTGTCACAATGGGCACTATCACCGTGAGGATTCTCACCACGGGAATTATCGCCATGGGCACTATCAGCATTAGAACTGTCACCGTGGTCACTGTCACGATGGAATTTGTCACTGTGAGCACTATCACGATAGGCAAAGTCACGGTTTGCACTGTCCCCTTGGGCCCTGTCACAGTGAGCACTATCACTTTGACGGTGATGTCCATGGGCACTGCCACCATGGACACTACCAACTTGAGAATTATCACCATTTGTTCTCTCAGCGTGGTCACGGTAAACAAGTGCACTCTCACTATGCTCACTATGACGGTGAACACTGTCACCATGGGCACCTTAATCATGGGCACTATCACTGTGAGCACTATCACCATCGGCACTATCACTGTGATCACTGTCACCATAGACGCTATCATGGTGAGCACCGTTAACATGAGCATTGTAACTGTGAGCACTGTCACAATGGGTAATGCAACCATGAGCCCAGTCACCGTGAGCACTGTCAGCATGGGTTGTCACCTTGTGCACGGTCAGCATGAGCACTGTCACCATGGGCACTATAACTATTTTTCAGTGCCACCATGTGCACTGTCACCTTGGACACTATCACCACGAGCACTGTCACCATGAGTACTGTCATCATGGGCAATGGCACAGCCACCATCTGCAATCTTACCATGGTCACTATCACTGTGAGCACTGTCACCAATGGAACTACCAACATGGGCACTGTCATCATGAGCACTTTCACCATACGAACTCTCACCATGGGCACTATGAACGTGAGAACGGTCACCATGGGCACTGTCACCATGAGCATTGTCATCATAGGCAATGTCACCGTGAGAACTATCACCATGTGCACTGTCCACAAGGGTACTATCACATTGAGTTGTATCACCATGTGTACTGTCATATTGGGCACAGTCACCATGGGCACACTCACCAAGTACACTATCACTATGCTCACGATTACTCTGAACACTGTCACCATGGGCACTGTAACCATGGGCATTATCACCGGGAGCATTATCAGCATCAGCTCAACAGGCGTGATAACTGTCACCATGGGTCATATCACCGTGAGCACGGTTGCCATGGGCACTGTCACGATGTGCAATGCCCCATTGGTACTCTCACCATGGGAACTGCCACCATGAGCACTGTCACCATGAGCACTGACACCACGATCACTGCCACCGAGGGCACTGCAACCATGAGCACTGTCACCATGAGAACGGTTACTATGTGAAATGTAACCATGGGCAATTTCTCGATGAGTACTCTCACCATGGGTATTTTCACCTTGGGCACTCTCAACGTAAACAGTATTACCATGAGCAGTTTCACTGTGAGCACAGTCACCATGGGCACTGTCACAATGCGGAGTGTCACCATGAGCCATGTCACCATGGGAAATGTCACCGTGAGAAGTGTCACCATAGGCAATGTCACCATGGGCAATGTCACCATGGGAAATGCCATTTTGAGCCTTGTCACCATGGGTACTGCAACCATGAGTACTGTCACCATGAGTACTGTCACCATTGGCAGTATCACCAGGCGCACTGTCACCATGGGCACTATCACCATGACAACTCTCAGAGTGAGCACTGTCACTGTGGGCACTGCCATCGTGAGCAATTCCACCATGGGCAATGTCACCGTGGGCACTAACGTTGTGAGCACTCTCAACATGAGCACGTCACCATGAGCCCTGTCACCATGGGCAATGTCACTGTGAGAATATTCACCATAGGCAATGTCACCGTGGGCACTGTCACCATGGTCACTGCCACCACTGTCACTGTCATTTTGAGCACTGTCACCATGGGTACTGCAACCATGAGCACTGTCACCATGAGCACTGTCACCATTGCGAGTATCACCATGTGCACTTTCACCATGGGCACTATCACAATGAGAACTGTCAGTGTGGGCACTGTCACTGTTGGCAAGGGCACCATGGCCACTTCCACCATGGGCAATGTCACCATGGGCACTATCACTGTGAGCACTGTCAACATGAGCACGTCACCATGGGCACTGTCAACATGGGTACTATCTCAAAGGGCAATGTCACCATGAGCATTGTCAGGATGGGCAATTTCACCATGGGCACTGTCACCAAAGGCACTATCGCCATGAGCAATGTCACTGTGGGCCGTGTCACCAGGGGCACTATCACCGTGGTTAATGTTATCATTGGCACTTTCCCCGTGAGCACTGTCACCCTGGGCACTGTCATCATGGGCACGGTCACCGTGAGCACTATCTCCATGAGCACAGCCACTGTGAACACCATCACCATAATCACTGGCCTCATCGGTACTGTCACCATGAGCACTGCCACAATGAGCACTGTCAGCATGGGCACTTCCCCCATGAGCACTGTCACTATGAGAACTGCTACCATGGGTATTTTCACCATGAGCACTGTCACCCTGTGTATTGTCACCATTTGCACTGTCACCATGAAGACTATAACCGTGAGCGCTATCACCATGAGATCTCTCACCATGGTCACTGTCACCATGGCACCTTGCACAATGGGGGCTGTCAACATGAGTGCTGTCACCATTGGCACTATCACTGTGAGCATTCTCACTGTGGTCAGTGTCACCATGGGCACGGTCACCATGAGCACTGTCACCATAGGCAATGTCACCGTGGTCAGTGTCACTATGAGCACTGTCAACATGGGCACTCAGACAGTGGGCACTGTCACTGTGAGCACTGTCACCATGGGTACTGCCACCATGAGCAGTGTCTCTGTGAATACTGTCAGCATGGGTTTTTACCGTGAGCACTGTCACCATGAGCCCTGTCACCATTTTTGAGTGACACCATGTGCACTACCACCATGCGCACTCTCACCATGGGCACTGTCACCGAGAAAACTGTCACCATAAGTACTGTCTTCATGGGCACTGTCACCAAGGGCACGGCCAACATGTGAACTGTAACCATTGTCAGTATCACTGTGAGAAGTGTCACCATGGGAATTACCAACATAGGCACTGTCATCATGAGCACTTTCAGAACGGGAACTGTCACCATGGGCACTATCACCGTGAGGACTCTCACCATGGGAGTTACCGCCATGGGCACTATCAGCATTAGAACTGTCACCGTGGTCACTGTCACGATGGAATTTGTCACGGTGAGCACTGTCACGGTATGCAAAGTCACGGTTTGCACTGTCCCCTTGGGCCCTGTCACAGTGAGCACTATCACTTTGACGGTGGTGGCCATGGGCACTGCCACCATGGACACTACCAACATGAGAATTATCACCATTTGTTCTCTCAGCGTGGTCACGGTCAACATGTGCAGTCTCAGTATGCTCACTATGACCGTGAACACTGTCACCATGGGCACCTTAATCATGGGCACTATCACCGTGAGCACTATCACCATCGGCACTATCACTGTGATCACTGTCCCTATAGACACTATCATGGTGAGCACAGTTAACATGAGCATTGTAACTGTGAGCACTGTCACAATGGGTAATGCAACCATGAGCCCAGTCACCGTGAGCACTGTCAGCATGGGTTGTCACCTTGTGCACGGTCAGCATGAGCACTGTCACCAAGGGCTCTATAACTATTTTTCAGTGCCAACATGTGCACTGTCACCTTGGACACTATCACCACGAGCACTGTCACCATGAGTACTGTCATCATGGGCAATGGCACAGCCACCATCTGCAATCTTACCATGGTCACTATCACTGTGAGCACTGTCACCAATGGAACTACCAACATGGGCACTGTCATCATGAGCACTTTCACCATACGAATTCTCAACATGGGCACTATGAACGTGAGAACGGTCACCATGGGCACTGTCACCATGAGCATTGTCATCATAGGCAATGTCACCGTGAGAACTATCAACATGCGCACTGTCCACAAGGGCACTATCACATTGAGTTGTATCACCATGTGTACTGTCATCTTGGGCACAGTCACCATGGGCACACTCACCAAGTACACTATCACTATGCTCACTATTACTCTGAACACTGTCACCATGGTCACCGTAACCATGGGCACTATCACCGGAAGCATTATCAGCATCGGCACAACAGGCGTGATAACTGTCACCATGGGTCATATCACCGTGAGCACGGTTGCCATGGGCACTGTCACGATGTGCAATGCCCCATTGGTACTCTCACCATGGGAACTGCCACCATGAGCACTGTCACCATGAGAACTGTTACTATGAGAAATGTAACCATGGGCAATTTCTCCATGAGTACTCTCACCATGGGTATTTTCACCTTGGGCACTCTCAACGTAAACAGTATTACCATGAGCACTTTCACTGTGAGCACTGTCACCATGGGCACTGTCACAATGCGGAGTGTCACCATGAGCCATGTCACCATGGGAAATGTCACCGTGAGAAGTGTCACCATAGGCAATGTCACCATGGGCAATGTCACCATGGGAAATGCCATTTTGAGCACTGTCACCATGGGTACTGCAACCATGAGTACTGTCACCATGAGTACTGTCACCATTGGCAGTATCACCAGGTGCACTGTCACCATGGGCACTATCACCATGACAACTCTCAGAGTGAGCACTGTCACTGTGGGCACTGCCATCGTGAGCAATTCCACCATGGGCAATGTCACCATGGGCACTAACGTTGTGAGCACTCTCAACATGAGCACGTCACCATGAGCCCTGTCACCATGGGCAATGTCACTGTGAGAAGTTTCACCATAGGCAATGTCACCGTGGGCACTGTCACCATGGTCACTGCCACCACTGTCACTGTCATTTTGAGCACTGTCACCATGGGTACTGCAACCATGAGCACTGTCACCATGAGCACTGTCACCATTGCGAGTATCACCATGTGCACTGTCACCATGGGCACTATCACAATGAGAACTGTCAGCGTGGGCACTGTCACTGTTGGCAAGGGCACCATGGCCACTTCCACCATGGGCAATGTCACCATGGGCACTATCACTGTGAGCACTGTCAACATGAGCACGTCACCATGGGCACTGTCAACATGGGTACTATCTCAAAGGGCAAAGTCACCATGAGCATTGTCAGGATGGGCAATTTCACCATGGGCACTGTCACCAAAGGCACTATCGCCATGAGCAATGTCACTGTGGGCCGTGTCACCAGGGGCACTATCACCATGGTTAATGTTATCATTGGCACTTTCCCCGTGAGCACTGTCACCCTGGGCACTGTCATCATGGGCACGGTCACCGTGAGCACTATCTCCATGAGCACAGCCACTGTGAACACCATCACCATAATCACTGGCCTCATCGGTACTGTCACCATGAGCACTGCCACAATGAGCACTGTCAGCATGGGCACTTCCCCCATGAGCACTGTCACTATGAGAACTGCTACCATGGGTATTTTCACCATGAGTACTGTCACCCTGTGTATTGTCACCATTTGCACTGTCACCATGAAGACTATAACCGTGAGCACTATCACCATGAGATCTCTCACCATGGTCACTGTCACCATGGCACCTTGCACAATGGGGGCTGTCAACATGAGTTCTGTCACCATTGGCACTATCACTGTGAGCATTCTCACTGTGGTCAGTGTCACCATGGGCACGGTCACCATGAGCACTGTCACCATAGGCAATGTCACCGTGGTCAGTGTCACCATGAGCACTGTCACCATAGGCAATGTCACCGTGGTCAGTGTCACCATGAGCACTGTCAACATGGGCACTCATACAGTGGGCACTGTCACTGTGAGCACTGTCACCATGGGTACTGCCACCATAAGCAGTGTCTCTGTGAGTACTGTCAGCATGGGTTTTTACCGTGAGCACTGTCACCATGAGCCCTGTCACCATTTTTTAGTGACACCATGTGCACTACCACCATGCGCACTCTCACCATGGGCACTGTCACCGAGAAAACTGTCACCATAAGTACTGTCTTCATGGGCACTGTCACCAAAGGCACGGCCAACATGTGAACTGTAACCATTGTCAGTATCACCGTGAGAAGTGTCACCATGGGAATTACCAACATAGGCACTGTCATCATGAGCACTTTCAGAACGGGAACTGTCACCATGGGCACTATCACCGTGAGGACTCTCACCATGGGAATTATCGCCATGGGCACTATCAGCATTAGAACTGTCACCGTGGTCACTGTCACGATGGAATTTGTCATGGTGAGCAGTGTCACGATAGGCAAAGTCACGGTTTGCACTGTCCCCTTGGGCCCTGTCACAGTGAGCACTATCACTTTGACGGTGGTGGCCATGGGCTCTGCCACCATGGACACTACCAACTTGAGAATTATCAACATTTGTTCTCTCAGCATTGTCACGGTCAACAAGTGCACTCTCACTGTGCTCACTATGACCGTGAACTCTGACACCATGGGCACCTTAATCATGGGCACTATCACCGTGAGCACTATCACCATCGGCACTATCACTGTTATCACTGTCACCATAGACACTATCATGGTGAGCATGTTAATATGAGCATTGTAACTGTGAGCACTGTCACAATGGGTAATGCAACCATGATCCCAGTCACTGTGAGCACTGTCAGCATGGGTTGTCACCTTGTGCACGGTCAGCATGAGCACTGTCACCAAGGGACTATAATTATTTTTCAGTGCCGCCATGTGCACTGTCACCTTGGACACTATCACCACGAGCACTGTCACCATGAGTACTGTCATCATGGGCAATGGCACAGCCACCATCTGCAATCTTACCATGGTCACTATCACTGTGAGCACTGTCACCAATGGAACTACCAACATGGGCACTGTCATCATGAGCACTTTCACCATACGAACTCTCACCATGGGCACTATGAACGTGAGAACGGTCACCATGGGCACTGTCACCATGAGCATTGTCATCATAGGCAATGTCACCGTGAGAACTATCACCATGCGCACTGTCCACAAGGGTACTATCACATTGAGTTGTATCACCATGTGTACTGTCATCTTGGGCACAGTCACCATGGGTACACTCACGAAGTACACTATCACTATGCTCACTATTACTCTGAACACTGTCACCATGGGCACCGTAACCATGGGCACTATCACCGGGAGCATTATCAGCATCGGCACAACAGGCGTGATAACTGTCACCATGGGTCATATCACCGTGAGCACGGTTGCCATGGGCACTGTCACGATGTGCAATGCCCCATTGGTACTCTCACCATGGGAACTGCCACCATGAGCACTGTCACCATGAGCACTGACACCACGATCACTGCCACCGAGGGCACTGCAACCATGAGCACTGTCACCATGAGAACTGTTACTATGAGAAATGTAACCATGGGCAATTTCTCGATGAGTACTCTCACCATGGGTATTTTCACCTTGGGCACTCTCAACGTAAACAGTATTACCATGAGCACTTTCACTGTGAGCACTGTCACCATGGGCACTGTCACAATGCGGAGTGTCACCATGAGCCATGTCACCATGGGAAATGTCACCGTGAGAAGTGTCACCATAGGCAATGTCACCATGGGCAATGTCACCATGGGAAATGCCATTTTGAGCCCTGTCACCATGGGTACTGCAACCATGAGTACTGTCACCATGAGTACTGTCACCATTGGCAGTATCACCAGGCGCACTGTCACCATGGGCACTATCACCATGACAACTCTCAGAGTGAGCACTGTCACTGTGGGCACTGCCATCGTGAGCAATTCCACCATGGGCAATGTCACCATGGGCACTAACGTTGTGAGCACTCTCAACATGAGCACGTCACCATGAGCCCTGTCACCATGGGCAATGTCACTGTGAGAATATTCACCATAGGGAATGTCACCGTGGGCACTGTCACCATGGTCACTGCCACCACTGTCACTGTCATTTTGAGCACTGTCACCATGGGTACTGCAACCATGAGCACTGTCACCATGAGCACTGTCACCATTGCGAGTATCACCATGTGCACTTTCACCATGGGCACTATCACAATGAGAACTGTCAGTGTGGGCACTGTCACTGTTGGCAAGGGCACCATGGCCACTTCCACCATGGGCAATGTCACCATGGGCACTATCACTGTGAGCACTGTCAACATGAGCACGTCACCATGGGCACTGTCAACATGGGTACTATCTCAAAGGGCAATGTCACCATGAGCATTGTCAGGATGGGCAATTTCACCATGGGCACTGTCACCAAAGGCACTATCGCCATGAGCAATGTCACTGTGGGCCGTGTCACCAGGGGCACTATCACCGTGGTTAATGTTATCATTGGCACTTTCCCCGTGAGCACTGTCACCCTGGGCACTGTCATCATGGGCACGGTCACCGTGAGCACTATCTCCATGAGCTCAGCCACTGTGAACACCATCACCATAATCACTGGCCTCATCGGTACTGTCACCATGAGCACTGCCACAATGAGCACTGTCAGCATGGGCACTTCCCCCATGAGCACTGTCACTATGAGAACTGCTACCATGGGTATTTTCCCCATGAGTACTGTCACCCTGTGTATTGTCACCATTTGCACTGTCACCATGAAGACTATAACCGTGAGCGCTATTACCATGAGATCTCTCACCATGGTCACTGTCACCATGGCACCTTGCACAATGGGGGCTGTCAACATGAGTGCTGTCACCATTGGCACTATCACTGTGAGCATTCTCACTGTGGTCAGTGTCACGATGGGCACTGTCACCATGAGCACTGTCACCATAGGCAATGTCACCTTGGTCAGTTTCACCATGAGCACTGTCAACATGGGCACTCAGACAGTGGGCACTGTCACTGTGAGCACTGTCACCATGGGTACTGCCACCATGAGCAGTGTCTCTGTGAGTACTGTCAGCATGGGTTTTTACCGTGAGCACTGTCACCATGAGCCCTGTCACCATTTTTCAGTGACACCATGTGCACTACCACCATGCGCACTCTCACCATGGGCACTGTCACCGAGAAAACTGTCACCATAAGTACTGTCTTCATGGGCACTGTCACCAAGGGCACGGCCAACATGTGAACTGTAACCATTGTCAGTATCACTGTGAGAAGTGTCACCATGGGAATTACCAACATAGGCACTGTCATCCTTAGCACTTTCAGAACGGGAACTGTCACAATGGGCACTATCACCGTGAGGATTCTCACCACGGGAATTATCGCCATGGGCACTATCAGCATTAGAACTGTCACCGTGGTCACTGTCACGATGGAATTTGTCACTGTGAGCACTATCACGATAGGCAAAGTCACGGTTTGCACTGTCCCCTTGGGCCCTGTCACAGTGAGCACTATCACTTTGACGGTGATGTCCATGGGCACTGCCACCATGGACACTACCAACTTGAGAATTATCACCATTTGTTCTCTCAGCGTGGTCACGGTAAACAAGTGCACTCTCACTATGCTCACTATGACCGTGAACACTGTCACCATGGGCACCTTAATCATGGGCACTATCACTGTGAGCACTATCACCATCGGCACTATCACTGTGATCACTGTCACCATAGACGCTATCATGGTGAGCACCGTTAACATGAGCATTGTAACTTTGAGCACTGTCACAATGGGTAATGCAACCATGAGCCCAGTCACCGTGAGCACTGTCAGCATGGGTTGTCACCTTGTGCACGGTCAGCATGAGCACTGTCACCATGGGCACTATAACTATTTTTCATTGCCACCATGTGCACTGTTACCTTGGACACTATCACCTCGAGCACTGTCACCATGAGTACTGTCATCATGGGCAATGGCACAGCCACCATCTGCAATCTTACCATGGTCACTATCACTGTGAGCACTGTCACCAATGGAACTACCAACATAGGCACTGTCATCATGAGCACTTTCACCATACGAACTCTCACCATGGGCACTATGAACGTGAGAACGGTCACCATGGGCACTGTCACCATGAGCATTGTCATCATAGGCAATGTCACCGTGAGAACTATCACCATGTGCACTGTCCACAAGGGTACTATCACATTGAGTTGTATCACCATGTGTACTGTCATATTGGGCACAGTCACCATGGGCACACTCACCAAGTACACTATCACTATGCTCACTATTACTCTGAACACTGTCACCATGGGCACTGTAACCATGGGCATTATCACCGGGAGCATTATCAGCATCAGCTCAACAGGCGTGATAACTGTCACCATGGGTCATATCACCGTGAGCACGGTTGCCATGGGCACTGTCACGATGTGCAATGCCCCATTGGTACTCTCACCATGGGAACTGCCACCATGAGCACTGTCACCATGAGCACTGACACCACGATCACTGCCACCGAGGGCACAGCAACCATGAGCACTGTCACCATGAGAACGGTTACTATGTGAAATGTAACCATGGGCAATTTCTCGATGAGTACTCTCACCATGGGTATTTTCACCTTGGGCACTCTCAACGTAAACAGTATTACCATGAGCAGTTTCACTGTGAGCACAGTCACCATGGGCACTGTCACAATGCGGAGTGTCACCATGAGCCATGTCACCATGGGAAATGTCACCGTGAGAAGTGTCACCATAGGCAATGTCACCATGGGCAATGTCACCATGGGAAATGCCATTTTGAGCACTGTCAACATGGGTACTGCAACCATGAGTACTGTCACCATGAGTACTGTCACCATTGGCAGTATCACCAGGCGCACTGTCACCATGGGCACTATCACCATGACAACTCTCAGAGTGAGCACTGTCACTGTGGGCACTGCCATCGTGAGCAATTCCACCATGGGCAATGTCACCATGGGCACTAACACTGTGAGCACTCTCAGCATGAGCACGTCACCATGAGCCCTGTCACCATGGACAATGTCACTGTGAGAAGTTTCACCATAGGCAATGTCACCGTGGGCACTGTCACCATGGTCACTGCCACCACTGTCACTGTCATTTTGAGCACTGTCACCATGGGTACTGCAACCATGAGCACTGTCACCATGAGCACTGTCACCATTGCGAGTATCACCATGTGCACTGTCACCATGGGCACTATCACAATGAGAACTCTCAGCGTGGGCACTGTCACTGTTGGCAAGGGCACCATGGCCACTTCCACCATGGGCAATGTCACCATGGGCACTATCACTGTGAGCACTGTCAACATGAGCACGTCACCATGGGCACTGTCAACATGGGTACTATCTCAAAGGGCAATGTCACCATGAGCATTGTCAGGATGGGCAATTTCACCATGGGCACTGTCACCAAAGGCACTATCGCCATGAGCAATGTCACTGTGGGCTGTGTCACCAGGGGCACTATCACCATGGTTAATGTTATCATTGGCACTTTCCCCGTGAGCACTGTCACCCTGGGCACTGTCATCATGGGCACGGTCACCGTGAGCACTATCTCCATGAGCACAGCCACTGTGAACACCATCACCATAATCACTGGCCTCATCGGTACTGTCACCATGAGCACTGCCACAATGAGCACTGTCAGCATGGGCACTTCCCCCATGAGCACTGTCACTATGAGAACTGCTACCATGGGTATTTTCACCATGAGTACTGTCACCCTGTGTATTGTCACCATTTGCACTGTCACCATGAAGACTATAACCGTGAGCGCTATCACCATGAGATCTCTCACCATGGTCACTGTCACCATGGCACCTTGCACAATGGGGGCTGTCATCATGAGTTCTGTCACCATTGGCACTATCACTGTGAGCATTCTCACTGTGGTCAGTGTCACCATGGGCACGGTCACCATGAGCACTGTCACCATAGGCAATGTCACCGTGGTCAGTGTCACCATGAGCACTGTCACCATAGGCAATGTCACCGTGGTCAGTGTCACCATGAGCACTGTCAACATGGGCACTCATACAGTGGGCACTGTCACTGTGAGCACTGTCACCATGGGTACTGCCACCATAAGCAGTGTCTCTGTGAGTACTGTCAGCATGGGTTTTTACCGTGAGCACTGTCACCATGAGCCCTGTCACCATTTTTTAGTGACACCATGTGCACTACCAACATGCGCACTCTCACCATGGGCACTGTCACCGAGAAAACTGTCACCATAAGTACTGTCTTCATGGGCACTGTCACCAAAGGCACGGCCAACATGTGAACTGTAACCATTGTCAGTATCACCGTGAGAAGTGTCACCATGGGAATTACCAACATAGGCACTGTCATCATGAGCACTTTCAGAACGGGAACTGTCACCATGGGCACTATCACCGTGAGGACTCTCACCATGGGAATTATCGCCATGGGCACTATCAGCATTAGAACTGTCACCGTGGTCACTGTCACGATGGAATTTGTCATGGTGAGCAGTGTCACGATAGGCAAAGTCACGGTTTGCACTGTCCCCTTGGGCCCTGTCACAGTGAGCACTATCACTTTGACGGTGGTGGCCATGGGCTCTGCCACCATGGACACTACCAACTTGAGAATTATCACCATTTGTTCTCTCAGCATTGTCACGGTCAACAAGTGCACTCTCACTGTGCTCACTATGACCGTGAAATCTGACACCATGGGCACCTTAATCATGGGCACTATCACCGTGAGCACTATCACCATCGGCACTATCACTGTGATCACTGTCACCATAGACACTATCATGGTGAGCATGTTAATATGAGCATTGTAACTGTGAGCACTGTCACAATGGGTAATGCAACCATGAGCCCAGTCACCGTGAGCACTGTCAGCATGGGTTGTCACCTTGTGCACGGTCAGCATGAGCACTGTCACCAACGGACTATAATTATTTTTCTGTGCCGCCATGTGCACTGTCACCTTGGACACTATCACCACGAGCACTGTCACCATGAGTACTGTCATCATGGGCAATGGCACAGCCACCATCTGAAATCTTACCATGGTCACTATCACTGTGAGCACTGTCACCAATGGAACTACCAACATGGGCACTGTCATCATGAGCACTTTCACCATACGAACTCTCACCATGGGCACTATGAACGTGAGAACGGTCACCATGGGCACTGTCACCATGAGCATTGTCATCATAGGCAATGTCACCGTGAGAACTATCACCATGCGCACTGTCCACAAGGGTACTATCACATTGAGTTGTATCACCATGTGTACTGTCATCTTGGGCACAGTCACCATGGGTACACTCACGAAGTACACTATCACTATGCTCACTATTACTCTGAACACTGTCACCATGGGCACCGTAACCATGGGCACTATCACCGGGAGCATTATCAGCATTGGCACAACAGGCGTGATAACTGTCACCATGGGTCATATCACCGTGAGCACGGTTGCCATGGGCACTGTCACGATGTGCAATGCCCCATTGGTACTCTCACCATGGGAACTGCCACCATGAGCACTGTCACCATGAGCACTGACACCACGATCACTGCCACCGAGGGCACTGCAACCATGAGCACTGTCACCATGAGAACTGTTACTATGAGAAATGTAACCATGGGCAATTCCTCGATGAGTACTCTCACCATGGGTATTTTCACCTTGGGCACTCTCAACGTAAACAGTATTACCATGAGCACTTTCACTGTGAGCACTGTCACCATGGGCACTGTCACAATGCGGAGTGTCACCATGAGCCATGTCACCATGGGAAATGTCACCGTGAGAAGTGTCACCATAGGCAATGTCACCATGGGCAATGTCACCATGGGAAATGCCATTTTGAGCCCTGTCACCATGGGTACTGCAACCATGAGTACTGTCACCATGAGTACTGTCACCATTGGCAGTATCACCAGGCGCACTGTCACCATGGGCACTATCACCATGACAACTCTCAGAGTGAGCACTGTCACTGTGGGCACTGCCATCGTGAGCAATTCCACCATGGGCAATGTCACCATGGGCACTAACGTTGTGAGCACTCTCAACATGAGCACGTCACCATGAGCCCTGTCACCATGGGCAATGTCACTGTGAGAATATTCACCATAGGCAATGTCACCGTGGGCACTGTCACCATGGTCACTGCCACCACTGTCACTGTCATTTTGAGCACTGTCACCATGGGTACTGCAACCATGAGCACTGTCACCATGAGCATTGTCACCATTGCGAGTATCACCATGTGCACTTTCACCATGGGCACTATCACAATGAGAACTGTCAGTGTGGGCACTGTCACTGTTGGCAAGGGCACCATGGCCACTTCCACCATGGGCAATGTCACCATGGGCACTATCACTGTGAGCACTGTCAACATGAGCACGTCACCATGGGCACTGTCAACATGGGTACTATCTCAAAGGGCAATGTCACCATGAGCATTGTCAGGATGGGCAATTTCACCATGGGCACTGTCACCAAAGGCACTATCGCCATGAGCAATGTCACTGTGGGCCGTGTCACCAGGGGCACTATCACCGTGGTTAATGTTATCATTGGCACTTTCCCCGTGAGCACTGTCACCCTGGGCACTGTCATCATGGGCACGGTCACCGTGAGCACTATCTCCATGAGCACAGCCACTGTGAACACCATCACCATAATCACTGGCCTCATCGGTACTGTCACCATGAGCACTGCCACAATGAGCACTGTCAGCATGGGCACTTCCCCCATGAGCACTGTCACTATGAGAACTGCTACCATGGGTATTTTCCCCATGAGTACTGCCACCCTGTGTATTGTCACCATTTGCACTGTCACCATGAAGACTATAACCGTGAGCGCTATTACCATGAGATCTCTCACCATGGTCACTGTCACCATGGCACCTTGCACAATGGGGGCTGTCAACATGAGTGCTGTCACCATTGGCACTATCACTGTGAGCATTCTCACTGTGGTCAGTGTCACGATGGGCACTGTCACCATGAGCACTGTCACCATAGGCAATGTCTCCTAGGTCAGTGTCACCATGAGCACTGTCAACATGGGCACTCATACAGTGGGCACTGTCACTGTGAGCACTGTCACCATGGGTACTGCCACCATGAGCAGTGTCTCTGTGAGTACTGTCAGCATGGGTTTTTACCGTGAGCACTGTCACCATGAGCCCTGTCAACATTTTTCAGTGACACCATGTGCACTACCACCATGCGCACTCTCACCATGGGCACTGTCACCGAGAAAACTGTCACCATAAGTACTGTCTTCATGGGCACTGTCACCAAGGGCACGGCCAACATGTGAACTGTAACCATTGTCAGTATCACTGTGAGAAGTGTCACCATGGGAATTACCAACATAGGCACTGTCATCCTTAGCACTTTCAGAACGGGAACTGTCACAATGGGCACTATCACCGTGAGGATTCTCACCACGGGAATTATCGCCATGGGCACTATCAGCATTAGAACTGTCACCGTGGTCACTGTCACGATGGAATTTGTCACTGTGAGCACTATCACGATAGGCAAAGTCACGGTTTGCACTGTCCCCTTGGGCCCTGTCACAGTGAGCACTATCACTTTGACGGTGATGTCCATGGGCACTGCCACCATGGACACTACCAACTTGAGAATTATCACCATTTGTTCTCTCAGCGTGGTCACGGTAAACAAGTGCACTCTCACTATGCTCACTATGACCGTGAACACTGTCACCATGGGCACCTTAATCATGGGCACTATCACTGTGAGCACTATCACCATCGGCACTATGACTGTGATCACTGTCACCATAGACGCTATCATGGTGAGCACCGTTAACATGAGCATTGTAACTGTGAGCACTGTCACAATGGGTAATGCAACCATGAGCCCAGTCACCGTGAGCACTGTCAGCATGGGTTGTCACCTTGTGCACGGTCAGCATGAGCACTGTCACCATGGGCACTATAACTATTTTTCAGTGCCACCATGTGCACTGTCACCTTGGACACTATCACCACGAGCACTGTCACCATGAGTACTGTCATCATGGGCAATGGCACAGCCACCATCTGCAATCTTACCATGGTCACTATCACTGTGAGCACTGTCACCAATGGAACTACCAACATGGGCACTGTCATCATGAGCACTTTCACCATACGAACTCTCACCATGGGCACTATGAACGTGAGAACGGTCACCATGGGCACTGTCACCATGAGCATTGTCATCATAGGCAATGTCACCGTGAGAACTATCACCATGTGCACTGTCCACAAGGGTACTATCACATTGAGTTGTATCACCATGTGTACTGTCATATTGGGCACAGTCACCATGGGCACACTCACCAAGTACACTATCACTATGCTCACGATTACTCTGAACACTGTCACCATGGGCACTGTAACCATGGGCATTATCACCGGGAGCATTATCAGCATCAGCTCAACAGGCGTGATAACTGTCACCATGGGTCATATCACCGTGAGCACGGTTGCCATGGGCACTGTCACGATGTGCAATGCCCCATTGGTACTCTCACCATGGGAACTGCCACCATGAGATCTGTCACCATGAGCACTGACACCACGATCACTGCCACCGAGGGCACTGCAACCATGAGCACTGTCACCATGAGAACGGTTACTATGTGAAATGTAACCATGGGCAATTTCTCGATGAGTACTCTCACCATGGGTATTTTCACCTTGGGCACTCTCAACGTAAACAGTATTACCATGAGCAGTTTCACTGTGAGCACAGTCACCATGGGCACTGTCACAAGGCGGAGTGTCACCATGAGCCATGTCACCATGGGAATTGTCACCGTGAGAAGTGTCACCATAGGCAATGTCACCATGGGCAATGTCACCATGGGAAATGCCATTTTGAGCACTGTCAACATGGGTACTGCAACCATGAGTACTGTCACCATGAGTACTGTCACCATTGGCAGTATCACCAGGCGCACTGTCACCATGGGCACTATCACCATGACAACTCTCAGAGTGAGCACTGTCACTGTGGGCACTGCCATCGTGAGCAATTCCACCATGGGCAATGTCACCATGGGCACTAACACTGTGAGCACTCTCAGCATGAGCACGTCACCATGAGCCCTGTCACCATGGACAATGTCACTGTGAGAAGTTTCACCATAGGCAATGTCACCGTGGGCACTGTCACCATGGACACTGCCACCACTGTCACTGTCATTTTGAGCACTGTCACCATGGGTACTGCAACCATGAGCACTGTCACCATGAGCACTGTCACCATTGCGAGTATCACCATGTGCACTGTCACCATGGGCACTATCACAATGAGAACTGTCAGCGTGGGCACTGTCACTGTTGGCAAGGGCACCATGGCCACTTCCACCATGGGCAATGTCACCATGGGCACTATCACTGTGAGCACTGTCAACATGAGCACGTCACCATGGGCACTGTCAACATGGGTACTATCTCAAAGGGCAATGTCACCATGAGCATTGTCAGGATGGGCAATTTCACCATGGGCACTGTCACCAAAGGCACTATCGCCATGAGCAATGTCACTGTGGGCCGTGTCACCAGGGGCACTATCACCATGGTTAATGTTATCATTGGCACTTTCCCCGTGAGCACTGTCACCCTGGGCACTGTCATCATGGGCACGGTCACCGTGAGCACTATCTCCATGAGCACAGCCACTGTGAACACCATCACCATAATCACTGGCCTCATCGGTACTGTCACCATGAGCACTGCCACAATGAGCACTGTCAGCATGGGCACTTCCCCCATGAGCACTGTCACTATGAGAACTGCTACCATGGGTATTTTCACCATGAGTACTGTCACCCTGTGTATTGTCACCATTTGCACTGTCACCATGAAGACTATAACCGTGAGCGCTATCACCATGAGATCTCTCACCATGGTCACTGTCACCATGGCACCTTGCACAATGGGGGCTGTCAACATGAGTTCTGTCACCATTGGCACTATCACTGTGAGCATTCTCACTGTGGTCAGTGTCACCATGGGCACGGTCACCATGAGCAAGGTCACCATAGGCAATGTCACCATGGTCAGTGTCACCATGAGCACTGTCACCATAGGCAATGTCACCGTGGTCAGTGTCACCATGAGCACTGTCAACATGGGCACTCATACAGTGGGCACTGTCACTATGAGCACTGTCACCATGGGTACTGCCACCATGAGCAGTGTCTCTGTGAATACTGTCAGCATGGGTTTTTACCGTGAGCACTGTCACCATGAGCCCTGTCACCATTTTTTAGTGACACCGTGTGCACTACCACCATGCGCACTCTCACCATGGGCACTGTCACTGAGAAAACTGTCACCATAAGTACTGTCTTCATGGGCACTGTCACCAAGGGCACGGCCAACATGTGAAATGTAACCATTGTCAGTATCACTGTGAGGAGTGTCACCATGGGAATTACCAACATAGGCACTGTCATCCTTAGCACTTTCAGAACGGGAAATGTCACCATGGGCACTATCACCGTGAGGACTCTCACCATGGGAATTATCGCCATGGGCACTATCAGCATTAGAACTGTCACCGTGGTCACTGTCACGATGGAATTTGTCACGGTGAGCACTGTCACGATAGGCAAAGTCACGGTTTGCACTGTCCCCTTGGGCCCTGTCACAGTGAGCACTATCACTTTGAAGGTTGTGGCCATGGGCTCTGCCACCATGGACACTACCAACTTGAGAATTATCACCATTTGATCTCTCAGCATTGTCACGGTCAACAAGTGCACTCTCACTGTGCTCACTATGACCGTGAACTCTGACACCATGGGCACCTTAATCATTGGCACTATCACTGTGAGCACTATCACCATCGGCACTATCACTGTGATCACTGTCACCATAGACACTATCATGGTGAGCACAGTTAACATGAGCATTGTAACTGTGAGCACTGTCACAATGGGTAATGCAACCATGAGCCCAGTCACCGTGAGCACTGTCAGCATGGGTTGTCACCTTGTGCACGGTCAGCATGAGCACTGTCGCCATGGGCACTGTAACTATTTTTCAGTGCCAACATGTGCACTGTCACCTTGGACACTATCACCACGAGCACTGTCACCATGAGTACTGTCATCATGGGCAATGGCACAGCCACCATCTGAAATCTTACCATGGTCACTATCACTGTGAGCACTGTCACCAATGGAACTACCAACATGGGCACTGTCATCATGAGCACTTTCACCATACGAACTCTCACCATGGGCACTATGAACGTGAGAACGGTCACCATGGGCACTGTCACCATGAGCATTGTCATCATAGGCAATGTCACCGTGAGAACTATCACCATGTGCACTGTCCACAAGGGTACTATCACATTGAGTTGTATCACCATGTGTACTGTCATATTGGGCACAGTCACCATGGGCACACTCACCAAGTACACTATCACTATGCTCACGATTACTCTGAACACTGTCACCATGGGCACTGTAACCATGGGCATTATCACCGGGAGCATTATCAGCATCAGCTCAACAGGCGTGATACCTGTCACCATGGGTCATATCACCGTGAGCACGGTTGCCATGGGCACTGTCACGATGTGCAATGCCCCATTGGTACTCTCACCATGGGAACTGCCACCATGAGCACTGTCACCATGAGCACTGACACCACGATCACTGCCACCGAGGGCACTGCAACCATGAGCACTGTCACCATGAGAACGGTTACTATGTGAAATGTAACCATGGGCAATTTCTCGATGAGTACTCTCACCATGGGTATTTTCACCTTGGGCACTCTCAACGTAAACAGTATTACCATGAGCAGTTTCACTGTGAGCACAGTCACCATGGGCACTGTCACAAGGCGGAGTGTCACCATGAGCCATGTCACCATGGGAATTGTCACCGTGAGAAGTGTCACCATAGGCAATGTCACCATGGGCAATGTCACCATGGGAAATGCCATTTTGAGCACTGTCAACATGGGTACTGCAACCATGAGTACTGTCACCATGAGTACTGTCACCATTGGCAGTATCACCAGGCGCACTGTCACCATGGGCACTATCACCATGACAACTCTCAGAGTGAGCACTGTCACTGTGGGCACTGCCATCGTGAGCAATTCCACCATGGGCAATGTCACCATGGGCACTAACACTGTGAGCACTCTCAGCATGAGCACGTCACCATGAGCCCTGTCACCATGGACAATGTCACTGTGAGAAGTTTCACCATAGGCAATGTCACCGTGGGCACTGTCACCATGGTCACTGCCACCACTGTCACTGTCATTTTGAGCACTGTCACCATGGGTACTGCAACCATGAGCACTGTCACCATGAGCACTGTCACCATTGCGAGTATCACCATGTGCACTGTCACCATGGGCACTATCACAATGAGAACTCTCAGCGTGGGCACTGTCACTGTTGGCAAGGGCACCATGGCCACTTCCACCATGGGCAATGTCACCATGGGCACTATCACTGTGAGCACTGTCAACATGAGCACGTCACCATGGGCACTGTCAACATGGGTACTATCTCAAAGGGCAATGTCACCATGAGCATTGTCAGGATGGGCAATTTCACCATGGGCACTGTCACCAAAGGCACTATCGCCATGAGCAATGTCATTGTGGGCCGTGTCACCAGGGGCACTATCACCGTGGTTAATGTTATCATTGGCACTTTCCCCGTGAGCACTGTCACCCTGGGCACTGTCATCATGGGCACGGTCACCGTGAGCACTATCTCCATGAGCACAGCCACTGTGAACACCATCACCATAATCACTGGCCTCATCGGTACTGTCACCATGAGCACTGCCACAATGAGCACTGTCAGCATGGGCACTTCCCCCATGAGCACTGTCACTATGAGAACTGCTACCATGGGTATTTTCCCCATGAGTACTGCCACACTGTGTATTGTCACCATTTGCACTGTCACCATGAAGACTATAACCGTGAGCGCTATTACCATGAGATCTGTCACCATGGTCACTGTCACCATGGCACCTTGCACAATGGGGGCTGTCAACATGAGTGCTGTCACCATTGGCACTATCACTGTGAGCATTCTCACTGTGGTCAGTGTCACGATGGGCACTGTCACCATGAGCACTGTCACCATAGGCAATGTCACCGTGGTCAGTGTCACCATGAGCACTGTCAACATGGGCACTCATACAGTGGGCACTGTCACTGTGAGCACTGTCACCATGGGTACTGCCACCATGAGCAGTGTCTCTGTGAGTACTGTCAACATGGGTTTTTACCGTGAGCACTGTCACCATGAGCCCTGTCACCATTTTTTAGTGACACCATGTGCACTACCACCATGCGCACTCTCACCATGGGCACTGTCACTGAGAAAACTGTCACCATAAGTACTGTCTTCATGGGCACTGTCACCAAGGGCACGGCCAACATGTGAAATGTAACCATTGTCAGTATCACTGTGAGGAGTGTCACCATGGGAATTACCAACATAGGCACTGTCATCATGAGCACTTTCAGAACGGGAAATGTCACCATGGGCACTATCACCGTGAGGACTCTCACCATGGGAATTATCGCCATGGGCACTATCAGCATTAGAACTGTCACCGTGGTCACTGTCACGATGGAATTTGTCACGGTGAGCACTGTCACGATAGGCAAAGTCACGGTTTGCACTGTCCCCTTGGGCCCTGTCACAGTGAGCACTATCACTTTGAAGGTTGTGGCCATGGGCTCTGCCACCATGGACACTACCTACTTGAGAATTATCACCATTTGATCTCTCAGCATTGTCACGGTCAACAAGTGCACTCTCACTGTGCTCACTATGACCGTGAACTCTGACACCATGGGCACCTTAATCATTGGCACTATCACTGTGAGCACTATCACCATCGGCACTATCACTGTGATCACTGTCACCATAGACACTATCATGGTGAGCACAGTTAACATGAGCATTGTAACTGTGAGCACTGTCACAATGGGTAATGCAACCATGAGCCCAGTCACCGTGAGCACTGTCAGCATGGGTTGTCACCTTGTGCACGGTCAGCATGAGCACTGTCGCCATGGGCACTGTAACTATTTTTCAGTGCCAACATGTGCACTGTCACCTTGGACACTATCACCACGAGCACTGTCACCATGAGTACTGTCATCATGGGCAATGGCACAGCCACCATCTGAAATCTTACCATGGTCACTATCACTGTGAGCACTGTCACCAATGGAACTACCAACATGGGCACTGTCATCATGAGCACTTTCACCATACGAACTCTCACCATGGGCACTATGAACGTGAGAACGGTCACCATGGGCACTGTCACCATGAGCATTGTCATCATAGGCAATGTCACCGTGAGAACTATCACCATGTGCACTGTCCACAAGGGTACTATCACATTGAGTTGTATCACCATGTGTACTGTCATATTGGGCACAGTCACCATGGGCACACTCACCAAGTACACTATCACTATGCTCACGATTACTCTGAACACTGTCACCATGGGCACTGTAACCATGGGCATTATCACCGGGAGCATTATCAGCATCAGCTCAACAGGCGTGATAACTGTCACCATGGGTCATATCACCGTGAGCACGGTTGCCATGGGCACTGTCACGATGTGCAATGCCCCATTGGTACTCTCACCATGGGAACTGCCACCATGAGCACTGTCACCATGAGCACTGACACCACGATCACTGCCACCGAGGGCACTGCAACCATGAGCACTGTCACCATGAGAACGGTTACTATGTGAAATGTAACCATGGGCAATTTCTCGATGAGTACTCTCACCATGGGTATTTTCACCTTGGGCACTCTCAACGTAAACAGTATTACCATGAGCAGTTTCACTGTGAGCACAGTCACCATGGGCACTGTCACAAGGCGGAGTGTCACCATGAGCCATGTCACCATGGGAATTGTCACCGTGAGAAGTGTCACCGTAGGCAATGTCACCATGGGCAATGTCACCATGGGAAATGCCATTTTGAGCACTGTCAACATGGGTACTGCAACCATGAGTACTGTCACCATGAGTACTGTCACCATTGGCAGTATCACCAGGCGCACTGTCACCATGGGCACTATCACCATGACAACTCTCAGAGTGAGCACTGTCACTGTGGGCACTGCCATCGTGAGCAATTCCACCATGGGCAATGTCACCATGGGCACTAACACTGTGAGCACTCTCAGCATGAGCACGTCACCATGAGCCCTGTCACCATGGACAATGTCACTGTGAGAAGTTTCACCATAGGCAATGTCACCGTGGGCACTGTCACCATGGACACTGCCACCACTGTCACTGTCATTTTGAGCACTGTCACCATGGGTACTGCAACCATGAGCACTGTCACCATGAGCACTGTCACCATTGCGAGTATCACCATGTGCACTGTCACCATGGGCACTATCACAATGAGAACTGTCAGCGTGGGCACTGTCACTGTTGGCAAGGGCACCATGGCCACTTCCACCATGGGCAATGTCACCATGGGCACTATCACTGTGAGCACTGTCAACATGAGCACGTCACCATGGGCACTGTCAACATGGGTACTATCTCAAAGGGCAATGTCACCATGAGCATTGTCAGGATGGGCAATTTCACCATGGGCACTGTCACCAAAGGCACTATCGCCATGAGCAATGTCACTGTGGGCCGTGTCACCAGGGGCACTATCACCATGGTTAATGTTATCATTGGCACTTTCCCCGTGAGCACTGTCACCCTGGGCACTGTCATCATGGGCACGGTCACCGTGAGCACTATCTCCATGAGCACAGCCACTGTGAACACCATCACCATAATCACTGGCCTCATCGGTACTGTCACCATGAGCACTGCCACAATGAGCACTGTCAGCATGGGCACTTCCCCCATGAGCACTGTCACTATGAGAACTGCTACCATGGGTATTTTCACCATGAGTACTGTCACCCTGTGTATTGTCACCATTTGCACTGTCACCATGAAGACTATAACCGTGAGCGCTATCACCATGAGATCTCTCACCATGGTCACTGTCACCATGGCACCTTGCACAATGGGGGCTGTCAACATGAGTTCTGTCACCATTGGCACTATCACTGTGAGCATTCTCACTGTGGTCAGTGTCACCATGGGCACGGTCACCATGAGCAAGGTCACCATAGGCAATGTCACCGTGGTCAGTGTCACCATGAGCACTGTCACCATAGGCAATGTCACCGTGGTCAGTGTCACCATGAGCACTGTCAACATGGGCACTCATACAGTGGGCACTGTCACTATGAGCACTGTCACCATGGGTACTGCCACCATGAGCAGTGTCTCTGTGAGTACTGTCAGCATGGGTTTTTACCGTGAGCACTGTCACCATGAGCCCTGTCACCATTTTTTAGTGACACCATGTGCACTACCACCATGCGCACTCTCACCATGGGCACTGTCACTGAGAAAACTGTCACCATAAGTACTGTCTTCATGGGCACTGTCACCAAGGGCACGGCCAACATGTGAAATGTAACCATTGTCAGTATCACTGTGAGGAGTGTCACCATGGGAATTACCAACATAGGCACTGTCATCCTTAGCACTTTCAGAACGGGAAATGTCACCATGGGCACTATCACCGTGAGGACTCTCACCATGGGAATTATCGCCATGGGCACTATCAGCATTAGAACTGTCACCGTGGTCACTGTCACGATGGAATTTGTCACGGTGAGCACTGTCACGATAGGCAAAGTCACGGTTTGCACTGTCCCCTTGGGCCCTGTCACAGTGAGCACTATCACTTTGAAGGTTGTGGCCATGGGCTCTGCCACCATGGACACTACCAACTTGAGAATTATCACCATTTGATCTCTCAGCATTGTCACGGTCAACAAGTGCACTCTCACTGTGCTCACTATGACCGTGAACTCTGACACCATGGGCACCTTAATCATTGGCACTATCACTGTGAGCACTATCACCATCGGCACTATCACTGTGATCACTGTCACCATAGACACTATCATGGTGAGCACAGTTAACATGAGCATTGTAACTGTGAGCACTGTCACAATGGGTAATGCAACCATGAGCCCAGTCACCGTGAGCACTGTCAGCATGGGTTGTCACCTTGTGCACGGTCAGCATGAGCACTGTCGCCATGGGCACTATAACTATTTTTCAGTGCCAACATGTGCACTGTCACCTTGGACACTATCACCACGAGCACTGTCACCATGAGTACTGTCATCATGGGCAATGGCACAGCCACCATCTGAAATCTTACCATGGTCACTATCACTGTGAGCACTGTCACCAATGGAACTACCAACATGGGCACTGTCATCATGGGCACTTTCACCATGCGAACTCTCAACATGGGCACTATAAACGTGAGAACGGTCACCATGGGCACTGTCACCATGAGCATTGTCATCATAGGCAATGTCACCGTGAGAACTATCACCATGCGCACTGTCAACAAGGGCACTATCACATTGAGTTGTATCACCATGTGTACTGTCATCTTGGGCACAGTCACCATGGGCACACTCACCAAGTACACTATCACTATGCTCACTATTACTCTGAACACTGTCACCATGGGCACCGTAACCATGGGCACTATCACCGGGAGCATTATCAGCTTCGGCACAACAGGCGTGATAACTGTCACCATGGGTCATATCACCGTGAGCACGGTTGCCATGGGCACTGTCACGATGTGCAATGCCCCATTGGTACTCTCACCATGGGAACTGCCACCATGAGCACTGTCACCATGAGCACTGACACCACCATCACTGCCACCGAGGGCACTGCAACCATGAGCACTGTCACCATGAGAACTGTTACTATGAGAAATGTAACCATGGGCAATTTCTCGATGAGTACTCTCACCATGGGTATTTTCACCTTGGGCACTCTCAACGTAAACAGTATTACCATGAGCACTTTCACTGTGAGCACTGTCACCAAGGGCACTGTCACAAGGCGGAGTGTCACCATGATCCATGTCACCATGGGAATTGTCACGGTGAGAAGTGTCACCATAGGCAATGTCACCATGGGCAATGTCACCATGGGAAATGCCATTTTGAGCACTGTCACCATGGGTACTGCAACCATGAGTACTGTCAAAATGAGTAGTACTGTCACCATTGGCAGTATCTCCAGGCGCACTGTCACCATGGGCACTATCACCATGACAACTCTCAGAGTGAGCACTGTCACTGTGGGCACTGCCATCGTGAGCAATTCCACCATGGGCAATGTCACCATGGGCACTAACGTTGTGAGCACTCTCAACATGAGCACGTCACCATGAGCCCTGTCACCATGGGCAATGTCACTCTGAGAAGGTTCACCATAGGCAATGTCACCGTGGGCACTGTCACCATGGTCACTGCCACCACTGTCACTGTCATTTTGAGCACTGTCACCATGGGTACTGCAACCATGAGCACTGTCACCATGAGCACTGTCACCATTGCGAGTATCACCATGTGCACTGTCACCATGAGCACTATCACAATGAGAACTGTCAGCGTGGGCACTGTCACTGTTGGCAAGGGCACCATGGCCACTTCCACCATGGGCAATGTCACCATGGGCACTATCACTGTGAGCACTGTCAACATGAGCACGTCACCATGGGCACTGTCAACATGGGTACTATCTCAAAGGGCAATGTCACCATGAGCATTGTCAGGATGGGCAATTTCACCATGAGCACTGTCACCAAAGGCACTATCGCCATGAGCAATGTCACTCTGGGCCGTGTCACCAGGGGCACTATCCCCATGGTTAAAGTTATCATTGGCACTTTCCCCGTGAGCACTGTCACCCTGGGCACTGTCATCATGGGCACGGTCACCGTGAGCACTATCTCCATGAGCACAGCCACTGTGAACACCATCACCATAATCACTGGCCTCATCGGTACTGTCACCATGAGCACTGCCACAATGAGCACTGTCAGCATGGGCACTTCCCCCATGAGCACTGTCACTATGAGAACTGCTACCATGGGTATTTTCACCATGAGTACTGTCACCCTGTGTATTGTCACCATTTGCACTGTCACCATGAAGACTATAACCGTGAGCGCTATCACCATGAGATCTCTCACCATGGTCACTGTCACCATGGCACCTTGCACAATGGGGGCTGTCAACATGAGTGCTGTCACCATTGGCACTATCACTGTGAGCATTCTCACTGTGGTCAGTGTCATCATGGGCACGGTCACCATGAGCACTGTCACAATAGGCAATGTCACCGTGGTCAGTGTCACCATGAGCACTGTCAACATGGGCACTCATATAGTGGGCACTGTCACTGTGAGCACTGTCACCATGGGTACTGCCACCATAAGCAGTGTCTCTGTGAGTACTGTCAGCATGGGTTTTTACCGTGAGCACTGTCACCATGAGACCTGTCACCATTTTTCAGTGACACCATGTGCACTACCACTATGCGCACTCTCACCATGGGCACTGTCACCGAGAAAACTGTCACCATAAGTACTGTCTTCATGGGCACTGTCACCAAAGGCACGGCCAACATGTGAACTGTAGCCATTGTCAGTATCACCGTGAGAAGTGTCACCATGGGAATTACCAACATAGGCACTGTCATCATGAGCACTTTCAGAACGGGAACTGTCACCATGCGCACTATCACCGTGAGGACTCTCACCATGGGAATTATCGCCATGGGCACTATCAGCATTAGAACTGTCACCGTGGTCACTGTCACGATGGAATTTGTCACTGTGAATACTGTCACGATAGGCAAAGTCACGGTTTGCACTGTCCCCTTGGGCCCTGTCACAGTGAGCACTATCACTTTGACGGTGGTGGCCATGGGCACTGCCACCATGGACACTACCAACTTGAGAATTATCAACATTTGTTCTCTCAGCGTGGTCACGGTCAACAAGTGCACTCTCACTATGCTCACTATGACCGTGAACACTGTCACCATGGGCACCTTAATCATGGGCACTATCACCGTGAGCACTATCACCATCGGCACTATCACTGTGATCACTGTCACCATAGACACTATCATGGTGAGCACAGTTAACATGAACATTGTAACTGTGAGCACTGTCACAATGGGTAATGCAACCATGAGCCCAGTCACCGTGAGCACTGTCAGCATGGGTTGTCACCTTGTGCACGGTCAGCATGAGCACTGTCACCATGGGCACTATAACTATTTTTCAGTGCCACCATGTGCACTGTCACCTTGGACACTATCACCACGAGCACTGTCACCATGAGTACTGTCATCATGGGCAATGGCACAGCCACCATCTGCAATCTTACCATGGTCACTATCACTGTGAGCACTGTCACCAATGGAACTACCAACATGGGCACTGTCATCATGGGCACTTTCACCATACGAACTCTCACCATGGGCACTATGAACGTGAGAACGGTCACCATGGGCACTGTCACCATGAGAATTGTCATCATAGGCAATGTCACCGTGAGAACTATCACCATGCACACTGTCCACAAGGGTACTATCACATTGAGTTGTATCACCATGTGTACTGTCATCTTGGGCACAGTCACCATGGGCACACTCACCAAGTACACTATCACTATGCTCACTATTACTCTGAGCACTGTCACCATGGGCACCGTAACCATGGGCACTATCACCGGGAGCATTATCAGCATCGGCTCAACAGGCGTGATAACTGTCACCATGGGTCATATCACCGTGAGCACGGTTGCCATGGGCACTGTCACGATGTGCAATGCCCCATTGGTACTCTCACAATGGGAACTGACACCATGAGCACTGTCACCATGAGAACTGTTACTATGAGAAATGTAACCATGGGCAATTTCTCCATGAGTACTCTCACCATGGGTATTTTCACCTTGGGCACTCTCAACGTAAACAGTATTACCATGAGCACTTTCACTGTGAGCACTGTCACCATGGGCATTGTCACAATGTGGAGTGTCACCATGAGCCATGTCACCATGGGAAATGTCACCGTGAGAAGTGTCACCATAGGCAATGTCACCATGGGCAATGTCACCATGGGAAATGCCATTTTGAGCACTGTCACCATGGGTACTGCAACCATGAGTACTGTCACCATGAGTACTGTCACCATTGGCAGTATCACCAGGCGCACTGTCACCATGGGCACTATCACCATGACAACTCTCAGAGTGAGCACTGTCACTGTGGGCACTGCCATCGTGAGCAATTCCACCATGGGCAATGTCACCATGGGCACTAACGTTTTGAGCACTCTCAACATGAGCACGTCACCATGAGCCCTGTCACCATGGGCAATGTCACTGTGAGAAGTTTCACCATAGGCAATGTCACCGTGGGCACTGTCACCATGGTCACTGCCACCACTGTCACTGTCATTTTGAGCACTGTCACCGTGGGTACTGCAACCATGAGCACTGTCACCATGAGCACTGTCACCATTGCGAGTATCACCATGTGCACTGTCACCATGAGCACTATCACAATGAGGACTGTCAGGGTGGGCACTGTCACTGTTGGCAAGGGCACCATGGCCACTTCCACCATGGGCAATGTCACCATGGGCACTATCACTGTGAGCACTGTCAATATGAGCACGTCATCATGGGCACTGTCAACATGGGTTCTATCTCAAAGGGCAATGTCACCATTAGCATTGTCAGGATGGGCAATTTCACCATGAGCACTGTCACCAAAGGCACTATCGCCATGAGCAATGTCACTGTGGGCCGTGTCACCAGGGTCACTATCACCATGGTTAATGTTATCATTGGCACTTTCCCCGTGAGCACTGTCACCCTGGGCACTGTCATCATGGGCACGGTCACCGTGATCAATATCTCCATGAGCACAGCCACTGTGAACACCATCACCATAATCACTGGCCTCAGCGGTACTGTCACCATGAGCACTGCCACAATGAGCACTGTCAGCATGGGCACTTCCCCCATGAGCACTGTCACTATGAGAACTGATATCATGGGTATTTTCACCATGAGAACTGTCACCCTGTGTATTGTCACCATTCGCACTGTCACCATGAAGACTATAACCGTGAGCGCTATCACCATGAGATCTCTCACCATGGTCACTGTCACCATGGCACCTTGCACAATGGGGGCTGTCAACATGAGTGCTGTCACCATTGGCACTATCACTGTGAGCATTCTCACTGTGGTCAGTGTCACGATGGGCACTGTCACCATGAGCACTGTCACCATAGGCAATGTCACCGTGGTCAGTGTCACCATGAGCACTGTCAACATGGGCACTCATACAGTGGGCACTGTCACTGTGAGCACTGTCACCATGGGTACTGCCACCATGAGCACTGTCTCTTTGAATACTGTCAGCATGGGTTTTTACCGTGAGCACTGTCACCATGAGCCCTGTCACCATTTTTTAGTGACACCATGTGCACTACCACCATGCGCACTCTCACCATGGGCAATGTCACCGAGAAAACTGTCACCATAAGTACTGTCTTCATGGGCACTGTCACCAAGGGCACGGCCAACTTGTGAACTGTAACCATTGTCAGTATCACCGTGAGAATTGTCACCATGGGAATTACCAACATAGGCACTGTCATCATGAGCACTTTCAGAACGGGAACTGTCACCATGGGCACTATCACCGTGAGGACTCTCACCATGGGAGGTATCGCCATGGGCACTATCAGCATTAGAACTGTCACCGTGGTCACTGTCACGATGGAATTTGTCACGGTGAGCAGTGTCACGATAGGCAAAGTCACGGTTTGCACTGTCCCCTTGGGCCCTGTCACAGTGAGCACTATCACTTTGACGGTGGTGGCCATGGGCACTGCCACCATGGACACTACCACCTTGAGAATTATCACCATTTGTTCTCTCAGCGTGGTCACGGTCAACAAGTGCAGTCTCAGTATGCTCACTATGACCGTGAACACTGTCACCATGGGCACATTAATCATGGGCACTATCACTGTGAGCACTATCACCATCGGCACTATCACTGTGATCACTGTCACCATAGACACTATCATGGTGAGCACAGTTAACATGAGCATTGTAACTGTGAGCACTGTCACAATGGGTAATGCAACCATGAGCCCAGTCACCGTGAGCACTGTCAGCATGGGTTGTCACCTTGTGCACGGTCAGCATGAGCACTGTCACCATGGGCACTATAACTATTTTTCAGTGTCACCATGTGCACTGTCACCTTGGACACTATAACCACGAGCACTGTCACCATGAGTACTGTCATCATGGGCAATGGCACAGCCACCATCTGCAATCTTACCATGGTCACTATCACTGTGAGCACTGTCACCAATGGAACTACCAACATGGGCACTGTCATCATGAGCACTTTCACCATACGAACTCTCACCATGGGCACTATGAACGTGAGAACGGTCACCATGGGCACTGTCACCATGAGCATTGTCATCATAGGCAATGTCACCGTGAGAACTATCACCATGCGCACTGTCCACAAGGGCACTATCACATTGAGTTGTATCACCATGTGTACTGTCATCTTGGGCACAGTCACCATGGGTACACTCACGAAGTACACTATCACTATGCTCACTATTACTCTGAACACTGTCACCATGGGCACCGTAACCATGGGCACTATCACCGGGAGCATTATCAGCATCGGCACAACAGGCGTGATAACTGTCACCATGGGTCATATCACCGTGAGCACGGTTGCCATGGGCACTGTCACGATGTGCAATGCCCCATTGGTACTCTCACCATGGGAACTGCCACCATGAGATCTGTCACCATGAGCACTGACACCACGATCACTGCCACCGAGGGCACAGCCACCATGAGCACTGTCACCATGAGAACTGTTACTATGAGAAATGTAACCATGGGCAATTTCTCGATAAGTACTCTCCCCATGGGTATTTTCACCTTGGGCACTCTCAACGTAAACAGTATTACCATGAGCACTTTCACTGTGAGCACTGTCACCATGGGCACTGTCACAATGCGGAGTGTCACCATGAGCCATGTCACCATGGGAAATGTCACCGTGAGAACTGTCACCATAGGCAATGTCACCATGGGCAATGTCACCATGGGAAATGCCATTTTGAGCACTGTCACCATGGGTACTGCAACCATGAGTACTGTCACCATGAGTACTGTCACCATTGGCAGTATCACCAGGCGCACTGTCACCATGGGCACTATCACCATGACAACTCTCAGAGTGAGCACTGTCACTGTGGGCACTGCCATCGTGAGCAATTCCACCATGGGCAATGTCACCATGGGCACTAACGTTGTGAGCACTCTCAACATGAGCACGTCACCATGAGCCCTGTCACCATGGGCAATGTCACTGTGAGAAGTTTCACCATAGGCAATGTCACCGTGGGCACTGTCACCATGGTCACTGCCACCACTGTCACTGTCATTTTGAGCACTGTCCCCATGGGTACTGCAACCATGAGCACTGTCACCATGAGCACTGTCACCATTGCGAGTATCACCATGTGCACTGTCACCATGAGCACTATCACAAAGAGAACTGTCAGCCTGGGCACTGTCACTGTTGGCAAGGGCACCATGGCCACTTCCACCATGGGCAATGTCACCATGGGCACTATCACTGTGAGCACTGTCAACATGAGCACGTCACCATGGGCACTGTCAACATGGGTACTATCTCAAAGGGCAATGTCACCATGAGCATTGTCAGGATGGGCAATTTCACCATGAGCACTGTCACCAAAGGCACTAACGCCATGAGCAATGTCACTGTGGGCCGTGTCACCAGGGGCACTATCACCATGGTTAATGTTATCATTGGCACTTTCCCCGTGAGCACTGTCACCCTGGGCACTGTCATCATGGGCACGGTCACCGTGAGCAATATCTCCATGAGCACAGCCACTGTGAACACCATCACCATAATCACTGGCCTCATCGGTAATGTCACCATGAGCACTGCCACAATGAGCTCTGTCAGCATGGGCACTTCCCCCATGAGCACTGTCACTATGAGAACTGCTACCATGGGTATTTTCACCATGAGTACTGTCACCCTGTGTATTGTCACCATTTGCACTGTCACCATGAAGACTATAACCGTGAGCGCTATCACCATGAGATCTCTCACCATGGTCACTGTCACCATGGCACCTTGCACAATGGGGGCTGTCAACATGAGTGCTGTCACCATTAGCACTATCACTGTGAGCATTCTCACTGTGGTCAGTGTCACCATGGGCACGGTCACCATGAGCACTGTCACCATAGGCAATGTCACCGTGGTCAGTGTCACCATGAGCACTGTCAACATGGACACTCATACAGTGGGCACTGTCACTGTGAGCACTGTCACCATGGGTACTGCCACCATAAGCAGTGTCTCTGTGAGTACTGTCAGCATGGGTTTTTACCGTGAGCACTGTCACCATGAGCCCTGTCACCATTTTTTAGTGACACCATGTGCACTACCACCATGCGCACTCTCACCATGGGCACTGTCACCGAGAAAACTGTCACCATAAGTACTGTCTTCATGGGCACTGTCACCAAGGGCACGGCCAACATGTGAACTGTAACCATTGTCAGTATCACCGTGAGAAGTGTCACCATGGGAATTACCAACATAGGCACTGTCATCATGAGCACTTTCAGAACGGGAACTGTCACCATGGGCACTATCACCGTGAGGACTCTCACCTTGGGAATTAAAGCCATGGGCACTATCAGCATTAGAACTGTCACCGTGGTCACTGTCACGATGGAATTTGTCACGGTGAGCAGTGTCACGATAGGCAAAGTCACGGTTTGCACTGTCCCCTTGGGCCCTGTCACAGTGAGCACTATCACTTTGACGGTGGTGGCCATGGGCACTGCCACCATGGACACTACCACCTTGAGAATTATCACCATTTGTTCTCTCAGCGTGGTCACGGTCAACAAGTGCAGTCTCAGTATGCTCACTATGACCGTGAACACTGTCACCATGGGCACCTTAATCATGGGCACAATCACCGTGAGCACTATCACCATCGGCACTATCACTGTGATCACTGTCACCATAGACACTATCATGGTGAGCACAGTTAACATGAGCATTGTAACTGTGAGCACTGTCACAATGGGTAATGCAAGCATGAGCCCAGTCACCGTGAGCACTATCAGCATGGGTTGTCACCTTGTGCACCGTCAGCATGAGCACTGTCACCATGGGCACTATAACTATTTTTCAGTGCCAACATGTGCACTGTCACCTTGGACACTATCACCACGAGCAGTGTCACCATGAGTACTGTCAACATGGGCAATGGCACAGCCACCATCTGAAATCTTACCATGGTCACTATCACTGTGAGCACTGTCACCAATGGAACTACCAACATGGGCACTGTCATCATGGGCACTTTCACCATGCGAACTCTCAACATGGGCACTATAAACGTGAGAACGGTCACCATGGGCACTGTCACCTTGAGCATTGTCATCATAGGCAATGTCACCGTGAGAACTATCACCATGCGCACTGTCAACAAGGGCACTATCACATTGAGTTGTATCACCATGTGTACTGTCATCTTGGGCACAGTCACCATGGGCACACTCACCAAGTACACTATCACTATGCTCACTATTACTCTGAACACTGTCACCATGGGCACCGTAACCATGGGCACTATCACCGGGAGCATTATCAGCATCGGCACAACAGGCGTGATAACTGTCACCATGGGTCATATCACCGTGAGCACGGTTGCCATGGGCACTGTCACGATGTGCAATGCCCCATTGGTACTCTCACCATGGGAACTGCCACCATGAGCACTGTCACCATGAGCACTGACACCACCATCACTGCCACCGAGGGCACTGCAACCATGAGCACTGTCACCATGAGAACTGTTACTACGAGAAATGTAACCATGGGCAATTTCTCGATGAGTACTCTCACCATGGGTATTTTCACCTTGGGCACTCTCAACGTAAACAGTATTACCATGAGCACTTTCACTGTGAGCACTGTCACCAAGGGCACTGTCACAATGCGGAGTGTCACCATGATCCATGTCACCATGGGAAATGTCACGGTGAGAAGTGTCACCATAGGCAATGTCACCATGGGCAATGTCACCATGGGAAATGCCATTTTGAGCACTGTCAACATGGGTACTGCAACCATGACTACTGTCACCATGAGTAGTACTGTCACCATTGGCAGTATCACCAGGCGCACTGTCACCATAGGCACTATCACCATGACAACTCTCAGAGTGAGCACTGTCACTGTGGGCACTGCCATCGTGAGCAATTACACCATGGGCAATGTCACCATGGGCACTAACGTTGTGAGCACTCTCAACATGAGCACGTCACCATGAGCCCTGTCACCATGGGCAATGTCACTGTGAGAAGTTTCACCATAGGCAATGTCACCGTGGGCACTGTCACCATGGTCACTGCCACCACTGTCACTGTCATTTTGAGCACTGTCACCATGGGTACTGCAACCATGAGCACTGTCACCATGAGCACTGTCACCATTGCGAGTATCACAATGTGCACTGTCACCATGAGCACTATCACAATGAGAACTGTCAGCGTGGGCACTGTCACTGTTGGCAAGGGCACCATGGCCACTTCCAACATGGGCAATGTCAACATGGGCACTATCACTGTGAGCACTGTCAACATGAGCACGTCACCATGGGCACTGTCAACATGAGTACTATCTCAAAGGGCAATGTCACCATGAGCATTGTCAGGATGGGCAATTTCACCATGAGCACTGTCACCAAAGGCACTATCGCCATGAGCAATGTCACTGTGGGCCGTGTCACCAGGGGCACTATCCCCATGGTTAAAGTTATCATTGGCACTTTCCCCGTGAGCACTGTCACCCTGGGCACTGTCATCATGGGCACGGTCACCGTGAGCACTATCTCCATGAGCACAGCCACTGTGAACACCATCACCATAATCACTGGCCTCATTGGTACTGTCACCATGAGCACTGCCACAATGAGCACTGTCAGCATGGGCACTTCCCCCATGAGCACTGTCACTATGAGAACTGCTACCATGGGTATTTTCACCATGAGTACTGTCACCCTGTGTATTGTCACCATTTGCACTGTCACCATGAAGACTATAACCGTGAGCTCTATCACCATGAGATCTCTCACCATGGTCACTGTCACCATGGCACCTTGCACAATGGGGGCTGTCAACATGAGTGCTGTCACCATTGGCACTCTCACTGTGAGCATTCTCACTGTGGTCAGTGTCACCATGGGCACGGTCACCATGAGCACTGTCACCATAGGCAATGTCACCGTGGTCAGTGTCACCATGAGCACTGTCAACATGGGCACTCATACAGTGGGCACTGTCACTGTGAGCACTGTCACCATGGGTACTGCCACCATAAGCAGTGTCTCTGTGAGTACTGTCAGCATGGGTTTTTACCGTGAGCACTGTCACCATGAGCCCTGTCACCATTTTTTAGTGACACCATGTGCACTACCACCATGCGCACTCTCACCATGGGCACTGTCACCGAGAAAACTGTCACCATAAGTACTGTCTTCATGGGCACTGTCACCAAAGGCACGGCCAACATGTGAACTGTAACCATTGTCAGTATCACCGTGAGAAGTGTCACCATGGGAATTACCAACATAGGCACTGTCATCATGAGCACTTTCAGAACGGGAACTGTCAACATGGGCACTATAACCGTGAGGACTCTCACCATGGGAATTATCGCCATGGGCACTATCAGCATTAGAACTGTCACCGTGGTCACTGTCACGATGGAATTTGTCACTGTGAATACTGTCACGATAGGCAAAGTCACGGTTTGCACTGTCCCCTTGGGCCCTGTCACAGCGAGCACTATCACTTTGACGGTGGTGGCCATGGGCACTGCCACCATGGACACTACCAACTTGAGAATTATCAACATTTGTTCTCTCAGCGTGGTCACGGTCAACAAGGGCACTCTAACTATGCTCACTATGACCGTGAACACTGTCACCATGGGCACCTTAATCATGGGCACTATCACCGTGAGCACTATCACCATCGGCACTATCACTGTGATCACTGTCACCATAGACACTATCATGGTGAGCACAGTTAACATGAGCATTGTAACTGTGAGCACTGTCACAATGGGTAATGCAACCATGAGCCCAGTCACCGTGAGCACTGTCAGCATGGGTTGTCACCTTGTGCACGGTCAGCATGAGCACTGTCACCATGGGCACTATAACTATTTTTCAGTGCCACCATGTGCACTGTCACCTTGGACACTATCACCACGAGCACTGTCACCATGAGTACTGTCATCATGGGCAATGGCACAGCCACCATCTGCAATCTTACCATGGTCACTATCACTGTGAGCACTGTCACCAATGGAACTACCAACATGGGCACTGTCACCATGAGCACTTTCACCATACGAACTCTCACCATGGGCACTATGAACGTGAGAACGGTCACCATGGGCACTGTCACCATGAGCATTGTCATCATAGGCAATGTCACCGTGAGAACTATCACCATGCACACTGTCCACAAGGGTACTATCACATTGAGTTGTATCACCATGTGTACTGTCATCTTGGGCACAGTCACCATGGGCACACTCACCAAGTACACTATCACTATGCTCACTATTACTCTGAGCACTGTCACCATGGGCACCGTAACCATGGGCACTATCACCGGGAGCATTATCAGCATCGGCTCAACAGGCGTGATAACTGTCACCATGGGTCATATCACCGTGAGCACGGTTGCCATGGGCACTGTCACGATGTGCAATGCCCCATTGGTACTCTCACCATGGGAACTGCCACCATGAGCACTGTCACCATGAGAACTGTTACTATGAGAAATGTAACCATGGGCAATTTCTCGATGAGTACTCTCACCATGGGTATTTTCACCTTGGGCACTCTCAACGTAAACAGTATTACCATGAGCACTTTCACTGTGAGCACTGTCACCATGGGCACTGTCACAATGTGGAGTGTCACTATGAGCCATGTCACCATGGGAAATGTCACCGTGAGAACTGTCACCATAGGCAATGTCACCATGGGCAATGTCACCATGGGAAATGCCATTTTGAGCACTGTCACCATGGGTACTGCAACCATGAGTACTGTCACCATGAGTACTGTCACCATTGGCAGTATCACCAGGCGCACTGTCACCATGGGCACTATCACCATGACAACTCTCAGAGTGAGCACTGTCACTGTGGGCACTGCCACCGTGAGCAATTCCACCATGGGCAATGTCACCATGGGCACTAACGTTGTGAGCACTCTCAACATGAGCACGTCACCATGAGCCCTGTCACCATGGGCAATGTCACCTTGGTCAGTGTCACCATGAGCACTGTCAACATGGGCACTCATACTGTGGGCACTGTCACTGTGAGCACTGTCACCATGGGTACTGCCACCATGAGCAGTGTCTCTGTGAGTACTGTCAGCATGGGTTTTTACCGTGAGAACTGTCACCATGAGCCCTTTCACCATTTTTCAGTGACACCATGTGCACTACCACCATGCGCACTCTCACCATGGGCACTGTCAGCGAGAAAACTGTCACCATAAGTACTGTCTTCATGGGCACTGTCACCAAGGGCACGGCCAACATGTGAACTGTAACCATTGTCAGTATCACTGTGAGAAGTGTCACCATGGGAATTACCAACATAGGCACTGTCATCATGAGAACTTACAGAACTGGAACTGTCACCATGGGCACTATCACCGTGAGGACTCTCACCACGGGAATTCTCGCCATGGGCACTATCAGCATTAGAACTGTCACCGTGGTCACTGTCACGATGGAATTTGTCACTGTGAGCACTGTCACGATAGGCAAAGTCACGGTTTGCACTGTCCCCTTGGGCCCTGTCACAGTGAGCACTATCACTTTGACGGTGATGTCCATGGGCACTGCCACCATGGACACTACCAACTTGAGAATTATCACCATTTGTTCTCTCAGCGTGGTCACGGTCAACAAGTGCACTCTCACTATGCTCACTATGACCGTGAACACTGTCACCATGGGCACCTTAATCATGGGCACTATCACCGTGAGCACTATCACCATCGGCACTATCACTGTGATCACTGTCACCATAGACACTATCATGGTGAGCACAGTTAACATGAGCATTGTAACTGTGAGCACTGTCACAATGGGTAATGCAACCATGAGCCCAGTCACCGTGAGCACTGTCAGCATGGGTTGTCACCTTGTGCACGGTCAGCATGAGCACTGTCACCATGGGCACTATAACTATTTTTCAGTGCCACCATGTGCACTGTCACCTTGGACACTATCACCACGAGCACTGTCACCATGAGTACTGTCATCATGTGCAATGGCACAGCCACCATCTGCAATCTTACCATGGTCACTATCACTGTGAGCACTGTCACCAATGGAACTACCAACATGGGCACTGTCATCATGAGCACTTTCACCATACGAACTCTCATCATGGGCACTATGAACGTGAGAACGGTCACCATGGGCACTGTCACCATGAGCATTGTCATCATAGGCAATGTCACCGTGAGAACTATCACCATGCGCACTGTCCACAAGGGCACTATCACATTGAGTTGTATCACCATGTGTACTGTCATCTTGGGCACAGTCACCATGGGCACACTCACCAAGTACACTATCACTATGCTCACTATTACTCTGAACACTGTCACCATGGGCACCGTAACCATGGGCACTATCACCGGGAGCATTATCAGCATCGGCACAACAGGCGTGATAACTGTCACCATGGGTCATATCACCGTGAGCACGGTTGCCATGGGCACTGTCACGATGTGCAATGCCCCATTGGTACTCTCACCATGGGAACTGCCACCATGAGCACTGTCACCATGAGCACTGACACCACGATCACTGCCACCGAGGGCACTGCCACCATGAGCACTGTCACCATGAGAACTGTTACTATGAGAAATGTAACCATGGGCAATTTCTCGATCAGTACTCTCACCATGGGTATTTTCACCTTGGGCACTCTCAACGTAAACAGTATTACCATGAGCACTTTCACTGTGAGCACTGTCACCATGGGCACTGTCACAATGCGGAGTGTCACCATGAGCCATGTCACCATGGGAAATGTCACCGTGAGAACTGTCACCATAGGCAATGTCACCATGGGCAATGTCACCATGGGAAATGCCATTTTGAGCACTGTCACCATGGGTACTGCAACCATGAGTACTGTCACCATGAGTACTGTGACCATTGGCAGTATCACCAGGCGCACTGTCACCATGGGCACTATCACCATGACAACTCTCAGAGTGAGCACTGTCACTGTGGGCACTGCCATCGTGAGCAATTCCACCATGGGCAATGTCACCATGGGCACTAACGCTGTGAGCACTCTCAACATGAGCACGTCACCATGAGCCCTGTCACCATGGGCAATGTCACTGTGAGAAGTTTCACCATAGGCAATGTCACCGTGGGCACTGTCACCATGGTCACTGCCACCACTGTCACTGTCATTTTGGGCACTGTCACCATGGGTACTGCAACCATGAGCACTGTCACCATGAGCACTGTCACCATTGCGGGTATCACCATGTGCACTGTCACCATGGGCACTATCACAATGATAACTGTCAGCGTGGGCACTGTCACTGTGGGCAAGGGCACCATGGCCACTTCCACCATGGGCAATGTCACCATGGGCACTATCACTGTGAGCACTGTCACCATGAGCCCTGTCACCATTTTTTAGTGACACCATGTGCACTACCACCATGCGCACTCTCACCATGGGCACTGTCACAGGGAAAACTGTCACCATAAGTACTGTCTTCATGGGCACTGTCACCAAAGGCACGGCCAACATGTGAACTGTAACCATTGTCAGTATCACCGTGAGAAGTGTTACCATGGGAATTACCAACATAGGCACTGTCATCATGAGCACTTTCAGAACGGGAACTGTCACCATGGGCAGTATCACCGTGAGGACTCTCACCATGGGAATTATCGCCATGGGCTCTATCTGCATTAGAACTGTCACCGTGGTCACTGTCACGATGGAATTTGTCACTGTGAACACTGTCACGATAGGCAAAGTCACGGTTTGCACTGTCCCCTTGGGCCCTGTCACAGTGAGCACTATCACTTTGACGGTGGTGGCCATGGGCACTGCCACCATGGACACTACCAACTTGAGAATTATCAACATTTGTTCTCTCAGCGTGGTCACGGTCAACAAGTGCAGTCTCCCTATGCTCACTATGACCGTGAACACTGTCACCATGGGCACCTTAATCATGGGCACTATCACCGTGAGCACTATCACCATCGGCACTATCACTGTGATCACTGTCACCATAGACACTATCATGGTGAGCACAGTTAACATGAGCATTGTAACTGTGAGCACTGTCACAATGGGTAATGCAACCATGAGCCCAGTCACCGTGAGCACTGTCAGCATGGGTTGTCACCTTGTGCACGGTCAGCATGAGCACTGTCACCATGGGCACTATAACTATTTTTCAGTGCCACCATGTGCACTGTCACCTTGGACACTATCACCACGAGCACTGTCACCATGAGTACTGTCATCATGGGCAATGGCACAGCCACCATCTGCAATCTTACCATGGTCACTATCACTGTGAGCACTGTCACCAATGGAACTACCAACATGGGCACTGTCACCATGAGCACTTTCACCATACGAACTCTCACCATGGGCACTATGAACGTGAGAACGGTCACCATGGGCACTGTCACCATGAGAATTGTCATCATAGGCAATGTCACCGTGAGAACTATCACCATGCACACTGTCCACAAGGGTACTATCACATTGAGTTGTATCACCATGTGTACTGTCATGTTGGGCACAGTCACCATGGGCACACTCACCAAGTACACTATCACTATGCTCACTATTACTCTGAGCACTGTCACCATGGGCACCGTAACCATGGGCACTATCACCGGGAGCATTATCAGCATCGGCTCAACAGGCGTGATAACTGTCACCATGGGTCATATCACCGTGAGCACGGTTGCCATGGGCACTGTCACGATGTGCAATGCCCCATTGGTACTCTCACCATGGGAACTGCCACCATGAGCACTGTCACCATGAGAACTGTTACTATGAGAAATGTAACCATGGGCAATTTCTCGATGAGTACTCTCACCATGGGTATTTTCACCTTGGGCACTCTCAACGTAAACAGTATTACCATAAGCATTTTCACTGTGAGCACTGTCACCATGGTCACTGTCACAATGCGGAGTGTCACCATGAGCCATGTCACCATGGGAAATGTCACCGTGAGAAGTGTCACCATAGGCAATGTCACCATGGGCAATGTCACCATGTGAAATGCCATTTTGAGCACTGTCACCATGGGTACTGCAACCATGAGTACTGTCACCATGAGTACTGTCACCATTGGCAGTATCACCAGGCGCACTGTCACCATGGGCACTATCACCATGACAACTCTCAGAGTGAGCACTGTCACTGTGGGCACTGCCATCGTGAGCAATTCCACCATGGGCAATGTCACCATGGGCACTAACGTTGTGAGCACTCTCAACATGAGCACGTCACCATGAGCCCTGTCACCATGGGCAATGTCACTGTGAGAAGTTTCACCATAGGCAATGTCACCGTGGGCACTGTCACCATGGTCACTGCCACCACTGTCACTGTCATTTTGAGCACTGTCACCATGGGTACTGCAACCATGAGCACTGTCACCATAAGCACTGTCACCATTGCGAGTATCACCATGTGCACTGTCACCATGAGCACTATCACAATGAGGACTGTCAGCGTGGGCACTGTCACTGTTGGCAAGGGCACCATGGCCACTTCCACCATGGGCAATGTCACCATGGGCACTATCACTGTGAGCACTGTCAATATGAGCACGTCATCATGGGCACTGTCAACATGGGTTCTATCTCAAAGGGCAATGTCACCATTAGCATTGTCAGGATGGGCAATTTCACCATGAGCACTGTCACCAAAGGCACTATCGCCATGAGCAATGTCACTTTGGGCCGTGTCACCAGTGGCACTATCACCATGGTTAATGTTATCATTGGCACTTTCCCCGTGAGCACTGTCACCCTGGGCACTGTCATCATGGGCACGGTCACCGTGAGCAATATCTCCATGAGCACAGCCACTGTGAACACCATCACCATAATCACTGGCCTCATCGGTACTGTCACCATGAGCACTGCCACAATGAGCACTGTCAGCATGGGCACTTCCCCCATGAGCACTGTCACTATGAGAACTGCTACCATGGGTATTTTCACCATGAGTACTGTCACCCTGTGTATTGTCACCATTTGCACTGTCACCATGAAGACTATAACCGTGAGCGCTATCACCATGAGATCTCTCACCATGGTCACTGTCACCATGGCACCTTGCACAATGGGGGCTGTCAACATGAGTGCTGTCACCATTGGCACTATCACTGTGAGCATTCTCACTGTGGTCAGTGTCACGATGGGCACTGTCACCATGAGCACTGTCACCATAGGCAATGTCACCGTGGTCAGTGTCACCATGAGCACTGTCAAGGTGGGCACTCATACAGTGGGCACTGTCACTGTGAGCACTGTCACCATGGGTACTGCCACCATGAGCAGTGTCTCTGTGAGTACTGTCAGCATGGGTTTTTACCGTGTGCACTGTCACCATGAGCCCTGTCACCATTTTTCAGTGACACCATGTGCACTACCACCATGCGCACTCTCACCATGGGCACTGTCACCGAGAAAACTGTCACCATAAGTACTGTCTTCATGGGCACTGTCACCAAGGGCACGGCCAACATGTGAACTGTAACCATTGTCAGTATCACTGTGAGAAGTGTCACCATGGGAATTACCAACATAGGCACTGTCATCATGAGCACTTTCAGAACGGGAACTGTCACAATGGGCACTATCACCGTGAGGACTCTCACCACGGGAATTATCGCCATGGGCACTATCAGCATTAGAACTGTCACCGTGGTCACTGTCACGATGGAATTTGTCACTGTGAGCACTGTCACGATAGGCAAAGTCACGGTTTGCACTGTCCCCTTGGGCCCTGTCTCAGTGAGCACTATCACTTTGACGGTGATGTCCATGGGCACTGCCACCATGGACACTACCAACTTGAGAATTATCACCATTTGTTCTCTCAGCGTGGTCACGGTCAACAAGGGCACTCTCACTATGCTCACTATGACCGTGAACACTCTCACCATGGGCACCTTAATCATGGGCACTATCACCGTGAGCACTATCACCATCGGCACTATCACTGTGATCACTGTCACCATAGACACTATCATGGTGAGCACAGTTAACATGAGCATTGTAACTGTGAGCACTGTCACAATGGGTAATGCAACCATGAGCCCAGTCACCGTGAGCACTGTCAGCATGGGTTGTCACCTTGTGCACGGTCAGCATGAGCACTGTCACCATGGGCACTATAACTATTTTTCAGTGCCACCATGTGCACTGTCACCTTGGACACTATCACCACGATCACTGTCACCATGAGTACTGTCATCATGGGCAATGGCACAGCCACCATCTGCAATCTTACCATGGTCACTATCACTGTGAGCACTGTCACCAATGGAACTACCAACATGGGCACTGTCATCATGAGCACTTTCACCATAAGAACTCTCATCATGGGCACTATGAACGTGAGAATGGTCACCATGGGCACTGTCACCATGAGCATTGTCATCATAGGCAATGTCACCGTGAGAACTATCACCATGCGCACTGTCCACAAGGGTACTATCACATTGAGTTGTATCACCATGTGTACTGTCATCTTGGGCACAGTCACCATGGGCACACTCACCAAGTACACTATCACTATGCTCACTATTACTCTGAACACTGTCACCATGGGCACCGTAACCATGGGCACTATCACCGGGAGCATTATCAGCATCGGCTCAACAGGCGTGATAACTGTCACCATGGGTCATATCACCGTGAGCACGGTTGCCATGGGCACTGTCACGATGTGCAATGCCCCATTGGTACTCTCACCATGGGAACTGCCACCATGAGCACTGTCACCATGAGAACTGTTACTATGAGAAATGTAACCATGGGCAATTTCTCGATGAGTACTCTCACCATGGGTATTTTCACCTTGGGCACTCTCAACGTAAACAGTATTACCATGAGCACTTTCACTGTGAGCACTGTCACCATGGGCACTGTCACAATGCGGAGTGTCACCATGAGCCATGTCACCATGGGAAATGTCACCGTGAGATGTGTCACCATAGGCAATGTCACCATGGGTAATGTCACCATGGGAAATGCCATTTTGAGCACTGTCACCATGGGTACTGCAACCATGAGTACTGTCACCATGAGTACTGTCACCATTGGCAGTATCACCAGGCGCACTGTCACCATGGGCACTATCACCATGACAACTCTCAGAGTGAGCACTGTCACTGTGGGCACTGCCATCGTGAGCAATTCCACCATGGGCACTAACGCTGTGAGCACTCTCAACATGAGCATGTCACCATGAGCCCTGTCACCATGGAAAATGTCACTGTGAGAAGTTTCACCATAGGCAATGTCACCGTGGGCACTGTCACCATGGTCAATGCCACCACTGTCACTGTCATTTTGGGCACTGTCACCATGGGTACTGCAACCATGAGCACTGTCACCATGAGCACTGTCACCATTGCGAGTATCACCATGTGCACTGTCACCATGGGCAATATCACAATGAGAACTGTCAGCGTGGGCACTGTCACTGTTGGCAAGGGCACCATGGCCACTTCCACCATGGGCAATGTCACCATGGGCACTATCACTGTGAGCAATGTCAACATGAGCACGTCACCATGGGCACCGTCAACATGGGTACTATCTCAAAGGGCAATGTCACCATGAGCATTGTCAGGATGGGCAATTTCACCATGAGCACTGTCACCAAAGGCACTAACGCCATGAGCAATGTCACTGTGGGCCGTGTCACCAGGGGCACTATCACCATGGTTAATGTTATCATTGGCACTTTCCCCGTGAGCACTGTCACCCTGGGCACTGTCATCATGGGCACGGTCACCATGAGCACTATCTCCATGAGCACAGCCACTGTGAACACCATCACCATAATCACTGGCCTCATCGGTACTGTCACCATGAGCACTGCCACAATGAGCTCTGTCAGCATGGGCACTTCCCCCATGAGCACTGTCACTATGAGAACTGCTACCATGGGTATTTTCACCATGAGTACTGTCACCCTGTGTATTGTCACCATTTGCACTGTCACCATGAAGACTATAACCGTGAGCGCTATCACCATGAGATCTCTCACCATGGTCACTGTCACCATGGCACCTTGCACAATGGGGGCTGTCAACATGAGTGCTGTCACCATTGGCACTATCACTGTGAGCATTCTCACTGTGGTCAGTGTCACCATGGGCACGGTCACCATGAGCACTGTCACTATAGGCAATGTCACCGTGGTCAGTGTCACCATGAGCACTGTCAACAGGGACACTCATACAGTGGGCACTGTCACTGTGAGCACTGTCACCATGGGTACTGCCACCATAAGCAGTGTCTCTGTGAGTACTGTCAGCATGGGTTTTTACCGTGAGCACTGTCACCATGAGCCCTGTCACCATTTTTTAGTGACACCATGTGCACTACCACCATGCGCACTCTCACCATGGGCACTGTCACCGAGAAAACTGTCACCATAAGTACTGTCTTCATGGGCACTGTCACCAAGGGCACGGCCAACATGTGAACTGTAACCATTGTCAGTATCACCGTGAGAAGTGTCACCATGGGAATTACCAACATAGGCACTGTCATCATGAGCACTTTCAGAACGGGAACTGTCACCATGGGCACTATCACCGTGAGGACTCTCACCATGGGAATTATCGCCATGGGCACTATAAGCATTAGAACTGTCACCGTGGTCACTGTCACGATGGAATTTGTCACGGTGAGCAGTGTCACGATAGGCAAAGTCACGGTTTGCACTGTCCCCTTGGGCCCTGTCACAGTGAGCACTATCACTTTGACGGTGGTGGCCATGGGCACTGCCACCATGGACACTACCACCTTGAGAATTATCACCATTTGTTCTCTCAGCGTGGTCACGGTCAACAAGTGCAGTCTCAGTATGCTCACTATGACCGTGAACACTGTCACCATGGGCACCTTAATCATGGGCACAATCACCGTGAGCACTATCACCATCGGCACTATCACTGTGATCACTGTCACCATAGACACTATCATGGTGAGCACAGTTAACATGAGCATTGTAACTGTGAGCACTGTCACAATGGGTAATGCAAGCATGAGCCCAGTCACCGTGAGCACTATCAGCATGGGTTGTCACCTTGTGCACGGTCAGCATGAGCACTGTCACCATGGGCACTATAACTATTTTTCAGTGCCAACATGTGCACTGTCACCTTGGACACTATCACCACGAGCAGTGTCACCATGAGTACTGTCAACATGGGCAATGGCACAGCCACCATCTGAAATCTTACCATGGTCACTATCACTGTGAGCACTGTCACCAATGGAACTACCAACATGGGCACTGTCATCATGGGCACTTTCACCATGCGAACTCTCAACATGGGCACTATAAACGTGAGAACGGTCACCATGGGCACTGTCACCTTGAGCATTGTCATCATAGGCAATGTCACCGTGAGAACTATCACCATGCGCACTGTCCACAAGGGCACTATCACATTGAGTTGTATCACCATGTGTACTGTCATCTTGGGCACAGTCACCATGGGCACACTCACCAAGTACACTATCACTATGCTCACTATTACTCTGAACACTGTCACCATGGGCACCGTAACCATGGGCACTATCACCGGGAGCATTATCAGCATCGGCACAACAGGCGTGATAACTGTCACCATGGGTCATATCACCGTGAGCACGGTTGCCATGGGCACTGTCACGATGTGCAATGCCCCATTGGTACTCTCACCATGGGAACTGCCACCATGAGCACTGTCACCATGAGCACTGACACCACCATCACTCCCACCGAGGGCACTGCAACCATGAGCACTGTCACCATGAGAACTGTTACTACGAGAAATGTAACCATGGGCAATTTCTCGATGAGTACTCTCACCATGGGTATTTTCACCTTGGGCACTCTCAACGTAAACAGTATTACCATGAGCACTTTCACTGTGAGCACTGTCACCAAGGGCACTGTCACAATGCGGAGTGTCACCATGAGCCATGTCACCATGGGAAATGGCACCGTGAGAAGTGTCACCATAGGCAATGTCACCATGGGCAATGTCACCATGGGAAATGCCATTTTGAGCACTGTCAACATGGGTACTGCAACCATGACTACTGTCACCATGAGTAGTACTGTCACCATTGGCAGTATCACCAGGCGCACTGTCACCATGGGCACTATCACCATGACAACTCTCAGAGTGAGCACTGTCACTGTGGGCACTGCCATCGTGAGCAATTACACCATGGGCAATGTCACCATGGGCACTAACGTTGTGAGCACTCTCAACATGAGCACGTCACCATGAGCCCTGTCACCATGGGCAATGTCACTGTGAGAAGTTTCACCATAGGCAATGTCACCGTGGGCACTGTCACCATGGTCACTGCCACCACTGTCACTGTCATTTTGAGCACTGTCACCATGGGTACTGCAACCATGAGCACTGTCACCATGAGCACTGTCACCATTGCGAGTATCACCATGTGCACTGTCACCATGAGCACTATCACAATGAGAACTGTCAGCGTGGGCACTGTCACTGTTGGCAAGGGCACCATGGCCACTTCCAACATGGGCAATGTCAACATGGGCACTATCACTGTGAGCACTGTCAACATGAGCACGTCACCATGGGCACTGTCAACATGAGTACTATCTCAAAGGGCAATGTCACCATGAGCATTGTCAGGATGGGCAATTTCACCATGAGCACTGTCACCAAAGGCACTATCGCCATGAGCAATGTCACTGTGGGCCGTGTCACCAGGGGCACTATCCCCATGGTTAAAGTTATCATTGGCACTTTCCCCGTGAGCACTGTCACCCTGGGCACTGTCATCATGGGCACGGTCACCGTGAGCACTATCTCCATGAGCACAGCCACTGTGAACACCATCACCATAATCACTGGCCTCATCGGTACTGTCACCATGAGCACTGCCACAATGAGCACTGTCAGCATGGGCACTTCCCCCATGAGCACTGTCACTATGAGAACTGCTACCATGGGTATTTTCACCATGAGTACTGTCACCCTGTGTATTGTCACCATTTGCACTGTCACCATGAAGACTATAACCGTGAGCTCTATCACCATGAGATCTCTCACCATGGTCACTGTCACCATGGCACCTTGCACAATGGGGGCTGTCAACATGAGTGCTGTCACCATTGGCACTCTCACTGTGAGCATTCTCACTGTGGTCAGTGTCACCATGGGCACGGTCACCATGAGCACTGTCACCATAGGCAATGTCACCGTGGTCAGTGTCACCATGAGCACTGTCAACATGGGCACTCATACAGTGGGCACTGTCACTGTGAGCACTGTCACCATGGGTACTGCCACCATAAGCAGTGTCTCTGTGAGTACTGTCAGCATGGGTTTTTACCGTGAGCACTGTCACCATGAGCCCTGTCACCATTTTTTAGTGACACCATGTGCACTACCACCATGCGCACTCTCACCATGGGCACTGTCACCGAGAAAACTGTCACCATAAGTACTGTCTTCATGGGCACTGTCACCAAAGGCACGGCCAACATGTGAACTGTAACCATTGTCAGTATCACCGTGAGAAGTGTCACCATGGGAATTACCAACATAGGCACTGTCATCATGAGCACTTTCAGAACGGGAACTGTCAACATGGGCACTATAACCGTGAGGACTCTCACCATGGGAATTATCGCCATGGGCACTATCAGCATTAGAACTGTCACCGTGGTCACTGTCACGATGGAATTTGTCACTGTGAATACTGTCACGATAGGCAAAGTCACGGTTTGCACTGTCCCCTTGGGCCCTGTCACAGCGAGCACTATCACTTTGACGGTGGTGGCCATGGGCACTGCCACCATGGACACTACCAACTTGAGAATTATCAACATTTGTTCTCTCAGCGTGGTCACGGTCAACAAGGGCACTCTCACTATGCTCACTATGACCGTGAACACTGTCACCATGGGCACCTTAATCATGGGCACTATCACAGTGAGCACTATCACCATCGGCACTATCACTGTGATCACTGTCACCATAGACACTATCATGGTGAGCACAGTTAACATGAGCATTGTAACTGTGAGCACTGTCACAATGGGTAATGCAACCATGAGCCCAGTCACCGTGAGCACTGTCAGCATGGGTTGTCACCTTGTGCACGGTCAGCATGAGCACTGTCACCATGGGCACTATAACTATTTTTCAGTGCCACCATGTGCACTGTCACCTTGGACACTATCACCACGAGCACTGTCACCATGAGTACTGTCATCATGGGCAATGGCACAGCCACCATCTGCAATCTTACCATGGTCACTATCACTGTGAGCACTGTCACCAATGGAACTACCAACATGGGCACTGTCACCATGAGCACTTTCACCATACGAACTCTCACCATGGGCACTATGAACGTGAGAACGGTCACCATGGGCACTGTCACCATGAGCATTGTCATCATAGGCAATGTCACCGTGAGAACTATCACCATGCACACTGTCCACAAGGGTACTATCACATTGAGTTGTATCACCATGTGTACTGTCATCTTGGGCACAGTCACCATGGGCACACTCACCAAGTACACTATCACTATGCTCACTATTACTCTGAGCACTGTCACCATGGGCACCGTAACCATGGGCACTATCACCGGGAGCATTATCAGCATCGGCTCAACAGGCGTGATAACTGTCACCATGGGTCATATCACTGTGAGCACGGTTGCCATGGGCACTGTCACGATGTGCAATGCCCCATTGGTACTCTCACCATGGGAACTGCCACCATGAGCACTGTCACCATGAGAACTGTTACTATGAGAAATGTAACCATGGGCAATTTCTCGATGAGTACTCTCACCATGGGTATTTTCACCTTGGGCACTCTCAACGTAAACAGTATTACCATGAGCACTTTCACTGTGAGCACTGTCACCATGGGCACTGTCACAATGTGGAGTGTCACTATGAGCCATGTCACCATGGGAAATGTCACCGTGAGAAATGTCACCATAGGCAATGTCACCATGGGCAATGTCACCATGTGAAATGCCATTTTGAGCACTGTCACCATGGGTACTGCAACCATGAGTACTGTCACCATGAGTACTGTCACCATTGGCAGTATCACCAGGCGCACTGTCACCATGGGCACTATCACCATGACAACTCTCAGAGTGAGCACTGTCACTGTGGGCACTGCCATCGTGAGCAATTCCACCATGGGCAATGTCACCATGGGCACTAACGTTTTGAGCACTCTCAACATGAGCACGTCACCATGAGCCCTGTCACCATGGGCAATGTCACTGTGAGAAGTTTCACCATAGGCAATGTCACTGTGGGCACTGTCACCATGGTCACTGCCACCACTGTCACTGTCATTTTGAGCACTGTCACCATGGGTACTGCAACCATGAGCACTGTCACCATGAGCACTGTCACCATTGCGAGTATCACCATGTGCACTGTCACCATGAGCACTATCACAATGAGAACTGTCAGCGTGGGCACTGTCACTGTTGGCAAGGGCACCATGGCCACTTCCACCATGGGCAATGTCACCATGGGCACTATCACTGTGAGCACTGTCAATATGAGCACGTCATCATGGGCACTGTCAACATGGGTTCTATCTCAAAGGGCAATGTCACCATTAGCATTGTCAGGATGGGCAATTTCACCATGAGCACTGTCACCAAAGGCACTATCGCCATGAGCAATGTCACTGTGGGCCGTGTCACCAGGGTCACTATCACCATGGTTAATGTCATCATTGGCACTTTCCCCGTGAGCACTGTCACCCTGGGCACTGTCATCATGGGCACGGTCACCGTGAGCAATATCTCCATGAGCACAGCCACTGTGAACACCATCACCATAATCACTGGCCTCAGCGGTACTGTCACCATGAGCACTGCGCACAATGAGCACTGTCAGCATGGGCACATCCCCCATGAGCACTGTCACTATGAGAACTGCTACCATGGGTATTTTCACCATGAGTACTGTCACCCTGTGTATTGTCACCATTTGCACTGTCACCATGAAGACTATAACCGTGAGCGCTATCACCATGAGATCTCTCACCATGGTCACTGTCACCATGGCACCTTGCACAATGGGGGCTGTCAACATGAGTGCTGTCACCATTGGCACTATCACTGTGAGCATTCTCACTGTGGTCAGTGTCACGATGGGCACTGTCACCATGAGCACTGTCACCATAGGCAATGTCACCTTGGTCAGTGTCACCATGAGCACTGTCAACATGGGCACTCATACAGTGGGCACTGTCACTGTGAGCACTGTCACCATGGGTACTGCCACCATGAGCAGTGTCTCTGTGAGTACTGTCAGCATTGGTTTTTACCGTGAGCACTGTCACCATGAGCCCTGTCACCATTTTTCAGTGACACCATGTGCACTACCACCATGCGCACTCTCACCATGGGCACTGTCACCGAGAAAACTGTCACCATAAGTACTGTCTTCATGGGCACTGTCACCAAGGGCACGGCCAACATGTGAACTGTAACCATTGTCAGTATCACTGTGAGAAGTGTCACCATGGGAATTACCAACATAGGCACTGTCATCATGAGCACTTTCAGAACGGGAACTGTCACAATGGGCACTATCACCGTGAGGACTCTCACCACGGGAATTATCGCCATGGGCACTATCAGCATTAGAACTGTCACCGTGGTCACTGTCACGATGGAATTTGTCACTGTGAGCACTGTCACGATAGGCAAAGTCACGGTTTGCACTGTCCCCTTGGGCCCTGTCTCAGTGAGCACTATCACTTTGACGGTGATGTCCATGGGCACTGCCACCATGGACACTACCAACATGAGAATTATCACCATTTGTTCTCTCAGCGTGGTCACGGTCAACAAGTGCAGTCTCAGTATGCTCACTATGACCGTGAACACTGTCACCATGGGCACCTTAATCATGGGCACAATCACCGTGAGCACTATCACCATCGGCACTATCACTGTGATCACTGTCACCATAGACACTATCATGGTGAGCACAGTTAACATGAGCATTGTAACTGTGAGCACTGTCACAATGGGTAATGCAACCATGAGCCCAGTCACCGTGAGCACTGTCAGCATGGGTTGTCACCTTGTGCACGGTCAGCATGAGCACTGTCACCATGGGCACTATAACTATTTTTCAGTGCCACCATGTGCACTGTCACCTTGGACACTATCACCACGATCACTGTCACCATGAGTACTGTCATCATGGGCAATGGCACAGCCACCATCTGCAATCTTACCATGGTCACTATCACTGTGAGCACAGTCACCAATGGAACTACCAACATGGGCACTGTCATCATGAGCACTTTCACCATAAGAACTCTCATCATGGGCACTATGAACGTGAGAACGGTCACCATGGGCACTGTCACCATGAGCATTGTCATCATAGGCAATGTCACCGTGAGAACTATCACCATGCGCACTGTCCACAAGGGTACTATCACATTGAGTTGTATCACCATGTGTACTGTCATCTTGGGCACAGTCACCATGGGCACACTCACCAAGTACACTATCACTATGCTCACTATTACTCTGAACACTGTCACCATGGGCACCGTAACCATGGGCACTATCACCGGGAGCATTATCAGCATCGGCTCAACAGGCGTGATAACTGTCACCATGGGTCATATCACCGTGAGCACGGTTGCCATGGGCACTGTCACGATGTGCAATGCCCCATTGGTACTCTCACCATGGGAACTGCCACCATGAGCACTGTCACCATGAGAACTGTTACTATGAGAAATGTAACCATGGGCAATTTCTCGATGAGTACTCTCACCATGGGTATTTTCACCTTGGGCACTCTCAACGTAAACAGTATTACCATGAGCACTTTCACTGTGAGCACTGTCACCATGGGCACTGTCACAATGCGGAGTGTCACCATGAGCCATGTCACCATGGGAAATGTCACCGTGAGATGTGTCACCATAGACAATGTCACCATGGGCAATGTCACCATGGGAAATGCCATTTTGAGCACTGTCACCATGGGTACTGCAACCATGAGTACTGTCACCATGAGTACTGTCACCATTGGCAGTATCACCAGGCGCACTGTCACCATGGGCACTATCACCATGACAACTCTCAGAGTGAGCACTGTCACTGTGGGCACTGCCATCGTGAGCAATTCCAACATGGGCAATGTCACCATGGGCACTAACGTTGTGAGCACTCTCAACATGAGCACGTCACCATGAGCCCTGTCACCATGGGCAATGTCACTGTGAGAAGTTTCACCATAGGCAATGTCACTGTGGGCACTGTCACCATGGTCACTACCACCACTGTCACTGTCATTTTGAGCACTGTCACCATGGGTACTGCAACCATGAGCACTGTCACCATGAGCACTGTCACCATTGCGAGTATCACCATGTGCACTGTCACCATGAGCACTATCACAATGAGAACTGTCAGCCTGGGCACTGTCACTGTTGGCAAGGCACCATGGCCACTTCCACCATGGGCAATGTCACCATGGGCACTATCACTGTGAGCACTGTCAACATGAGCACGTCACCATGGGCACTGTCAACATGGGTACTATCTCAAAGGGCAATGTCACCATGAGCATTGTCAGGATGGGCAATTTCACCATGAGCACTGTCACCAAAGGCACTATCGCCATGAGCAATGTCACTGTGGGCCATGTCACCAGGGGCACTATCACCATTGTTAATGTTATCATTGGCACTTTCCCCGTGAGCACTGTCACCCTGGGCACTGTCATCATGGGCACGTTCACCGTGAGCAATATCTCCATGAGCACAGCCACTGTGAACACCATCACCATAATCACTGGCCTCATTGGTACTGTCACCATGAGCACTGCCACAATGAGCACTGTCAGCATGGGCACTTCCCCCATGAGCACTGTCACTATGAGAACTGCTACCATGGGTATTTTCACCATGAGTACTGTCTCCCTGTGTATTGTCACCATTTGCACTGTCACAATGAAGACTATAACCGTGAGCGCTATCACCATGAGATCTCTCACCATGGTCACTGTCACCATGGCACCTTGCACAATGGGGGCTGTCAACATGAGTGCTGTCACCATTGGCACTATCACTGTGAGCATTCTCACTGTGGTCAGTGTCACCATGGGCACTGTCACCATGAGCACTGTCACCATAGGCAATGTCACCTTGGTCAGTGTCACCATGAGCACTGTCAACATGGGCACTCATACTGTGGGCACTGTCACTGTGAGCACTGTCACCATGGGTACTGCCACCATGAGCAGTGTCTCTGTGAGTACTGTCAGCATGGGTTTTTACCGTGAGAACTGTCACCATGAGCCCTTTCACCATTTTTCAGTGACACCATGTGCACTACCACCATGCGCACTCTCACCATGGGCACTGTCAGCGAGAAAACTGTCACCATAAGTACTGTCTTCATGGGCACTGTCACCAAGGGCACGGCCAACATGTGAACTGTAACCATTGTCAGTATCACTGTGAGAAGTGTCACCATGGGAATTACCAACATAGGCACTGTCATCATGAGAACTTTCAGAACTGGAACTGTCACCATGGGCACTATCACCGTGAGGACTCTCACCACGGGAATTCTCGGCATGGGCACTATCAGCATTAGAACTGTCACCGTGGTCACTGTCACGATGGAATTTGTCACTGTGAGCACTGTCACGATAGGCAAAGTCACGGTTTGCACTGTCCCCTTGGGCCCTGTCACAGTGAGCACTATCACTTTGACGGTGATGTCCATGGGCACTGCCACCATGGACACTACCAACTTGAGAATTATCACCATTTGTTCTCTCAGCGTGGTCACGGTCAACAAGTGCACTCTCACTATGCTCACTATGACCGTGAACACTGTCACCATGGGCACCTTAATCATGGGCAGTATCACCGTGAGCACTATCACCATCGGCACTATCACTGTGATCACTGTCACCATAGACACTATCATGGTGAGCACAGTTAACATGAGCATTGTAACTGTGAGCACTGTCACAATGGGTAATGCAACCATGAGCCCAGTCACCGTGAGCACTGTCAGCATGGGTTGTCACCTTGTGCACGGTCAGCATGAGCACTGTCACCATGGGCACTATAACTATTTTTCAGTGCCACCATGTGCACTGTCACCTTGGACACTATCACCACGAGCACTGTCACCATGAGTACTGTCATCATGTGCAATGGCACAGCCACCATCTGCAATCTTACCATGGTCACTATCACTGTGAGCACTGTCACCAATGGAACTACCAACATGGGCACTGTCATCATGAGCACTTTCACCATACGAACTCTCACCATGGGCACTATGAACGTGAGAACGGTCACCATGGGCACTGTCACCATGAGCATTGTCATCATAGGCAATGTCACCGTGAGAACTATCACCATGCGCACTGTCCACAAGGGCACTATCACATTGAGTTGTATCACCATGTGTACTGTCATCTTGGGCACAGTCACCATGGGCACACTCACCAAGTACACTATCACTATGCTCACTATTACTCTGAACACTGTCACCATGGGCACCGTAACCATGGGCACTATCACCGGGATCATTATCAGCATCGGCACAACAGGCGTGATAACTGTCACCATGGGTCATATCACCGTGAGCACGGTTGCCATGGGCACTGTCACGATGTGCAATGCCCCATTGGTACTCTCACCATGGGAACTGCCACCATGAGCACTGTCACCATGAGCACTGACACCACGATCACTGCCACCGAGGGCACTGCCACCATGAGCACTGTCACCATGAGAACTGTTACTATGAGAAATGTAACCATGGGCAATTTCTCGATCAGTACTCTCACCATGGGTATTTTCACCTTGGGCACTCTCAACGTAAACAGTATTACCATGAGCACTTTCACTGTGAGCACTGTCACCATGGGCACTGTCACAATGCGGAGTGTCACCATGAGCCATGTCACCATGGGAAATGTCACCGTGAGAACTGTCACCATAGGCAATGTCACCATGGGCAATGTCACCATGGGAAATGCCATTTTGAGCACTGTCACCATGGGTACTGCAACCATGAGTACTGTCACCATGAGTACTGTGACCATTGGCAGTATCACCAGGCGCACTGTCACCATGGGCACTATCACCATGACAACTCTCAGAGTGAGCACTGTCACTGTGGGCACTGCCATCGTGAGCAATTCCACCATGGGCAATGTCACCATGGGCACTAACGCTGTGAGCACTCTCAACATGAGCACGTCACCATGAGCCCTGTCACCATGGGCAATGTCACTGTGAGAAGTTTCACCATAGGCAATGTCACCGTGGGCACTGTCACCATGGTCACTGCCACCACTGTCACTGTCATTTTGGGCACTGTCACCATGGGTACTGCAACCATGAGCACTGTCACCATGAGCACTGTCACCATTGCGGGTATCACCATGTGCACTGTCACCATGGGCACTATCACAATGATAACTGTCAGCGTGGGCACTGTCACTGTGGGCAAGGGCACCATGGCCACTTCCACCATGGGCAATGTCACCATGGGCACTATCACTGTGAGCACTGTCACCATGAGCCCTGTCACCATTTTTTAGTGACACCATGTGCACTACCACCATGCGCACTCTCACCATGGGCACTGTCACAGAGAAAACTGTCACCATAAGTACTGTCTTCATGGGCACTGTCACCAAAGGCACGGCCAACATGTGAACTGTAAGCATTGTCAGTATCACCGTGAGAAGTGTTACCATGGGAATTACCAACATAGGCACTGTCATCATGAGCACTTTCAGAACGGGAACTGTCACCATGGGCAGTATCACCGTGAGGACTCTCACCATGGGAATTATCGCCATGGGCTCTATCTGCATTAGAACTGTCACCGTGGTCACTGTCACGATGGAATTTGTCACTGTGAACACTGTCACGATAGGCAAAGTCACGGTTTGCACTGTCCCCTTGGGCCCTGTCACAGTGAGCACTATCACTTTGACGGTGGTGGCCATGGGCACTGCCACCATGGACACTACCAACTTGAGAATTATCAACATTTGTTCTCTCAGCGTGGTCACGGTCAACAAGTGCAGTCTCCCTATGCTCACTATGACCGTGAACACTGTCACCATGGGCACCTTAATCATGGGCACTATCACCGTGAGCACTATCACCATCGGCACTATCACTGTGATCACTGTCACCATAGACACTATCATGGTGAGCACAGTTAACATGAGCATTGTAACTGTGAGCACTGTCACAATGGGTAATGCAACCATGAGCCCAGTCACCGTGAGCACTGTCAGCATGGGTTGTCACCTTGTGCACGGTCAGCATGAGCACTGTCACCATGGGCACTATAACTATTTTTCAGTGCCACCATGTGCACTGTCACCTTGGACACTATCACCACGAGCACTGTCACCATGAGTACTGTCATCATGGGCAATGGCACAGCCACCATCTGCAATCTTACCATGGTCACTATCACTGTGAGCACTGTCACCAATGGAACTACCAACATGGGCACTGTCACCATGAGCACTTTCACCATACGAACTATCACCATGGGCACTATGAACGTGAGAACGGTCACCATGGGCACTGTCACCATGAGAATTGTCATCATAGGCAATGTCACCGTGAGAACTATCACCATGCACACTGTCCACAAGGGTACTATCACATTGAGTTGTATCACCATGTGTACTGTCATGTTGGGCACAGTCACCATGGGCACACTCACCAAGTACACTATCACTATGCTCACTATTACTCTGAGCACTGTCACCATGGGCACCGTAACCATGGGCACTATCACCGGGAGCATTATCAGCATCGGCTCAACAGGCGTGATAACTGTCACCATGGGTCATATCACCGTGAGCACGGTTGCCATGGGCACTGTCACGATGTGCAATGCCCCATTGGTACTCTCACCATGGGAACTGCCACCATGAGCACTGTCACCATGAGAACTGTTACTATGAGAAATGTAACCATGGGCAATTTCTCGATGAGTACTCTCACCATGGGTATTTTCACCTTGGGCACTCTCAACGTAAACAGTATTACCATGAGCATTTTCACTGTGAGCACTGTCACCATGGTCACTGTCACAATGCGGAGTGTCACCATGAGCCATGTCACCATGGGAAATGTCACCGTGAGAAGTGTCACCATAGGCAATGTCACCATGGGCAATGTCACCATGGGAAATGCCATTTTGAGCACTGTCACCATGGGTACTGCAACCATGAGTACTGTCACCATGAGTACTGTCACCATTGGCAGTATCACCAGGCGCACTGTCACCATGGGCACTATCACCATGACAACTCTCAGAGTGAGCACTGTCACTGTGGGCACTGCCATCGTGAGCAATTCCACCATGGGCAATGTCACCATGGGCACTAACGTTGTGAGCACTCTCAACATGAGCACGTCACCATGAGCCCTGTCACCATGGGCAATGTCACTGTGAGAAGTTTCACCATAGGCAATGTCACCGTGGGCACTGTCACCATGGTCACTGCCACCACTGTCACTGTCATTTTGAGCACTGTCACCATGGGTACTGCAACCATGAGCACTGTCACCATAAGCACTGTCACCATTGCGAGTATCACCATGTGCACTGTCACCATGAGCACTATCACAATGAGGACTGTCAGCGTGGGCACTGTCACTGTTGGCAAGGGCACCATGGCCACTTCCACCATGGGCAATGTCACCATGGGCACTATCACTGTGAGCACTGTCAATATGAGCACGTCATCATGGGCACTGTCAACATGGGTTCTATCTCAAAGGGCAATGTCACCATTAGCATTGTCAGGATGGGCAATTTCACCATGAGCACTGTCACCAAAGGCACTATCGCCATGAGCAATGTCACTTTGGGCCGTGTCACCAGTGGCACTATCACCATGGTTAATGTTATCATTGGCACTTTCCCCGTGAGCACTGTCACCCTGGGCACTGTCATCATGGGCACGGTCACCGTGAGCAATATCTCCATGAGCACAGCCACTGTGAACACCATCACCATAATCACTGGCCTCATCGGTACTGTCACCATGAGCACTGCCACAATGAGCACTGTCAGCATGGGCACTTCCCCCATGAGCACTGTCACTATGAGAACTGCTACCATGGGTATTTTTACCATGAGTACTGTCACCCTGTGTATTGTCACCATTTGCACTGTCACCATGAAGACTATAACCGTGAGCTCTATCACCATGAGATCTCTCACCATGGTCACTGTCACCATGGCACCTTGCACAATGGGGGCTGTCAACATGAGTGCTGTCACCATTGGCACTCTCACTGTGAGCATTCTCACTGTGGTCAGTGTCACGATGGGCACGGTCACCATGAGCACTGTCACCATAGGCAATGTCACCGTGGTCAGTGTCACCATGAGCACTGTCAAGGTGGGCACTCATACAGTGGGCACTGTCACTGTGAGCACTGTCACCATGGGTACTGCCACCATGAGCAGTGTCTCTGTGAGTACTGTCAGCATGGGTTTTTACCGTGTGCACTGTCACCATGAGCCCTGTCACCATTTTTCAGTGACACCATGTGCACTACCACCATGCGCACTCTCACCATGGGCACTGTCACCGAGAAAACTGTCACCATAAGTACTGTCTTCATGGGCACTGTCACCAAGGGCACGGCCAACATGTGAACTGTAACCATTGTCAGTATCACTGTGAGAAGTGTCACCATGGGAATTACCAACATAGGCACTGTCATCATGAGCACTTTCAGAACGGGAACTGTCACAATGGGCACTATCACCGTGAGGACTCTCACCACGGGAATTATCGCCATGGGCACTATCAGCATTAGAACTGTCACCGTGGTCACTGTCACGATGGAATTTGTCACTGTGAGCACTGTCACGATAGGCAAAGTCACGGTTTGCACTGTCCCCTTGGGCCCTGTCTCAGTGAGCACTATCACTTTGACGGTGATGTCCATGGGCACTGCCACCATGGACACTACCAACTTGAGAATTATCACCATTTGTTCTCTCAGCGTGGTCACGGTCAACAAGGGCACTCTCACTATGCTCACTATGACCGTGAACACTCTCACCATGGGCACCTTAATCATGGGCACTATCACCGTGAGCACTATCACCATCGGCACTATCACTGTGATCACTGTCACCATAGACACTATCATGGTGAGCACAGTTAACATGAGCATTGTAACTGTGAGCACTGTCACAATGGGTAATGCAACCATGAGCCCAGTCACCGTGAGCACTGTCAGCATGGGTTGTCACCTTGTGCACGGTCAGCATGAGCACTGTCACCATGGGCACTATAACTATTTTTCAGTGCCACCATGTGCACTGTCACCTTGGACACTATCACCACGATCACTGTCACCATGAGTACTGTCATCATGGGCAATGGCACAGCCACCATCTGCAATCTTACCATGGTCACTATCACTGTGAGCACTGTCACCAATGGAACTACCAACATGGGCACTGTCATCATGAGCACTTTCACCATAAGAACTCTCATCATGGGCACTATGAACGTGAGAACGGTCACCATGGGCACTGTCACCATGAGCATTGTCATCATAGGCAATGTCACCGTGAGAACTATCACCATGCGCACTGTCCACAAGGGTACTATCACATTGAGTTGTATCACCATGTGTACTGTCATCTTGGGCACAGTCACCATGGGCACACTCACCAAGTACACTATCACTATGCTCACTATTACTCTGAACACTGTCACCATGGGCACCGTAACCATGGGCACTATCACCGGGAGCATTATCAGCATCGGCTCAACAGGCGTGATAACTGTCACCATGGGTCATATCACCGTGAGCACGGTTGCCATGGGCACTGTCACGATGTGCAATGCCCCATTGGTACTCTCACCATGGGAACTGCCACCATGAGCACTGTCACCATGAGAACTGTTACTATGAGAAATGTAACCATGGGCAATTTCTCGATGAGTACTCTCACCATGGGTATTTTCACCTTGGGCACTCTCAACGTAAACAGTATTACCATGAGCACTTTCACTGTGAGCACTGTCACCATGGGCACTGTCACAATGCGGAGTGTCACCATGAGCCATGTCACCATGGGAAATGTCACCGTGAGATGTGTCACCATAGGCAATGTCACCATGGGTAATGTCACCATGGGAAATGCCATTTTGAGCACTGTCACCATGGGTACTGCAACCATGAGTACTGTCACCATGAGTACTGTCACCATTGGCAGTATCACCAGGCGCACTGTCACCATGGGCACTATCACCATGACAACTCTCAGAGTGAGCACTGTCACTGTGGGCACTGCCATCGTGAGCAATTCCACCATGGGCACTAACGCTGTGAGCACTCTCAACATGAGCATGTCACCATGAGCCCTGTCACCATGGAAAATGTCACTGTGAGAAGTTTCACCATAGGCAATGTCACCGTGGGCACTGTCACCATGGTCAATGCCACCACTGTCACTGTCATTTTGGGCACTGTCACCATGGGTACTGCAACCATGAGCACTGTCACCATGAGCACTGTCACCATTGCGAGTATCACCATGTGCACTGTCACCATGGGCAATATCACAATGAGAACTGTCAGCGTGGGCACTGTCACTGTTGGCAAGGGCACCATGGCCACTTCCACCATGGGCAATGTCACCATGGGCACTATCACTGTGAGCACTGTCAACATGAGCACGTCACCATGGGCACCGTCAACATGGGTACTATCTCAAAGGGCAATGTCACCATGAGCATTGTCAGGATGGGCAATTTCACCATGAGCACTGTCACCAAAGGCACTAACGCCATGAGCAATGTCACTGTGGGCCGTGTCACCAGGGGCACTATCACCATGGTTAATGTTATCATTGGCACTTTCCCCGTGAGCACTGTCACCCTGGGCACTGTCATCATGGGCACGGTCACCATGAGCACTATCTCCATGAGCACAGCCACTGTGAACACCATCACCATAATCACTGGCCTCATCGATACTGTCACCATGAGCACTGCCACAATGAGCTCTGTCAGCATGGGCACTTCCCCCATGAGCACTGTCACTATGAGAACTGCTACCATGGGTATTTTCACCATGAGTACTGTCACCCTGTGTATTGTCACCATTTGCACTGTCACCATGAAGACTATAACCGTGAGCGCTATCACCATGAGATCTCTCACCATGGTCACTGTCACCATGGCACCTTGCACAATGGGGGCTGTCAACATGAGTGCTGTCACCATTGGCACTATCACTGTGAGCATTCTCACTGTGGTCAGTGTCACCATGGGCACGGTCACCATGAGCACTGTCACTATAGGCAATGTCACCGTGGTCAGTGTCACCATGAGCACTGTCAACAGGGACACTCATACAGTGGGCACTGTCACTGTGAGCACTGTCACCATGGGTACTGCCACCATAAGCAGTGTCTCTGTGAGTACTGTCAGCATGGGTTTTTACCGTGAGCACTGTCACCATGAGCCCTGTCACCATTTTTTAGTGACACCATGTGCACTACCACCATGCGCACTCTCACCATGGGCACTGTCACCGAGAAAACTGTCACCATAAGTACTGTCTTCATGGGCACTGTCACCAAGGGCACGGCCAACATGTGAACTGTAACCATTGTCAGTATCACCGTGAGAAGTGTCACCATGGGAATTACCAACATAGGCACTGTCATCATGAGCACTTTCAGAACGGGAACTGTCACCATGGGCACTATCACCGTGAGGACTCTCACCATGGGAATTATCGCCATGGGCACTATCAGCATTAGAACTGTCACCGTGGTCACTGTCACGATGGAATTTGTCACGGTGAGCAGTGTCACGATAGGCAAAGTCACGGTTTGCACTGTCCCCTTGGGCCCTGTCACAGTGAGCACTATCACTTTGACGGTGGTGGCCATGGGCACTGCCACCATGGACACTACCACCTTGAGAATTATCACCATTTGTTCTCTCAGCGTGGTCACGGTCAACAAGTGCAGTCTCAGTATGCTCACTATGACCGTGAACACTGTCACCATGGGCACCTTAATCATGGGCACTATCACTGTGAGCACTATCACCATCGGCACTATCACTGTGATCACTGTCACCATAGACACTATCATGGTGAGCACAGTTAACATGAGCATTGTAACTGTGAGCACTGTCACAATGGGTAATGCAAGCATGAGCCCAGTCACCGTGAGCACTATCAGCATGGGTTGTCACCTTGTGCACGGTCAGCATGAGCACTGTCACCATGGGCACTATAACTATTTTTCAGTGCCAACATGTGCACTGTCACCTTGGACACTATCACCACGAGCAGTGTCACCATGAGTACTGTCAACATGGGCAATGGCACAGCCACCATCTGAAATCTTACCATGGTCACTATCACTGTGAGCACTGTCACCAATGGAACTACCAACATGGGCACTGTCATCATGGGCACTTTCACCATGCGAACTCTCAACATGGGCACTATAAACGTGAGAACGGTCACCATGGGCACTGTCACCATGAGCATTGTCGTCATAGGCAATGTCACCGTGAGAACTATCACCATGCGCACTGTCCACAAGGGCACTATCACATTGAGTTGTATCACCATGTGTACTGTCATCTTGGGCACAGTCACCATGGGCACACTCACCAATTACACTATCACTATGCTCACTATTACTCTGAACACTGTCACCATGGGCACCGTAACCATGGGCACTATCACTGGGAGCATTATCAGCATCGGCACAACAGGCGTGATAACTGTCACCATTGGTCATATCACCGTGAGCACGGTTGCCATGGGCACTGTCACGATGTGCAATGCCCCATTGGTACTCTCACCATGGGAACTGCCACCATGAGCACTGTCACCATGAGCACTGACACCACCATCACTGCCACCGAGGGCACGGCAACCATGAGCACTGTCACCATGAGAACTGTTACTATGAGAAATGTAATCATGGGCAATTTCTCGATGAGTACTCTCACCATGGGTATTTTCACCTTGGGCACTCTCAACGTAAACAGTATTACCATGAGCACTTTCACTGTGAGCACTGTCACCATGGGCACTGTCACAATGCGGAGTGTCACCATGATCCATGTCACCATGGGAAATGTCACGGTGAGAAGTGTCACCATAGGCAATGTCACCATGGGCAATGTCACCATGGGAAATGCCATTTTGAGCACTGTCAACATGGGTACTGCAACCATGAGTACAGTCACCATGAGTAGTACTGTCACCATTGGCAGTATCACCAGGTGCACTGTCACCATGGGCACTATCACCATGACAACTCTCAGAGTGTGCACTGTCACTGTGGGCACTGCCATCGTGAGCAATTCCACCATAGGCAATGTCACCATGGGCACTAACGTTGTGAGCACTCTCAACATGAGCACGTCACCATGAGCCCTGTCACCATGGGCAATGTCACTGTGAGAAGTTTCACCATAGGCAATGTCACCGTGGGCACTGTCACCATGGTCACTGCCACCACTGTCACTGTCATTTTGAGCACTGTCACCATGGGTACTGCAACCATGAGCACTGTCACCATGAGCACTGTCACCATTGCGAGTATCACCATGTGCACTGTCACCATGAGCACTATCACAATGAGAACTGTCAGCGTGGGCACTGTCACTGTTGGCAAGGGCACCATGGCCACTTCCACCATGGGCAATGTCACCATGGGCACTATCACTGTGAGCTCTGTCAACATGAGCACGTCACCATGGGCACTGTCAACATGGGTACTATCTCAAAGGGCAATGTCACCATGAGCATTGTCAGGATGGGCAATTTCACCATGAGCACTGTCACCAAAGGCACTATCGCCATGGGCAATGTCACTGTGGGCCGTGTCACCAGGGGCACTATCCCCATGGTTAAATTTATCATTGGCAGTTTCCCCGTGAGCACTGTCACCCTGGGCACTGTCATCATGTGCACGGTCACCGTGAGCACTATCTCCATGAGCACAGCCACTGTGAACACCATCACCATAATCACTGGCCTCATCGGTACTGTCACCATGAGCACTGCCACAATGAGCACTGTCAGCATGGGCACTTCCCCCATGAGCACTGTCACTATGAGAACTGCTACCATGGGTATTTTCACCATGAGTACTGTCACCCTGTGTATTGTCACCATTTGCACTGTCACCATGAAGACTATAACCGTGAGCGCTATCACCATGAGATCTCTCACCATGGTCACTGTCACCATGGCACCTTGCACAATGGGGGCTGTCAACATGAGTGCTGTCACCATTGGCACTATCACTGTGAGCATTCTCACTGTGGTCAGTGTCACCATGGGCACTGTCACCATGAGCACTGTCACCATAGGCAATGTCACCGTGGTCAGTGTCACCATGAGCACTGTCAACATGGGCACTCATACAGTGGGCACTGTCACTGTGAGCACTGTCACCATGGGTACTGCCACCATAAGCAGTGTCTCTGTGAGTACTGTCAGCATGTGTTTTTACCGTGAGCACTGTCACCATGAGCCCTGTCACCATTTTTTAGTGACACCATGTGCACTACCACCATGCGCACTCTCACCATGGACACTGTCACCGAGAAAACTGTCAACATAAGTACTGTCTTCATGGGCACTCTCACCAAAGGCACGGCCAACATGTGAACTGTAACCATTGTCAGTATCACCGTGAGAAGTGTCACCATGGGAATTACCAACATAGGCACTGTCATCATGAGCACTTTAGAACGGGAACTGTCACCATGGGCACTATCACCGTGAGGACTCTCACCATGGGAATTATCGCCATGGGCACTATCAGCATTAGAACTGTCACCGTGGTCACTGTCACGATGGAATATGTCACGGTGAGCACTGTCACGATAGGCAAAGTCACGGTTTGCACTGTCCCCTTGGGCCCTGTCACAGTGAGCACTATCACTTTGACGGTGGTGGCCATGGGCTCTGCCACCATGGACACTACCAACTTGAGAATTATCACCATTTGTTCTCTCAGCATTGTCACGGTCAACAAGTGCACTCTCACTGTGCTCACTATGACCGTGAACTCTGACACCATGGGCACCTTAATCATGGGCACTATCACCGTGAGCACTATTACCATCGGCACTATCACTGTGATCACTGTCACCATAGACACTATCATGGTGAGCACAGTTAATATGAGCATTGTAACTGTGAGCACTGTCACAATGGGTAATGCAACCATGAGCCCAGTCACCGTGAGCACTGTCAGCATGGGTTGTCACCTTGTGCACGGTCAGCATGAGCACTGTCACCAAGGGACTATAAATATTTTTCAGTGCCGCCATGTGCACTGTCACCTTGGACACTATCACCACGAGCACTGTCACCATGAGTACTGTCAACATGGGCAATGGCACAGCCACCATCTGCAATCTTACCATGGTCACTATCACTGTGAGCACTGACACCAATGGAACTACCAACATGGGCACTGTCATCATGAGCACTTTCACCATACGAACTCTCACCGTGGGCACTATGAACGTGAGAACGGTCACCATGGGCACTGTCACCATGAGCATTGTCATCATAGGCAATGTCACCGTGAGAACTATCACTATGCGCACTGTCCACAAGGGCACTATCACATTGAGTTGTATCACCATGTGTACTGTCATCTTGGGCACAGTCACCATGGGTACACTCACGAAGTACACTATCACTATGCTCACTATTACTCTGAACACTGTCACCATGAGCACCGTGACCATTGGCACTATCACCGGGAGCATTATCAGCATCGGCACAACAGGCGTGATAACTGTCACCATGGGTCATATCACCGTGAGCACGTTTGCCATGGGCACTGTCACGATGTGCAATGCCCCATTGGTACTCTCACCATGGGAACTGCCACCATGAGCACTGTCACCATGAGAACTGTTACTATGAGAAATGTAACCATGGGCAATTTCTCGATGAGTACTCTCACCATGGGTATTTTCACCTTGGGCACTCTCAACGTAAACAGTATTACCATGAGCACTTTCACTGTGAGCACTGTCACCATGGGCACTGTCACAATGCGGAGTGTCACCATGAGCCATGTCACCATGGGAAATGTCACCGTGAGAAGTGTCACCATAGGCAATGTCACCATGGGCAATGTCACCATGGGAAATGCCATTTTGAGCACTGTCACCATGGGTACTGCAACCATGAGTACTGTCACCATGAGTACTGTCACCATTGGCAGTATCACCAGGCGCACTGTCACCATGGGCACTATCACCATGACAACTCTCAGAGTGAGCACTGTCACTGTGCGCACTGCCATCGTGAGCAATTCCTCCATGGGCAATGTCACCATGGGCACTAACGTTGTGAGCACTCTCAACATGAGCACGTCACCATGAGCCCTGTCACCATGGGCAATGTCACTGTGAGAAGTTTCACCATAGGCAATGTCACCGTGGGCACTGTCACCATGGTCACTGCCACCACTGTCACTGTCATTTTGAGCACTGTCACCATGGGTACTGCAACCATGAGCACTGTCACCATGAGCACTGTCACCATTGCGAGTATCACCATGTGCACTGTCACCATGAGCACTATCACAATGAGAACTGTCAGCGTGGGCACTGTCACTGTTGGCAAGGCACCATGGCCACTTCCACCATGGGCAATGTCACCATGGGCACTATCACTGTGAGCACTGTCAACATGAGCACGTCACCATGGGCACTATCAACATGGGTACTATCTCAAAGGGCAATGTCACCATGAGCATTGTCAGGATGGGCAATTTCACCATGAGCACTGTCACCAAAGGCACTATCGCCATGAGCAATGTCACTGTGGGCCGTGTCACCAGGGGCACTATCACCATGGTTAATGTTATCATTGGCACTTTCCCCGTGAGCACTGTCACCCTGGGCACTGTCATCATGGGCACGGTCACCGTGAGCAATATCTCCATGAGCACAGCCACTGTGAACACCATCACCATAATCACTGGCCTCATTGGTACTGTCACCATGAGCACTGCCACAATGAGCACTGTCAGCATGGGCACTTCCCCCATGAGCACTGTCACTATGAGAACTGCTACCATGGGTATTTTCACCATGAGTACTGTCACCCTGTGTATTGTCACCATTTGCACTGTCACCATGAAGACTATAACCGTGAGCGCTATTACCATGAGATCTCTCACCATGGTCACTGTCACCATGGCACCTTGCACAATGGGGGCTGTCAACATGAGTGCTGTCACCATTGGCATTATCACTGTGAGCATTCTCACTGTGGTCAGTGTCACGATGGGCACTGTCACCATGAGCACTGTCACCATAGGCAATGTCACCTTGGTCAGTGTCACCATGAGCACTGTCAACATGGGCATTCATACAGTGGGCACTGTCACTGTGAGCTCTGTCAACATGGGTACTGCCACCTTGAGCAGTGTCTCTGTGAGCACTGTCAGCATGGGTTATTACCGTGAGCACTGTCACCATAAGCCCTGTCACCATTTTTCAGTGACACCATGTGCACTACCACCATGCGCACTTTCACCATGGGCACTGTCACCGAGAAAACTGTCACCATAAGTACTGTCTTCATGGGCACTGTCACCAAGGGCACGGCCAACATGTGAACTGTAACCATTGTCAGTATCACTGTGAGAAGTGTCACCATGGGAATTACCAACATAGGCACTGTCATCATGAGCACTTTCAGAACGGGAACTGTCACAATGGGCACTATCACCGTGAGGACTCTCACCACGGGAATTATCGCCATGGGCACTATCAGCATTAGAACTGTCACCGTGGTCACTGTCACGATGGAATTTGTCACTGTGAGCACTGTAGCGATAGGCAAAGTCACGGTTTGCACTGTCCCCTTGGGCCCTGTCACAGTGAGCACTATCACTTTGACGGTGATGTCCTTGGGCACTGCCACCATGGACACTACCAACTTGAGAATTATCACCATTTGTTCTCTTAGCGTGGTCACGGTCAACAAGTGCACTATCACTATGCTCACTATGACCGTGAACACTGTCACCATGGGCACCTTAATCATGGGCACTATCACTGTGAGCACTATCACCATCGGCACTATCACTGTGATCACTGTCACCATAGACGCTATCATGGTGAGCACAGTTAACATGAGCATTGTAACTGTGAGCACTGTCACAATGGATAATGCAACCATGAGCCCAGTCACCGTGAGCACTGTCAGCATGGGTTGTCACCTTGTGCACGGTCAGCATGAGCACTGTCACCATGGGCACTATAACTATTTTTCAGTGCCACCATGTGCACTGTCACCTTGGACACTATCACCACGAGCACTGTCACCATGAGTACTGTCATCATGGGCAATGGCACAGCCACCATCTGCAATCTTACCATGGTCACTATCACTGTGAGCACTGACACCAATGGAACTACCAACATGGACACTGTCATCATGAGCACTTTCACCATACGAACTCTCACCATGGACACTATGAACGTGAGAACGGTCACCATGGGCACTGTCACCATGAGCATTGTCATCATAGGCAATGTCACCGTGAGAACTATCACCATGCGCACTGTCCACAAGGGTACTATCACATTGAGTTGTATCACCATGTGTACTGTCATCTTGGGCACAGTCACCATGGGCACACTCACCAAGTACACTATCACTATGCTCACTATTACTCTGAACACTGTCACCATGGGCACCGTAACCATGGGCACTATCACCGGGAGCATTATCAGCATCGGCTCAACAGGCGTGATAACTGTCACCATGGGTCATATCACCGTGAGCACGGTTGCCATGGGCGCTGTCACGATGTGCAATGCCCCATTGGTACTCTCACCATGGGAACTGCCACCATGAGCACTGTCACCATGAGAACTGTTACTATGAGAAATGTAACCATGGGCAATTTCTCGATGAGTACTCTCACCATGGGTATTTTCACCTTGGGCACTCTCAACGTAAACAGTATTACCATGAGCACTTTCACTGTGAGCACTGTCACCATGGGCACTGTCACAATGCGGAGTGTCACCATGAGCCATGTCACCATGGGAAATGTCACCGTGAGAAGTGTCACCATAGGCAATGTCACCATGGGCAATGTCACCATGGGAAATGCCATTTTGAGCACTGTCACCATGGGTACTGCAACCATGAGTACTGTCACCATGAGTACTGTCACCATTGGCAGTATCACCAGGCACACTGTCACAATGGGCACTATCACCATGACAACTCTCAGAGTGAGCACTGTCACTGTGGGCACTGCCATTGTGAGCAATTCCACCATGGGCAATGTCACCATGGGAACTAACGCTGTGAGCACTCTCAACATGAGCACGTCACCATGAGCCCTGTCACCATGGGCAATGTCACTGTGAGAAGTTTCACCATAGGCAATGTCACCGTGGGCACTGTCACCATGGTCACTGCCACCACTGTCACTGTCATTTTGAGCACTGTCACCATGGGTACTGCAACCATGAGCACTGTCACCATGAGCACTGTCACCATTGCGAGTATCACCATGTGCACTGTCACCATGAGCACTGTCACCATTGCGAGTATCACCATGTGCACTGTCACCATGAGCACTATCACAATGAGAACTGTCAGCCTGGGCACTGTCACTGTTGGCAAGGCACCATGGCCACTTCCACCATGGGCAATGTCACCATGGGCACTATCACTGTGAGCACTGTCAACATGAGCACGTCACCATGGGCACTGTCAACATGGGTACTATCTCAAAGGGCAAGTCACCATGAGCATTGTCAGGATGGGCAATTTCACCATGAGCACTGTCACCAAAGGCACTATCGCCATGAGCAATGTCACTGTGGGCCGTGTCACCAGGGGCACTATCACCATGGTTAATGTTATCATTGGCACTTTCCCCGTGAGCATTGTCACCCTGGGCACTGTCATCATGGGCACGGTCACGGTGAGCAATATCTCCATGAGCACAGCCACTGTGAACACCATCACCATAATCACTGGCCTCATGGGTACTGTCACCATGAGCACTGCCACAATGAGCACTGTCAGCATGGGCACTTCCCCCATGAGCACTGTCACTATGAGAACTGCTACCATGGGTATTTTCACCATGAGTACTGTCACCCTGTGTATTGTCACCATTTGCACTGTCACCATGAAGACTATAACCGTGAGCGCTATCACCATGAGATCTCTCACCATGGTCACTGTCACCATGGCACCTTGCACAATGGGGGCTGTCAACATGAGTGCTGTCACCATTGGCACTATCACTGTGAGCATTCTCACTGTGGTCAGTGTCACCATGGGCACGGTCACCATGAGCACTGTCACCATAGGCAATGTCACCGTGGTCAGTGTCACCATGAGCACTGTCAACATGGGCACTCATACAGTGGGCACTGTCACTGTGAGCACTGACACCATGGGTACTGCCACCATGAGCAGTGTCTCTGTGAGTACTGTCAGCATGGGTTTTTACCATGAGCACTGTCACCATGAGCCCTGTCACCATTTTTTAGTGACACCATGTGCACTACCACAATGCGCACTCTCACCATGGGCACTGTCACCGAGAAAACTGTCACCATAAGGACTGTCTTCATGGGCACTGTCACCAAGGGCACGGCCAACATGTGAACTGTAACCATTGTCAGTATCACTGTGAGAAGTGTCACCATGGGAATTACCAACATAGGCACTGTCATCATGAGCACTTTCAGAACGGGAACTGTCACCATGGGCACTATCACCGTGAGGACTCTCACCACGGGAGTTATCGCCATGGGCACTATCAGCATTAGAACTGTCACCGTGGTCACTGTCACGATGGAATTTGTCACGGTGAGCACAGTCACGATAGGCAAAGTCACGGTTTGCACTGTCCCCTTGGGCCCTGTCACAGTGAGCACTATCACTTTGACGGTGGTGGCCATGGGCACTGCCACCGTGGACACTACCAACTTGAGAATTATCACCATTTGTTCTCTCAGCGTGGTCACGGTCAACAAGTGCACTCTCACTATGCTCACTATGACCGTGAACACTGTCACCATGGGCACCTTAATAATGGGCACTATCACCGTGAGCACTATCACCATCGGCACTATCACTGTGATCTCTGTCACCATAGACACTATCATGGTGAGCACCGTTAACATGAGCATTGTAACTGTGAGCACTGTCACAATGGGTAATGCAACCATGAGCCCAGTCACCGTGAGCACTGTCAGCATGGGTTGTCACCTTGTGCACGGTCAGCATGAGCACTGTCACCATGGGCACTATAACTATTTTTCAGTGCCACCATGTGCACTGTCACCTTGGACACTATCACCACGAGCACTGTCACCATGAGTACTGTCATCATGGGCAATGGCACAGCCACCATCTGCAATCTTACCATGGTCACTATCACTGTGAGCACTGTCACCAATGGAACTACCAACATGGGCACTGTCATCATGAGCACTTTCACCATACGAACTCTCACCATGGGCACTATGAACGTGAGAACGGTCACCATGGGCACTGTCACCATGAGCATTGTCATCATAGGCAATGTCACCGTGAGAACTATCACCATGTGCACTGTCCACAAGGGTACTATCACATTGAGTTGTATCACCATGTGTACTGTCATATTGGGCACAGTCACCATGGGCACACTCACCAAGTACACTATCACTATGCTCACTATTACTCTGAACACTGTCACCATGGGCACTGTAACCATGGGCATTATCACCGGGAGCATTATCAGCATCAGCTCAACAGGCGTGATAACTGTCACCATGGGTCATATCACCGTGAGCACGGTTGCCATGGGCACTGTCACGATGTGCAATGCCCCATTGGTACTCTCACCATGGGAACTGCCACCATGAGCACTGTCACCATGAGCACTGACACCACGATCACTGCCACCGAGGGCACTGCCACCATGAGCACTGTCACCATGAGAACTGTTACTATGAGAAATGTAACCATGGGCAATTTCTCGATGAGTACTCTCACCATGGGTATTTTCACCTTGGGCACTCTCAACGTAAACAGTATTACCATGAGCACTTACACTGTGAGCACTGTCACCATGGGCACTGTCACAATGCGGAGGGTCACCATGAGCCATGTCACCATGGGAAATGTCACCGTGAGAACTGTCACCATAGGCAATGTCCCCATGGGCAATGTCACCATGGGAAATGCCATTTTGAGCACTGTCACCATGGGTACTGCAACCATGAGTACTGTCACCATGAGTACTGTCACCATTGGCAGTATCACCAGGCGCACTGTCACCATGGGCACTATCACCATGACAACTCTCAGAGTGAGCACTGTCACTGTGGGCACTGCCATCGTGAGGAATTCCACCATGGGCAATGTCACCATGGGCACTAACGTTGTGAGCACTCTCAACATGAGCACGTCACCATGAGCCCTGTCACCATGGGCAATATCACTGTGAGAAGTTTCACCATAGGCAATGTCACCGTGGGCACTGTCACCATGGTCACTGCCACCACTGTCACTGTCATTTTGAGCACTGTCACCATGGGTACTGCAACCATGAGCACTGTCACCATGAGCACTGTCACCATTGCGAGTATCACCATGTGCACTGTCACCATGAGCACTATCACAATGAGAACTGTCAGCGTGGGCACTGTCACTGTTGGCAAGGGCACCATGGCCACTTCCACCATGGGCAATGTCACCATGGGCACTATCACTGTGAGCACTGTCAACATGAGCACGTCACCATGGGCACTGTCAACATGGGTACTATCTCAAAGGGCAATGTCACCATGAGCATTGTCTGGATGGGCAATTTCACCATGAGCACTGTCACCAAAGGCACTAACGCCATGAGCAATGTCACTGTGGGCCGTGTCACCAGGGGCACTATCACCATGGTTAATGTTATCATTGGCACTTTCCCCGTGAGCACTGTCACCCTGGGCACTGTCATCATGGGCACGGTCACCGTGAGCACTATCTCCATGAGCACAGCCACTGCGAACACCATCACCATAATCACTGGCCTCATCGGTACTGTCACCATGAGCACTGCCACAATGAGCACTGTCAGCATGAGCACTTCCCCCATGAGCACTGTCACTATGACAACTGCTACCATGGGTATTTTCACCATGAGTACTGTCACCCTGTGTATTGTCACCATTTGCACTGTCACCATGAAGACTATAACCGTGAGCGCTATCACCATGAGATCTCTCACCATGGTCACTGTCACCATGGCACCTTGCACAATGGGGGCTGTCAACATGAGTGCTGTCACCATTGGCACTATCACTGTGAGCATACTCACTGTGGTCAGTGTCACCATGGGCACTGTCACCATGAGCACTGTCACCATAGACAATGTCACCGTGGTCAGTGTCACCATGAGCACTGTCAACATGGACACTCATACAGTGGGCAGTGTCACTGTGAGCACTGACACCATGGGTACTGCCACCATAAGCAGTGTCTCTGTGAGTACTGTCAGCATGGGTTTTTACCGTGAGCACTGTCACCATGAGCCCTGTCACCATTTTTTAGTGACACCATGTGCACTACCACCATGCGCACTCTCACCATGGGCACTGTCACCGAGAAAACTGTCACCATAAGTACTGTTTCATGGGCACTGTCACCAAGGGCACGGCCAACATGTGAACTGTAACCATTGTCAGTATCACCGTGAGAAGTGTCACCATGGGAATTACCAACATAGGCACTGTCATCATGAGCACTTTCAGAACGGGAACTGTCACCATGGGCACTATCACCGTGAGGACTCTCACCATGGGAATTATCGCCATGGGCACTATCAGCATTAGAACTGTCACCGTGGTCACTGTCACGATGGAATTTGTCACGGTGAGCAGTGTCACGATAGGCAAAGTCACGGTTTGCACTGTCCCCTTGGGCCCTGTCACAGTGAGCACTATCACTTTGACGGTGGTGGCCATGGGCACTGCCACCATGGACACTACCACCTTGAGAATTATCACCATTTGTTCTCTCAGCGTGGTCACGGTCAACAAGTGCAGTCTCAGTATGCTCACTATGACCGTGAACACTGTCACCATGGGCACCTTAATCATGGGCACTATCACCGTGAGCACTATCACCATCGGCACTATCACTGTGATCACTGTCACCATAGACACTATCATGGTGAGCACAGTTAACATGAGCATTGTAACTGTGAGCACTGTCACAATGGGTAATGCAACCATGAGCCCAGTCACCATGAGCACTGTCAGCATGGGTTGTCACCTTGTGCACGGTCAGCATGAGCACTGTCACCATGGGCACTATAACTATTTTTCAGTGTCACCATGTGCACTGTCACCTTGGACACTATCACCACGAGCACTGTCACCATGAGTACTGTCATCATGGGCAATGGCACAGCCACCATCTGCAATCTTACCATGGTCACTATCACTGTGAGCACTGTCACCAATGGAACTACCAACATGGGCACTGTCATCATGAGCACTTTCACCATACGAACTCTCACCATGGGCACTATGAACGTGAGAACGGTCACCATGGGCACTGTCCCCATGAGCATTGTCATCATAGGCAATGTCACCGTGAGAACTATCACCATGCGCACTGTCCACAAGGGCACTATCACATTGAGTTGTATCACCATGTGTACTGTCATCTTGGGCACAGTCACCATGGGCACACTCACCAAGTACACTATCACTATGCTCACTATTACTCTGAACACTGTCACCATGGGCACTGTAACCATGGGCATTATCACCGGGAGCATTATCAGCATCAGCTCAACAGGCGTGATAACTGTCACCATGGGTCATATCACCGTGAGCACGGTTGCCATGGGCACTGTCACGATGTGCAATGCCCCATTGGTACTCTCACCATGGGAACTGCCACCATGAGAGCTGTCACCATGAGCACTGACACCACCATCACTGCCACCGAGGGCACTGCAACCATGAGCACTGTCACCATGAGAACTGTTACTATGTGAAATGTAACCATGGGCAATTTCTCGATGAGTACTCTCACCATGGGTATTTTCACCTTGGGCACTCTCAACGTAAACAGTATTACCATGAGCAGTTTCACTGTAAGCACAGTCACCATGGGCACTGTCACAATGCGGAGTGTCACCATGAGCCATGTCACCATGGGAAATGTCACCGTGAGAAGTGTCACCATAGGCAATGTCACCATGGGCAATGTCACCATGGGAAATGCCATTTTGAGCACTGTCAACATGGGTACTGCAACCATGAGTTCTGTCACCATGAGTACTGTCACCATTGGCAGTATCACCAGGCGCACTGTCACCATGGGCACTATCACCATGACAACTCTCAGAGTGAGCACTGTCACTGTGGGCACTGCCATCGTGAGCAATTCCACCATGGGCAATGTCACCATGGGCACTAACACTGTGAGCACTCTCAACATGAGCACGTCACCATGAGCCCTGTCACCATGGACAATGTCACTGTGAGAAGTTTCACCATAGGCAATGTCACCGTGGGCACTGTCACCATGGTCACTGCCACCACTGTCACTGTCATTTTGAGCACTGTCACCATGGGTACTGCAACCATGAGCACTGTCACCATGAGCACTGTCACCATTGCGAGTATCACCATGTGCACTGTCACCATGGGCACTATCACAATGAGAACTGTCAGCGTGGGCACTGTCACTGTTGGCAAGGGCACCATGGCCACTTCCACCATGGGCAATGTCACCATGGTCACTATCACTGTGAGCACTGTCACCAATGGAACTACCAACATGGGCACTGTCATCATGAACACTTTCACCATACGAACTCTCACCATGGGCACTATGAACGTGAGAACGGTCACCATGCGCACTGTCCCCATGAGCATTGTCATCATAGGCAATGTCACCGTGAGAACTATCACCATGCGCACGGTCCACAAGGGCACTATCACATTGAGTTGTATCACCATGTGTACTGTCATCTTGGACACAGTCACCATGGGCACACTCACCAAGTACACTATCACTATGCTCACTATTACTCTGAACACTGTCACCATGGGCACTGTAACCATGGGCATTATCACCGGGAGCATTATCAGCATCAGCTCAACAGGCGTGATAAATGTCACCATGGGTCATATCACCGTGAGCACGGTTGCCATGGGCACTGTCACGATGTGCAATGCCCCATTGGTACTCTCACCATGGGAACTGCCACCATGAGCACTGTCACCATGAGCACTGACACCACGATCACTGCCACCGAGGGCACTGCAACCATGAGCACTGTCACCATGAGAACTGTTACTATGAGAAATGTAACCATGGGCAATTTCTCGATGAGTACTCTCACCATGGGTATTTTCACCTTGGGCACTCTCAACGTAAACAGTATTACCATGAGCATTTTCACGGTGAGCACTGTCACCATGGGCACTGTCACAATGCGGAGTGTCACCATGAGCCATGTCACCATGGGAAATGTCACCGTGAGAAGTGTCACCATAGGCAATGTCACCATGGGCAATGTCACCATGGGAAATGCCATTTTGAGCACTGTCACCATGGGTACTGCAACCATGAGTACTGTCACCATGAGTACTGTCACCATTGGCAGTATCACCAGGCGCACTGTCACCATGGGCACTATCACCATGACAACTCTCAGAGTGAGCACTGTCACTGTGGGCACTGCCATCGTGAGCAATTCCACCATGGGCAATGTCACCATGGGCACTAACGTTGTGAGCACTCTCAACATGAGCACGTCACCATGAGCCCTGTCACCATGGGCAATGTCACTGTGAGAAGTTTCACCATAGGCAATGTCACCGTGGGCACTGTCACCATGGTCACTGCCTCCACTGTCACTGTCATTTTGAGCACTGTCACCATGGGTACTGCAACCATGAGCACTGTCACCATGAGCACTGTCACCATTGCGAGTATCACCATGTGCACTGTCACCATGAGCACTATCACAATGAGAACTGTCAGCGTGGGCACTGTCACTGTTGGCAAGGGCACCATGGCCACTTCCACCATGGGCAATGTCACCATGGGCACTATCACTGTGAGCACTGTCAACATGAGCACGTCACCATGGGCACTGTCAACATGGGTACTATCTCAAAGGGCAATGTCACCATGAGCATTGTCAGGATGGGCAATTTCACCATGAGCACTGTCACCAAAGGCACTATCGCCATGAGCAATGTCACTGTGGGCCGTGTCACCAGGGGCACTATCACCATGGTTAATGTTATCATTGGCACTTTCCCCGTGAGCACTGTCACCCTGGGCACTGTCATCATGGGCACGGTCACCGTGAGCAATATCTCCATGAGCACAGCCATTGTGAACACCATCACCATAATCACTGGCCTCATTGGTACTGTCACCATGAGCACGGCCACAATGAGCACTGTCAGCATGGGCACTTCCCCCATGAGCACTGTCACTATGAGAACTGCTACCATGGGTATTTTCACCATGAGTACTGTCACCCTGTGTATTGTCACCATTTGCACTGTCACCATGAAGACTATAACCGTGAGCGCTATCACCTTGAGATCTTTCACCATGGTCACTGTCACCATGGCACCTTGCACAACGGGGGCTGTCAACATGAGTGCTGTCACCATTGGCACTATCACTGTGAGCATTCTCACTGTGGTCAGTGTCACCATGGGCACGGTCACCATGAGCACTGTCACCATAGGCAATGTCACCGTGGTCAGTGTCACCATGAGCACTGTCAACATGGGCACTCATACAGTGGGCACTGTCACTGTGAGCACTGTCACCATGGGTACTGCCACCATAAGCAGTGTCTCTGTGAGTACTGTCAGCATGGGTTTTTACCGTGAGCACTGTCACCATGAGCCCTGTCACCATTTTTTAGTGACACCATGTGCACTACCACCATGCGCACTCTCACCATGGGCACTGTCACCGAGAAAACTGTCACCATAAGTACTGTCTTCATGGGCACTGTCACCAAAGGCACGGCCAACATGTGAACTGTAACCATTGTCAGTATCACCGTGAGAAGTGTCACCATGGGAATTACCAACATAGGCACTGTCATCATGAGCACTTTCAGAACGGGAACTGTCACCATGGGCACTATCACCGTGAGGACACTCATCATGGGAATTATCGCCATGGGCACTATCAGCATTAGAACTGTCACCGTGGTCACTGTCACGATGGAATTTGTCACGGTGAGCACTGTCACGATAGGCAAAGTCACGGTTTGCACTGTCCCCTTGGGCCCTGTCACAGTGAGCACTATCACTTTGACGGTGGTGGCCATGGGCTCTGCCACCAAGGACACTACCAACTTGAGAATTATCACCATTAGTTCTATCAGCATTGTCACGGTCAACAAGTGCACTCTCACTGTGCTCACTATGACCGTGAACTCTGACACCATGGGCATCTTAATCATGGGCACTATCACCGTGAGCACTATCACCATCGGCACTATCACTGTGATCACTGACACCATAGACACTATCATGGTGAGCACAGTTAATATGAGCATTGTAACTGTGAGCACTGTCACAATGGGTAATGCAACCATGAGCCCAGTCACCGTGAGCACTGTCAGCATGGGTTGTCACCTTGTGCACGGTCAGCATGAGCACTGTCACCAAGGGACTATAAATATTTTTCCGTGCCGCCATGTGCTCTGTCACCTTGAACACTATACCACGAGCACTGTCACCATGAGTACTGTCATCATGGGCAATGGCACAGCCACCATCTGCAATCTTACCATGGTCACTATCACTGTGAGCACTGTCACCAATGGAACTACCAACATGGGCACTGTCATCATGAGCACTTTCACCATACGAACTCTCACCATGGGCACTATGAACGTGAGAACGGTCACCATGGGCACTGTCACCATGAGCATTGTCATCATAGGCAATGTCACCGTGAGAACTATCACCATGCGCACTGTCCACAAGGGCACTATCACATTGAGTTATATCACCATGTGTACTGTCATCTTGGGCACAGTCACCATGGGTACACTCACGAAGTACGCCATCACTATGCTCACTATTACTCTGAACACTGTCACCATGGGCACCGTAACCATGGGCACTATCACCGGGAGCATTATCAGCATCGGCACAACAGGCGTGATAACTGTCACCATGGGTCATATCACCGTGAGCACGGTTGCCATGGGCACTGTCACGATGTGCAATGCCCCATTGGTACTCTCACCATGGGAACTGCCACCATGAGCACTGTCACCATGAGCACTGACACCACGATCACTGCCACCGAGGGCACTGCCACCATGAGCACTGTCACCATGAGAACTGTTACTATGAGAAATGTAACCATGGGCAATTTCTCGATGAGTACTCTCACCATGGGTATTTTCACCTTGTGCACTCTCAACGTAAACAGTATTACCATGAGCACTTTCACTGTGAGCACTGTCACCATGGGCACTGTCACAATGCGGACTGTCACCATGAGCCATGTCACCATGGGAAATGCCACCGTGAGAAGTGTCACCATAGGCAATGTCACCATGGGCAATGTCACCATGGGAAATGCCATTTTGAGCCCTGTCACCATGGGTACTGCAACCATGAGTACTGTCACCATGAGTACAGTCACCATTGGCAGTATCACCAGGCGCACTGTCACCATGGGCACTATCACCATGACAACTCTCAGAGTGAGCACTGTCACTGTGGGCACTGCCATCGTGAGCAATTCCACCATGGGCAATGTCACCATGGGCACTAACGCTGTGAGCACTCTCAACATGAGCACGTCACCATGAGCCCTGTCACCATGGACAATGTCACAGTGAGAAGTTTCACCATAGGCAATGTCACCGTGGGCACTGTCACCATGGTCACTGCCACCACTGTCACTGTCATTTTGAGCACTGTCACCATGGGTACTGCAACCATGAGCACTGTCACCATGAGCACTGTCACCATTGCGAGTATCACCATGTGCACTCTCACCATGGGCACTATCACAATGAGAACTGTCAGCGTGGGCACTGTCACTGTTGGCAAGGGCACCATGGCCACTTCCACCATGGGCAATGTCACCATGGGCACTATCACTGTGAGCACTGTCAACATGAGCACGTCACCATGGGCACTGTCAACATGGGTACTATCTCAAAGGGCAATGTCACCATGAGCATTGTCAGGATGGGCAATTTCACCATGGGCACTGTCACCAAAGGCACTATCGCCATGAGCAATGTCACTGTGGGCCGTGTCACCAGGGGCACTATCACCGTGGTTAATGTTATCATTGGCACTTTCCCCGTGAGCACTGTCACCCTGGGCACTGTCATCATGGGCACGGTCACCGTGAGCACTATCTCCATGAGCACAGCCACTGTGAACACCATCACCATAATCACTGGCCTCATCGGTACTGTCACCATGAGCACTGCCACAATGAGCACTGTCAGCATGGGCACTTCCCCCATGAGCACTGTCACTATGAGAACTGCTACCATGGGTATTTTCACCATGAGTCCTGTCACCCTGTGTATTGTCACCATTTGCACTGTCACCATGAAGACTATAACCGTGAGCGCTATCACCATGAGATCTCTCACCATGGTCACTGTCACCATGGCACCTTGCACAATGGGGGCTGTCAACATGAGTGCTGTCACCATTGGCACTATCACTGTGAGCATTCTCACTGTGGTCAGTGTCACTATGGGCACGGTCACCATGAGCACTGTCACCATAGGCAATGTCACCGTGGTCAGTGTCACCATGAGCACTGTCAACATGGGCACTCATACAGTGGGCACTGTCACTGTGAGCACTGTCACCATGGGTACTGCCACCATGAGCAGTGTCTCTGTGAATACTGTCAGCATGGGTTTTTACCGTGAGCACTGTCACCATGAGCCCTGTCACCATTTTTTAGAGACACCATGTGCACTACCACCATGCGCACTCTCACCATGGGCACTGTCACCGAGAAAACTGTCACCATAAGTACTGTCTTCATGGGCACTGTCACCAAGGGCACGGCCAACATGTGAACTGTAACCATTGTCAGTATCACTGTGAGAAGTGTCACCATGGGAATTACCAACATAGGCACTGTCATCATGAGCACTTTCAGAACGGGAACTGTCACCATGGGCACTATCACCGTGAGGACTCTCACCATGGGAGTTACCGCCATGGGCACTATCAGCATTAGAACTGTCACCGTGGTCACTGTCACGATGGAATTTGTCACGGTGAGCACTGTCACGGTATGCAAAGTCACGGTTTCCACTGTCCCCTTGGGCCCTGTCACAGTGAGCACTATCACTTTGACGGTGGTGGCCATGGGCACTGCCACCATGGACACTACCAACATGAGAATTATCACCATTTGTTCTCTCAGCGTGGTCACGGTCAACAAGTGCAGTCTCAGTATGCTCACTATGACCGTGAACACTGTCACCATGGGCACCTTAATCATGGGCACTATCACCGTGAGCACTATCACCATCGGCACTATCACTGTGATCACTGTCCCCATAGACGCTATCATGGTGAGCACCGTTAACATGAGCATTGTAACTGTGAGCACTGTCACAATGGGTAATGCAACCATGTGCCCAGTCACCGTGAGCACTGTCAGCATGGGTTGTCACCTTGTGCACGGTCAGCATGAGCACTGTCACCAAGGGCACTATAACTATTTTTCAGTGCCAACATGTGCACTGTCACCTTGGACACTATCACCACGAGCACTGTCACCATGAGCATTGTCATCATAGGCAATGTCACCGTGAGAAATATCAACATGCGCACTGTCCACAAGGGCACTATCACATTGAGTTGTATCACCATGTGTACTGTCATCTTGGGCACAGTCACCATGGGCACACTCACCAAATACACTATCACTATGCTCACTATTACTCTGAACACTGTCACCATGGTCACCGTAACCATGGGCACTATCACCGGGAGCATTATCAGCATCGGCACAACAGGCGTGATAAGTGTCACCATGGGTCATATCACCGTGAGCACGGTTGCCATGGGCACTGTCACGATGTGCAATGCCCCATTGGTACTCTCACCATGGGAACTGCCACCATGAGCACTGTCACCATGAGAACTGTTACTATGAGAAATGTAACCATGGGCAATTTCTCCATGAGTACTCTCACCATGGGTATTTTCACCTTGGGCACTCTCAACGTAAACAGTATTACCATGAGCACTTTCACTGTGAGCACTGTCACCATGGGCACTGTCACACTGCGGAGTGTCACCATGAGCCATGTCACCATGGGAAATGTCACCGTGAGAACTGTCACCATAGGCAATGTCACCATGGGCAATGTCACCATGGGAAATGCCATTTTGAGCACTGTCACCATGGGTACTGCAACCATGAGTACTGTCACCATGAGTACTGTCACCATTGGCAGTATCACCAGGCGCACTGTCACCATGGGCACTATCACCATGACAACTCTCAGAGTGAGCACTGTCACTGTGGGCACTGCCATCGTGAGCAATTCCACCATGGGCAATGTCACCATGGGCACTAACGTTGTGAGCACTCTCAACATGAGCACGTCACCATGAGCCCTGTCACCATGGGCAGTGTCACTGTGAGAAGTTTCACCATAGGCAATGTCACCGTGGGCACTGTCACCATGGTCACTGCCACCACTGTCACTGTCATTTTGAGCACTGTCCCCATGGGTACTGCAACCATGAGCACTGTCACCATGAGCACTGTCACCATTGCGAGTATCACCATGTGCACTGTCACCATGAGCACTATCACAAAGAGAACTGTCAGCCTGGGCACTGTCACTGTTGGCAAGGGCACCATGGCCACTTCCACCATGGGCAATGTCAACATGGGCACTATCACTGTGAGCACTGTCAACATGAGCACGTCACCATTGGCACTGTCAACATGGGTACTATCTCAAAGGGCAATGTCACCATGAGCATTGTCAGGATGGGCAATTTCACCATGAGCACTGTCACCAAAGGCACTATCGCCATGAGCAATGTCACTGTGGGCCGTGTCACCAGGGGCACTATCCCCATGGTTAATGTTATAATTGGCACTTTCCCCGTGAGCACTGTCACCCAGGGCACTGTCATCATGGGCACGGTCACCGTGAGCACTATCTCCATGAGCACAGCCACTGTGAACACAATCACCATAATCACTGGCCTCATCGGTACTGTCACCATGAGCACTGCCACAATGAGCACTGTCAGCATGGGCACTTCCCCCATGAGCACTGTCACTATGAGAACTGCTACCATGGGTATTTTCACCATGAGTACTGTCACCCTGTGTATTGTCACCATTTGCACTGTCACCATGAAGACTATAACCGTGAGCGCTATCACCATGAGATCTCTCACCATGGTCACTGTCACCATGGCACCTTGCACAATGGGGGCTGTCAACATGAGTGCTGTCACCATTGGCACTATCACTGTGAGCATTCTCACTGTGGTCAGTGTCACCATGGGCACGGTCACCATGAGCACTGTCACCATAGGCAATGTCACCGTGGTCAGTGTCACCATGAGCACTGTCAACATGGGCACTCAGACAGTGGGCACTGTCACTGTGAGCACTGTCACCATGGGTACTGCCACCATGAGCAGTGTCTCTGTGAGTACTGTCAGCATGGGTTTTTACCGTGAGCACTGTCACCATGAGCCCTGTCACCATTTTTTAGTGACACCATGTGCACTACCACCATGCGCACTCTCACCATGGGCACTGTCACCGAGAAAACTGTCACCATAAGTACTGTCTTCATGGGCACTGTCACCAAAGGCACGGCCAACATGTGAACTGTAACCATTGTCAGTATCACCGTGAGAAGTGTCACCATGGGAATTACCAACATAGGCACTGTCATCATGAGCACTTTCAGAACGGGAACTGTCACCATGGGCACTATCACCGTGAGGACTCTCACCATGGGAATTATCGCCATGGGCACTATCAGCATTAGAACTGTCACCGTGGTCACTGTCACGATGGAATTTGTCACGGTGAGCAGTGTCACGATAGGCAAAGTCACGGTTTGCACTGTCCCCTTGGGCCCTGTCACAGTGAGCACTATCACTTTGACGGTGGTGGCCATGGGCTCTGCCACCATGGACACTACCAACTTGAGAATTATCACCATTTGTTCTCTCAGCATTGTCACGGTCAACAAGTGCACTCTCACTGTGCTCACTATGACCGTGAACACTGACACCATGGGCACCTTAATCATGGGCACTATCACCGTGAGCACTATCACCATCGGCACTATCACTGTGATCACTGTCACCATAGACACTATCATGGTGAGCATGTTAATATGAGCATTGTAACTGTGAGCACTGTCACAATGGGTAATGCAACCATGAGCCCAGTCACCGTGAGCACTGTCAGCATGGGTTGTCACCTTGTGCACGGTCAGCATGAGCACTGTCACCAAGGGACTATAATTATTTTTCAGTGCCGCCATGTGCACTGTCACCTTGGACACTATCACCACGAGCACTGTCACCATGAGTACTGTCATCATGGGCAATGGCACAGCCACCATCTGCAATCTTACCATGGTCACTATCACTGTGAGCACTGTCACCAATGGAACTACCAACATGGGCACTGTCATCATGAGCACTTTCACCATACGAACTCTCACCATGGGCACTATGAACGTGAGAACGGTCACCATGGGCACTGTCACCATGAGCATTGTCATCATAGGCAATGTCACCGTGAGAACTATCACCATGTGCACTGTCCACAAGGGTATTATCACATTGAGTTGTATCACCATGTGTACTGTCATCTTGGGCACAGTCACCATGGGTACACTCACGAAGTACACTATCACTATGCTCACTATTACTCTGAACACTGTCACCATGGGCACCGTAACCATGGGCACTATCACCGGGAGCATTATCAGCATCGGCACAACAGGCGTGATAACTGTCACCATGGGTCATATCACCGTGAGCACGGTTGCCATGGGCACTGTCACGATGTGCAATGCCCCATTGGTACTCTCACCATGGGAACTGCCACCATGAGCACTGTCACCATGAGCACTGACACCACGATCACTGCCACCGAGGGCACTGCAACCATGAGCACTGTCACCATGAGAACTGTTACTATTAGAAATGTAACCATGGGCAATTTCTCCATGAGTACTCTCACCATGGGTATTTTCACCTTGGGCACTCTCAACGTAAACAGTATTACCATGAGCACTTTCACTGTGAGCACTGTCACCATGGGCACTGTCACAATGCGGAGTGTCACCATGAGCCATGTCACCATGGGAAATGTCGCCGTGAGAAGTGTCACCATAGGCAATGTCACCATGGGCAATGTCACCATGGGAAATGCCATTTTGAGCCCTGTCACCATGGGTACTGCAACCATGAGTACTGTCACCATGAGTACTGTCACCATTGGCAGTATCACCAGGCGCACTGTCACCATGGGCACTATCACCATGACAACTCTCAGAGTGAGCACTGTCACTGTGGGCACTGCCATCGTGAGCAATTCCACCATGGGCAATGTCACCATGGGCACTAACGTTGTGAGCACTCTCAACATGAGCACGTCACCATGAGCCCTGTCACCATGGGCAATGTCACTGTGAGAATATTCACCATAGGCAATGTCACCGTGGGCACTGTCACCATGGTCACTGCCACCACTGTCACTGTCATTTTGAGCACTGTCACCATGGGTACTGCAACCATGAGCACTGTCACCATGAGCACTGTCACCATTGCGAGTATCACCATGTGCACTTTCACCATGGGCACTATCACAATGAGAACTGTCAGTGTGGGCACTGTCACTGTTGGCAAGGGCACCATGGCCACTTCCACCATGGGCAATGTCACCATGGGCACTATCACTGTGAGCACTGTCAACATGAGCACGTCACCATGGGCACTGTCAACATGGGTACTATCTCAAAGGGCAATGTCACCATGAGCATTGTCAGGATGGGCAATTTCACCATGGGCACTGTCACCAAAGGCACTATCGCCATGAGCAATGTCACTGTGGGCCGTGTCACCAGGGGCACTATCACCGTGGTTAATGTTATCATTGGCACTTTCCCCGTGAGCACTGTCACCCTGGGCACTGTCATCATGGGCACGGTCACCGTGAGCACTATCTCCATGAGCACAGCCACTGTGAACACCATCACCATAATCACTGGCCTCATCGGTACTGTCACCATGAGCACTGCCACAATGAGCACTGTCAGCATGGGCACTTCCCCCATGAGCACTGTCACTATGAGAACTGCTACCATGGGTATTTTCACCATGAGTACTGTCACCCTGTGTATTGTCACCATTTGCCCTGTCACCATGAAGACTATAACCGTGAGCGCTATCACCATGAGATCTCTCACCATGGTCACTGTCACCATGGCACCTTGCACAATGGGGGCTGTCAACATGAGTGCTGTCACCATTGGCACTATCACTGTGAGCATTCTCACTGTGGTCAGTGTCACCATGGGCACGGTCACCATGAGCACTGTCACCATAGGCAATGTCACCGTGGTCAGTGTCACCATGAGCACTGTCAACATGGGCACTCAGACAGTGGGCACTGTCACTGTGAGCACTGTCACCATGGGTACTGCCACCATGAGCAGTGTCTCTGTGAATACTGTCAGCATGGGTTTTTACCGTGAGCACTGTCACCATGAGCCCTGTCACCATTTTTTAGTGACACCATGTGCACTACCACCATGCGCACTCTCACCATGGGCACTGTCACCGAGAAAACTGTCACCATAAGTACTGTCTTCATGGGCACTGTCACCAAGGGCACGGCCAACATGTGAACTGTAACCATTGTCAGTATCACTGTGAGAAGTGTCACCATGGGAATTACCAACATAGGCACTGTCATCATGAGCACTTTCAGAACGGGAACTGTCACCATGGGCACTATCACCGTGAGGACTCTCACCATGGGAATTATCGCCATGGGCACTATCAGCATTAGAACTGTCACCGTGGTCACTGTCACGATGGAATTTGTCACGGTGAGCAGTGTCACGATAGGCAAAGTCACGGTTTCCACTGTCCCCTTGGGCCCTGTCACAGTGAGCACTATCACTTTGACGGTGGTGGCCATGGGCTCTGCCACCATGGACACTACCAACTTGAGAATTATCACCATTTGTTCTCTCAGCATTGTCACGGTCAACAAGTGCACTCTCACTGTGCTCACTATGACCGTGAACTCTGACACCATGGGCACCTTAATCATGGGCACTATCACCGTGAGCACTATCACCATCGGCACTATCACTGTGATCACTGTCACCATAGACACTATCATGGTGAGCATGTTAATATGAGCATTGTAACTGTGAGCACTGTCACAATGGGTAATGCAACCATGAGCCCAGTCACCGTGAGCACTGTCCGCATGGGTTGTCACCTTGTGCACGGTCAGCATGAGCACTGTCACCAAGGGACTATAATTATTTTTCAGTGCCGCCATGTGCACTGTCACCTTGGACACTATCACCACGAGCACTCTCACCATGAGTACTGTCATCATGGGCAATGGCACAGCCACCATCTGCAATCTTACCATGGTCACTATCACTGTGAGCACTGTCACCAATGGAACTACCAACATGGGCACTGTCATCATGAGCACTTTCACCATACGAACTCTCACCATGGGCACTATGAACGTGAGAACGGTCACCATGGGCACTGTCACCATGAGCATTGTCATCATAGGCAATGTCACCGTGAGAACTATCACCATGCGCACTGTCCACAAGGGTATTATCACATTGAGTTGTATCACCATGTGTACTGTCATCTTGGGCACAGTCACCATGGGTACACTCACGAAGTACACTATCACTATGCTCACTATTACTCTGAACACTGTCACCATGGGCACCGTAACCATGGGCACTATCACCGGGAGCATTATCAGCATCGGCACAACAGGCGTGATAACTGTCACCATGGGTCATATCACCGTGAGCACGGTTGCCATGGGCACTGTCACGATGTGCAATGCCCCATTGGTACTCTCACCATGGGAACTGCCACCATGAGCACTGTCACCATGAGCACTGACACCACGATCACTTCCACCGAGGGCACTGCAACCATGAGCACTGTCACCATGAGAACTGTTACTATGAGAAATGTAACCATGGGCAATTTCTCGATGAGTACTCTCACCATGGGTATTTTCACCTTGGGCACTCTCAACGTAAACAGTATTACCATGAGCACTTTCACTGTGAGCACTGTCACCATGGGCACTGTCACAATGCGGAGTGTCACCATGAGCCATGTCACCATGGGAAATGCCGCCGTGAGAAGTGTCACCATAGGCAATGTCACCATGGGCAATGTCACCATGGGAAATGCCATTTTGAGCCCTGTCACCATGGGTACTGCAACCATGAGTACTGTCACCATGAGTACTGTCACCATTGGCAGTATCACCAGGCGCACTGTCACCATGGGCACTATCACCATGACAACTCTCAGAGTGAGCACTGTCACTGTGGGCACTGCCATCGTGAGCAATTCCACCATGGGCAATGTCACCATGGGCACTAACGTTGTGAGCACTCTCAACATGAGCACGTCACCATGAGCCCTGTCACCATGGGCAATGTCACTGTGAGAAGTTTCACCATAGGCAATGTCACCGTGGGCACTGTCACCATGGTCACTGCCACCACTGTCACTGTCATTTTGAGCACTGTCACCATGGGTACTGCAACCATGAGCACTGTCACCATGAGCACTGTCACCATTGCGAGTATCACCATGTGCACTTTCACCATGGGCACTATCACAATGAGAACTGTCAGTGTGGGCACTGTCACTGTTGGCAAGGGCACCATGGCCACTTCCACCATGGGCAATGTCACCATGGGCACTATCACTGTGAGCACTGTCAACATGAGCACGTCACCATGGGCACTGTCAACATGGGCACTATCTCAAAGGGCAATGTCACCATGAGCATTGTCAGGATGGGCAATTTCACCATGAGCACTGTCACCAAAGGCACTATCGCCATGAGCAATGTCACTGTGGGCCGTGTCACCAGGGGCACTATCCCCATGGTTAATGTTATATTTGGCACTTTCCCCGTGAGCACTGTCACCCAGGGCACTGTCATAATGGGCACGGTCACCGTGAGCACTATCTCCATGAGCACAGCCACTGTGAACACCATCACCATAATCACTGGCCTCATCGGTACTGTCACCATGAGCACTGCCACAATGAGCACTGTCAGCATGGGCACTTCCCCCATGAGCACTGTCACTATGAGAACTGCTACCATGGGTATTTTCACCATGAGTACTGTCACCCTGTGTATTGTCACCATTTGCACTGTCACCATGAAGACTATAACCGTGAGCGCTATCACCATGAGATCTCTCACCATGGTCACTGTCACCATGGCACCTTGCACAATGGGGGCTGTCAACATGAGTGCTGTCACCATTGGCACTATCACTGTGAGCATTCTCACTGTGGTCAGTGTCACCATGGGCACGGTCACCATGAGCACTGTCACCATAGGCAATGTCACCGTGGTCAGTGTCACCATGAGCACTGTCAACATGGGCACTCAGACAGTGGGCACTGTCACTGTGAGCACTGTCACCATGGGTACTGCCACCATGAGCAGTGTCTCTGTGAATACTGTCAGCATGGGTTTTTACCGTGAGCACTGTCACCATGAGCCCTGTCACCATTTTTTAGTGACACCATGTGCACTACCACCATGCGCACTCTCACCATGGGCACTGTCACCGAGAAAACTGTCACCATAAGTACTGTCTTCATGGGCACTGTCACCAAGGGCACGGCCAACATGTGAACTGTAACCATTGTCAGTATCACTGTGAGAAGTGTCACCATGGGAATTACCAACATAGGCACTGTCATCATGAGCACTTTCAGAACGGGAACTGTCACCATGGGCACTATCACCGTGAGGACTCTCACCATGGGAGTTACCGCCATGGGCACTATCAGCATTAGAACTGTCACCGTGGTCACTGTCACGATGGAATTTGTCACGGTGAGCACTGTCACGGTATGCAAAGTCACGGTTTCCACTGTCCCCTTGGGCCCTGTCACAGTGAGCACTATCACTTTGACGGTGGTGGCCATGGGCACTGCCACCATGGACACTACCAACATGAGAATTATCACCATTTGTTCTCTCAGCGTGGTCACGGTCAACAAGTGCAGTCTCAGTATGCTCACTATGACCGTGAACACTGTCACCATGGGCACCTTAATCATGGGCACTATCACCGTGAGCACTATCACCATCGGCACTATCACTGTGATCACTGTCCCCATAGACGCTATCATGGTGAGCACCGTTAACATGAGCATTGTAACTGTGAGCACTGTCACAATGGGTAATGCAACCATGAGCCCAGTCACCGTGAGCACTGTCAGCATGGGTTGTCACCTTGTGCACGGTCAGCATGAGCACTGTCACCAAGGGCACTATAACTATTTTTCAGTGCCAACATGTGCACTGTCACCTTGGACACTATCACCACGAGCACTGTCACCATGAGCATTGTCATCATAGGCAATGTCACCGTGAGAAATATCAACATGCGCACTGTCCACAAGGGCACTATCACATTGAGTTGTATCACCATGTGTACTGTCATCTTGGGCACAGTCACCATGGGCACACTCACCAAGTACACTATCACTATGCTCACTATTACTCTGAACACTGTCACCATGGTCACCGTAACCATGGGCACTATCACCGGGAGCATTATCAGCATCGGCACAACAGGCGTGATAAGTGTCACCATGGGTCATATCACCGTGAGCACGGTTGCCATGGGCACTGTCACGATGTGCAATGCCCCATTGGTACTCTCACCATGGGAACTGCCACCATGAGCACTGTCACCATGAGAACTGTTACTATGAGAAATGTAACCATGGGCAATTTCTCCATGAGTACTCTCACCATGGGTATTTTCACCTTGGGCACTCTCAACGTAAACAGTATTACCATGAGCACTTTCACTGTGAGCACTGTCACCATGGGCACTGTCACAATGCGGAGTGTCACCATGAGCCATGTCACCATGGGAAATGTCACCGTGAGAAGTGTCACCATAGGCAATGTCACCATGGGCAATGTCACCATGGGAAATGCCATTTTGAGCACTGTCACCATGGGTACTGCAACCATGAGTACTGTCACCATGAGTACTGTCACCATTGGCAGTATCACCAGGCGCACTGTCACCATGGGCACTATCACCATGACAACTCTCAGAGTGAGCACTGTCACTGTGGGCACTGCCATCGTGAGCAATTCCACCATGGGCAATGTCACCATGGGCACTAACGTTTTGAGCACTCTCAACATGAGCACGTCACCATGAGCCCTGTCACCATGGGCAATGTCACTGTGAGAATATTCACCATAGGCAATGTCACCGTGGGCACTGTCACCATGGTCACTGCCACCACTGTCACTGTCATTTTGAGCACTGTCACCATGGGTACTGCAACCATGAGCACTGTCACCATGAGCACTGTCACCATTGCGAGTATCACCATGTGCACTTTCACCATGGGCACTATCACAATGAGAACTGTCAGTGTGGGCACTGTCACTGTTGGCAAGGGCACCATGGCCACTTCCACCATGGGCAATGTCACCATGGGCACTATCACTGTGAGCACTGTCAACATGAGCACGTCACCATGGGCACTGTCAACATGGGTACTATCTCAAAGGGCAATGTCACCATGAGCATTGTCAGGATGGGCAATTTCACCATGGGCACTGTCACCAAAGGCACTATCGCCATGAGCAATGTCACTGTGGGCCGTGTCACCAGGGGCACTATCACCGTGGTTAATGTTATCATTGGCACTTTCCCCGTGAGCACTGTCACCCTGGGCACTGTCATCATGGGCACGGTCACCGTGAGCACTATCTCCATGAGCACAGCCACTGTGAACACCATCACCATAATCACTGGCCTCATCGGTACTGTCACCATGAGCACTGCCACAATGAGCACTGTCAGCATGGGCACTTCCCCCATGAGCACTGTCACTATGAGAACTGCTACCATGGGTATTTTCACCATGAGTACTGTCACCCTGTGTATTGTCACCATTTGCACTGTCACCATGAAGACTATAACCGTGAGCGCTATCACCATGAGATCTCTCACCATGGTCACTGTCACCATGGCACCTTGCACAATGGGGGCTGTCAACATGAGTGCTGTCACCATTGGCACTATCACTGTGAGCATTCTCACTGTGGTCAGTGTCACCATGGGCACGGTCACCATGAGCACTGTCACCATAGGCAATGTCACCGTGGTCAGTGTCACCATGAGCACTGTCAACATGGGCACTCAGACAGTGGGCACTGTCACTGTGAGCACTGTCACCATGGGTACTGCCACCATGAGCAGTGTCTCTGTGAATACTGTCAGCATGGGTTTTTACCGTGAGCACTGTCACCATGAGCCCTGTCACCATTTTTTAGTGACACCATGTGCACTACCACCATGCGCACTCTCACCATGGGCACTGTCACCGAGAAAACTGTCACCATAAGTACTGTCTTCATGGGCACTGTCACCAAGGGCACGGCCAACATGTGAACTGTAACCATTGTCAGTATCACTGTGAGAAGTGTCACCATGGGAATTACCAACATAGGCACTGTCATCATGAGCACTTTCAGAACGGGAACTGTCACCATGGGCACTATCACCGTGAGGACTCTCACCATGGGAGTTACCGCCATGGGCACTATCAGCATTAGAACTGTCACCGTGGTCACTGTCACGATGGAATTTGTCACGGTGAGCACTGTCACGGTATGCAAAGTCACGGTTTCCACTGTCCCCTTGGGCCCTGTCACAGTGAGCACTATCACTTTGACGGTGGTGGCCATGGGCACTGCCACCATGGACACTACCAACATGAGAATTATCACCATTTGTTCTCTCAGCGTGGTCACGGTCAACAAGTGCAGTCTCAGTATGCTCACTATGACCGTGAACACTGTCACCATGGGCACCTTAATCATGGGCACTATCACCGTGAGCACTATCACCATCGGCACTATCACTGTGATCACTGTCCCCATAGACGCTATCATGGTGAGCACCGTTAACATGAGCATTGTAACTGTGAGCACTGTCACAATGGGTAATGCAACCATGAGCCCAGTCACCGTGAGCACTGTCAGCATGGGTTGTCACCTTGTGCACGGTCAGCATGAGCACTGTCACCAAGGGCACTATAACTATTTTTCAGTGCCAACATGTGCACTGTCACCTTGGACACTATCACCACGAGCACTGTCACCATGAGCATTGTCATCATAGGCAATGTCACCGTGAGAAATATCAACATGCGCACTGTCCACAAGGGCACTATCACATTGAGTTGTATCACCATGTGTACTGTCATCTTGGGCACAGTCACCATGGGCACACTCACCAAGTACACTATCACTATGCTCACTATTACTCTGAACACTGTCACCATGGTCACCGTAACCATGGGCACTATCACCGGGAGCATTATCAGCATCGGCACAACAGGCGTGATAAGTGTCACCATGGGTCATATCACCGTGAGCACGGTTGCCATGGGCACTGTCACGATGTGCAATGCCCCATTGGTACTCTCACCATGGGAACTGCCACCATGAGCACTGTCACCATGAGAACTGTTACTATGAGAAATGTAACCATGGGCAATTTCTCCATGAGTACTCTCACCATGGGTATTTTCACCTTGGGCACTCTCAACGTAAACAGTATTACCATGAGCACTTTCACTGTGAGCACTGTCACCATGGGCACTGTCACAATGCGGAGTGTCACCATGAGCCATGTCACCATGGGAAATGTCACCGTGAGAAGTGTCACCATAGGCAATGTCACCATGGGCAATGTCACCATGGGAAATGCCATTTTGAGCACTGTCACCATGGGTACTGCAACCATGAGTACTGTCACCATGAGTACTGTCACCATTGGCAGTATCACCAGGCGCACTGTCACCATGGGCACTATCACCATGACAACTCTCAGAGTGAGCACTGTCACTGTGGGCACTGCCATCGTGAGCAATTCCACCATGGGCAATGTCACCATGGGCACTAACGTTGTGAGCACTCTCAACATGAGCACGTCACCATGAGCCCTGTCACCATGGGCAATGTCACTGTGAGAAGTTTCACCATAGGCAATGTCACCGTGGGCACTGTCACCATGGTCACTGCCACCACTGTCACTGTCATTTTGAGCACTGTCACCATGGGTATTGCAACCATGAGCACTGTCACCATGAGCACTGTCACCATTGCGAGTATCACCATGTGCACTGTCACCATGAGCACTATCACAATGAGAACTGTCAGCGTGGGCACTGTCACTGTTGGCAAGGGCACCATGGCCACTTCCACCATGGGCAATGTCACCATGGGCACTATCACTGTGAGCACTGTCAACATGAGCACGTCACCATGGGCACTGTCAACATGGGTACTATCTCAAAGGGCAATGTCACCATGAGCATTGTCAGGATGGGCAATTTCACCATGAGCACTGTCACCAAAGGCACTATCGCCATGAGCAATGTCACTGTGGGCCGTGTCACCAGGGGCACTATCCCCATGGTTAATGTTATAATTGGCACTTTCCCCGTGAGCACTGTCACCCAGGGCACTGTCATCATGGGCACGGTCACCGTGAGCACTATCTCCATGAGCACAGCCACTGTGAACACCATCACCATAATCACTGGCCTCATCGGTACTGTCACCATGAGCACTGCCACAATGAGCACTGTCAGCATGGGCACTTCCCCCATGAGCACTGTCACTATGAGAACTGCTACCATGGGTATTTTCACCATGAGTACTGTCACCCTGTGTATTGTCACCATTTGCACTGTCACCATGAAGACTATAACCGTGAGCGCTATCACCATGAGATCTCTCACCATGGTCACTGTCACCATGGCACCTTGCACAATGGGGGCTGTCAACATGAGTGCTGTCACCATTGGCACTATCACTGTGAGCATTCTCACTGTGGTCAGTGTCACCATGGGCACGGTCACCATGAGCACTGTCACCATAGGCAATGTCACCGTGGTCAGTGTCACCATGAGCACTGTCAACATGGGCACTCAGACAGTGGGCACTGTCACTGTGAGCACTGTCACCATGGGTACTGCCACCATGAGCAGTGTCTCTGTGAGTACTGTCAGCATGGGTTTTTACCGTGAGCACTGTCACCATGAGCCCTGTCACCATTTTTTAGTGACACCATGTGCACTACCACCATGCGCACTCTCACCATGGGCACTGTCACCGAGAAAACTGTCACCATAAGTACTGTCTTCATGGGCACTGTCACCAAAGGCACGGCCAACATGTGAACTGTAACCATTGTCAGTATCACCGTGAGAAGTGTCACCATGGGAATTACCAACATAGGCACTGTCATCATGAGCACTTTCAGAACGGGAACTGTCACCATGGGCACTATCACCGTGAGGACTCTCACCATGGGAATTATCGCCATGGGCACTATCAGCATTAGAACTGTCACCGTGGTCACTGTCACGATGGAATTTGTCACGGTGAGCAGTGTCACGATAGGCAAAGTCACGGTTTGCACTGTCCCCTTGGGCCCTGTCACAGTGAGCACTATCACTTTGACGGTGGTGGCCATGGGCTCTGCCACCATGGACACTACCAACTTGAGAATTATCACCATTTGTTCTCTCAGCATTGTCACGGTCAACAAGTGCACTCTCACTGTGCTCACTATGACCGTGAACACTGACACCATGGGCACCTTAATCATGGGCACTATCACCGTGAGCACTATCACCATCGGCACTATCACTGTGATCACTGTCACCATAGACACTATCATGGTGAGCATGTTAATATGAGCATTGTAACTGTGAGCACTGTCACAATGGGTAATGCAACCATGAGCCCAGTCACCGTGAGCACTGTCAGCATGGGTTGTCACCTTGTGCACGGTCAGCATGAGCACTGTCACCAAGGGACTATAATTATTTTTCAGTGCCGCCATGTGCACTGTCACCTTGGACACTATCACCACGAGCACTGTCACCATGAGTACTGTCATCATGGGCAATGGCACAGCCACCATCTGCAATCTTACCATGGTCACTATCACTGTGAGCACTGTCACCAATGGAAGTACCAACATGGGCACTGTCATCATGAGCACTTTCACCATACGAACTCTCACCATGGGCACTATGAACGTGAGAACGGTCACCATGGGCACTGTCACCATGAGCATTGTCATCATAGGCAATGTCACCGTGAGAACTATCACCATGTGCACTGTCCACAAGGGTATTATCACATTGAGTTGTATCACCATGTGTACTGTCATCTTGGGCACAGTCACCATGGGTACACTCACGAAGTACACTATCACTATGCTCACTATTACTCTGAACACTGTCACCATGGGCACCGTAACCATGGGCACTATCACCGGGAGCATTATCAGCATCGGCACAACAGGCGTGATAACTGTCACCATGGGTCATATCACCGTGAGCACGGTTGCCATGGGCACTGTCACGATGTGCAATGCCCCATTGGTACTCTCACCATGGGAACTGCCACCATGAGCACTGTCACCATGAGCACTGACACCACGATCACTGCCACCGATGGCACTGCAACCATGAGCACTGTCACCATGAGAACTGTTACTATGAGAAATGTAACCATGGGCAATTTCTCCATGAGTACTCTCACCATGGGTATTTTCACCTTGGGTACTCTCAACGTAAACAGTATTACCATGAGCACTTTCACTGTGAGCACTGTCACCATGGGCACTGTCACAATGCGGAGTGTCACCATGAGCCATGTCACCATGGGAAATGTCACCGTGAGAAGTGTCACCATAGGCAATGTCACCATGGGCAATGTCACCATGGGAAATGCCATTTTGAGCCCTGTCACCATGGGTACTGCAACCATGAGTACTGTCACCATGAGTACTGTCACCATTGGCAGTATCACCAGGCGCACTGTCACCATGGGCACTATCACCATGACAACTCTCAGAGTGAGCACTGTCACTGTGGGCACTGCCATCGTGAGCAATTCCACCATGGGCAATGTCACCATGGGCACTAACGTTGTGAGCACTCTCAACATGAGCACGTCACCATGAGCCCTGTCACCATGGGCAATGTCACTGTGAGAATATTCACCATAGGCAATGTCACCGTGGGCACTGTCACCATGGTCACTGCCACCACTGTCACTGTCATTTTGAGCACTGTCACCATGGGTACTGCAACCATGAGCACTGTCACCATGAGCACTGTCACCATTGCGAGTATCACCATGTGCACTTTCACCATGGGCACTATCACAATGAGAACTGTCAGTGTGGGCACTGTCACTGTTGGCAAGGGCACCATGGCCACTTCCACCATGGGCAATGTCACCATGGGCACTATCACTGTGAGCACTGTCAACATGAGCACGTCACCATGGGCACTGTCAACATGGGTACTATCTCAAAGGGCAATGTCACCATGAGCATTGTCAGGATGGGCAATTTCACCATGGGCACTGTCACCAAAGGCACTATCGCCATGAGCAATGTCACTGTGGGCCGTGTCACCAGGGGCACTATCACCGTGGTTAATGTTATCATTGGCACTTTCCCCGTGAGCACTGTCACCCTGGGCACTGTCATCATGGGCACGGTCACCGTGAGCACTATCTCCATGAGCACAGCCACTGTGAACACCATCACCATAATCACTGGCCTCATCGGTACTGTCACCATGAGCACTGCCACAATGAGCACTGTCAGCATGGGCACTTCCCCCATGAGCACTGTCACTATGAGAACTGCTACCATGGGTATTTTCACCATGAGTACTGTCACCCTGTGTATTGTCACCATTTGCCCTGTCACCATGAAGACTATAACCGTGAGCGCTATCACCATGAGATCTCTCACCATGGTCACTGTCACCATGGCACCTTGCACAATGGGGGCTGTCAACATGAGTGCTGTCACCATTGGCACTATCACTGTGAGCATTCTCACTGTGGTCAGTGTCACCATGGGCACGGTCACCATGAGCACTGTCACCATAGGCAATGTCACCGTGGTCAGTGTCACCATGAGCACTGTCAACATGGGCACTCAGACAGTGGGCACTGTCACTGTGAGCACTGTCACCATGGGTACTGCCACCATGAGCAGTGTCTCTGTGAATACTGTCAGCATGGGTTTTTACCGTGAGCACTGTCACCATGAGCCCTGTCACCATTTTTTAGTGACACCATGTGCACTACCACCATGCGCACTCTCACCATGGGCACTGTCACCGAGAAAACTGTCACCATAAGTACTGTCTTCATGGGCACTGTCACCAAGGGCACGGCCAACATGTGAACTGTAACCATTGTCAGTATCACTGTGAGAAGTGTCACCATGGGAATTACCAACATAGGCACTGTCATCATGAGCACTTTCAGAACGGGAACTGTCACCATGGGCACTATCACCGTGAGGACTCTCACCATGGGAGTTACCGCCATGGGCACTATCAGCATTAGAACTGTCACCGTGGTCACTGTCACGATGGAATTTGTCACGGTGAGAACTGTCACGGTATGCAAAGTCACGGTTTCCACTCTCCCCTTGGGCCCTGTCACAGTGAGCACTATCACTTTGACAGTGGTGGCCATGGGCACTGCCACCATGGACACTACCAACATGAGAATTATCACCATTTGTTCTCTAAGCGTGGTCACGGTCAACATGTGCAGTCTCAGTATGCTCACTATGACCGTGAACACTCTCACCATGGGCACCTTAATCATGGGCACTATCACCGTGAGCACTATCACCATCGGCACTATCACTGTGATCACTGTCCCCATAGACACTATCATGGTGAGCACAGTTAACATGAGCATTGTAACTGTGAGCACTGTCACAATGGGTAATGCAACCATGAGCCCAGTCACCGTGAGCACTGTCAGCATGGGTTGTCACCTTGTGCACGGTCAGCATGAGCACTGTCACCAAGGGCACTATAACTATTTTTCAGTGCCAACATGTGCACTGTCACCTTGGACACTATCACCACGAGCACTGTCACCATGAGTACTGTCATCATGGGCAATGGCACAGCCACCATCTGCAATCTTACCATGGTCACTATCACTGTGAGCACTGTCACCAATGGAACTACCAACATGGGCACTGTCATCATGAGCACTTTCACCATACGAACTCTCACCATGGGCACTATGAACGTGAGAACGGTCACCATGGGCACTGTCACCATGAGCATTGTCATCATAGGCAATGTCACCGTGAGAACTATCAACATGCGCACTGTCCACAAGGGCACTATCACATTGAGTTGTATCACCATGTGTACTGTCATCTTGGGCACAGTCACCATGGGCACACTCACCAAGTACACTATCACTATGCTCAGTATTACTCTGAACACTGTCACCATGGTCACCGTAACCATGGGCACTATCACCGGGAGCATTATCAGCATCGGCACAACAGGCGTGATAACTGTCACCATGGGTCATATCACCGTGAGCACTGTTGCCATGGGCACTGTCACGATGTGCAATGCCCCATTGGTACTCTCACCATGGGAACTGCCACCATGAGCACTGTCACCATGAGAACTGTTACTATGAGAAATGTAACCATGGGCAATTTCTCCATGAGTACTCTCACCATGGGTATTTAAAACTTGGGCACTCTCAACGTAAACAGTATTACCATGAGCACTTTCACTGTGAGCACTGTCACCATGGGCACTGTCACAATGCGGAGTGTCACCATGAGCCATGTCACCATGGGAAATGTCACCGTGAGAAGTGTCACCATAGGCAATGTCACCATGGGCAATGTCACCATGGGAAATGCCATTTTGAGCACTGTCACCATGGGTACTGCAACCATGAGTACTGTCACCATGAGTACTGTCACCATTGGCAGTATCACCAGGCGCACTGTCACCATGGGCACTATCACCATGACAACTCTCAGAGTGAGCACTGTCACTGTGGGCACTGCCATCGTGAGCAATTCCACCATGGGCAATGTCACCATGGGCACTAACGTTGTGAGCACTCTCAACATGAGCACGTCACCATGAGCCCTGTCACCATGGGCAATGTCACTGTGAGAAGTTTCACCATAGGCAATGTCACCGTGGGCACTGTCACCATGGTCACTGCCACCACTGTCACTGTCATTTTGAGCACTGTCACCATGGGTATTGCAACCATGAGCACTGTCACCATGAGCACTGTCACCATTGCGAGTATCACCATGTGCACTGTCACCATGAGCACTATCACAATGAGAACTGTCAGCGTGGGAACTGTCACTGTTGGCAAGGGCACCATGGCCACTTCCACCATGGGCAATGTCACCATGGGCACTATCACTGTGAGCACTGTCAACATGAGCACGTCACCATGGGCACTGTCAACATGGGTACTATCTCAAAGGGCAATGTCACCATGAGCATTGTCAGGATGGGCAATTTCACCATGAGCACTGTCACCAAAGGCACTATCGCCATGAGCAATGTCACTGTGGGCCGTGTCACCAGGGGCACTATCCCCATGGTTAATGTTATAATTGGCACTTTCCCCGTGAGCACTGTCACCCAGGGCACTGTCATCATGGGCACGGTCACCGTGAGCGCTATCTCCATGAGCACAGCCACTGTGAACACCATCACCATAATCACTGGCCTCATCGGTACTGTCACCATGAGCACTGCCACAATGAGCACTGTCAGCATGGGCACTTCCCCCATGAGCACTGTCACTATGAGAACTGCTACCATGGGTATTTTCACCATGAGTACTGTCACCCTGTGTATTGTCACCATTTGCACTGTCACCATGAAGACTATAACCGTGAGCGCTATCACCATGAGATCTCTCACCATGGTCACTGTCACCATGGCACCTTGCACAATGGGGGCTGTCAACATGAGTGCTGTCACCATTGGCACTATCACTGTGAGCATTCTCACTGTGGTCAGTGTCACCATGGGCACAGTCACCATGAGCACTGTCACCATAGGCAATGTCACCGTGGTCAGTGTCACCATGAGCACTGTCAACATGGGCACTCATACAGTGGGCACTGTCACTGTGAGCACTGTCACCATGGGTACTGCCACCATAAGCAGTGTCTCTGTGAGTACTGTCAGCATGGGTTTTTACCGTGAGCACTGTCACCATGAGCCCTGTCACCATTTTTTAGTGACACCATGTGCACTACCACCATGCGCACTCTCACCATGGGCACTGTCACCGAGAAAACTGTCACCATAAGTACTGTCTTCATGGGCACTGTCACCAAAGGCACGGCCAACATGTGAACTGTAACCATTGTCAGTATCACCGTGAGAAGTGTCACCATGGGAATTACCAACATAGGCACTGTCATCATGAGCACTTTCAGAACGGGAACTGTCACCATGGGCACTATCACCGTGAGGACTCTCACCATGGGAATTATCGCCATGGGCACTATCAGCATTAGAACTGTCACCGTGGTCACTGTCACGATGGAATTTGTCACGGTGAGCAGTGTCACGATAGGCAAAGTCACGGTTTGCACTGTCCCCTTGGGCCCTGTCACAGTGAGCACTATCACTTTGACGGTGGTGGCCATGGGCTCTGCCACCATGGACACTACCAACTTGAGAATTATCACCATTTGTTCTCTCAGCATTGTCACGGTCAACAAGTGCACTCTCACTGTGCTCACTATGACCGTGAACTCTGACACCATGGGCACCTTAATCATGGGCACTATCACCGTGAGCACTATCACCATCGGCACTATCACTGTGATCACTGTCACCATAGACACTATCATGGTGAGCATGTTAATATGAGCATTGTAACTGTGAGCACTGTCACAATGGGTAATGCAACCATGAGCCCAGTCACCGTGAGCACTGTCAGCATGGGTTGTCACCTTGTGCACGGTCAGCATGAGCACTGTCACCAAGGGAATATAATTATTTTTCAGTGCCGCCATGTGCACTGTCACCTTGGACACTATCACCACGAGCACTGTCACCATGAGTACTGTCATCATGGGCAATGGCACAGCCACCATCTGCAATCTTACCATGGTCACTATCACTGTGAGCACTGTCACCAATGGAACTACCAACATGGGCACTGTCATCATGAGCACTTTCACCATACGAACTCTCACCATGGGCCCTATGAACGTGAGAACGGTCACCATGGGCACTGTCACCATGAGCATTGTCATCATAGGCAATGTCACCGTGAGAACTATCACCATGCGCACTGTCCACAAGGGTACTATCACATTGAGTTGTATCACCATGTGTACTGTCATCTTGGGCACAGTCACCATGGGTACACTCACGAAGTACACTATCACTATGCTCACTATTACTCTGAACACTGTCACCATGGGCACCGTAACCATGGGCACTATCACCGGGAGCATTATCAGCATCGGCACAACAGGCGTGAAAACTGTCACCATGGGTCATATCACCGTGAGCACGGTTGCCATGGGCACTGTCACGATGTGCAATGCCCCATTGGTACTCTCACCATGGGAACTGCCACCATGAGCACTGTCACCATGAGCACTGACACCACGATCACTGCCACCGAGGGCACTGCAACCATGAGCACTGTCACCATGAGAAGTGTTACTATGAGAAATGTAACCATGGGCAATTTCTCGATGAGTACTCTCACCATGGGTATTTTCACCTTGGGCACTCTCAACGTAAACAGTATTACCATGAGCACTTTCACTGTGAGGACTCTCACCATGGGCACTGTCACAATGCGGAGTGTCACCATGAGCCATGTCACCATGGGAAATGTCACCGTGAGAAGTGTCACCATAGGCAATGTCACCATGGGCAATGTCACCATGGGAAATGCCATTTTGAGCCCTGTCACCATGGGTACTGCAACCATGAGTACTGTCACCATGAGTACTGTCACCATTGGCAGTATCACCAGGCGCACTGTCACCATGGGCACTATCACCATGACAACTCTCAGAGTGCGCACTGTCACTGTGGGCACTGCCATCGTGAGCAATTCCACCATGGGCAATGTCACCATGGGCACTAACGTTGTGAGCACTCTCAACATGAGCACGTCACCATGAGCCCTGTCACCATGGGCAATGTCACTGTGAGAATATTCACCATAGGCAATGTCACCGTGGGCACTGTCACCATGGTCACTGCCACCACTGTCACTGTCATTTTGAGCACTGTCACCATGGGTACTGCAACCATGAGCACTGTCACCATGAGCACTGTCACCATTGCGAGTATCACCATGTGCACTGTCACCATGGGCACTATCACAATGAGAACTGTCAGCGTGGGCACTGTCACTGTTGGCAAGGGCACCATGGCCACTTCCACCATGGGCAATGTCACCATGGTCACTATCACTGTGAGCACTGTCACCAATGGAACTACCAACATGGGCACTGTCATCATGAACACTTTCACCATACGAACTCTCACCATGGGCCCTATGAACGTGAGAACGGTCACCATGGGCACTGTCACCATGAGCATTGTCATCATAGGCAATGTCACCGTGAGAACTATCACCATGCGCACTGTCCACAAGGGTACTATCACATTGAGTTGTATCACCATGTGTACTGTCATCTTGGGCACAGTCACCATGGGTACACTCACGAAGTACACTATCACTATGCTCACTATTACTCTGAACACTGTCACCATGGGCACCGTAACCATGGGCACTATCACCGGGAGCATTATCAGCATCGGCACAACAGGCGTGATAACTGTCACCATGGGTCATATCACCGTGAGCACGGTTGCCATGGGCACTGTCACGATGTGCAATGCCCCATTGGTACTCTCACCATGGGAACTGCCACCATGAGCACTGTCACCATGAGCACTGACACCACGATCACTGCCACCGAGGGCACTGCAACCATGAGCACTGTCACCATGAGAACTGTTACTATGAGAAATGTAACCATGGGCAATTTCTCGATGAGTACTCTCACCATGGGTATTTTCACCTTGGGCACTCTCAACGTAAACAGTATTACCATGAGCACTTTCACTGTGAGCACTGTCACCATGGGCACTGTCACAATGCGGAGTGTCACCATGAGCCATGTCACCATGGCAAATGTCACCGTGAGAAGTGTCACCATAGGCAATGTCACCATGGGCAATGTCACTATGGGAAATGCCATTTTGAGCCCTGTCACCATGGGTACTGCAACCATGAGTACTGTCACCATGAGTACTGTCACCATTGGCAGTATCACCAGGCGCACTGTCACCATGGGCACTATCACCATGACAACTCTCAGAGTGAGCACTGTCACTGTGGGCACTGCCATCGTGAGCAATTCCACCATGGGCAATGTCACCATGGGCACTAACGTTGTGAGCACTCTCAACATGAGCACGTCACCATGAGCCCTGTCACCATGGGCAATGTCACTGTGAGAATATTCACCATAGGCAATGTCACCGTGGGCACTGTCACCATGGTCACTGCCACCACTGTCACTGTCATTTTGAGCACTGTCACCATGGGTACTGCAACCATGAGCACTGTCACCATGAGCACTGTCACCATTGCGAGTATCACCATGTGCACTGTCACCATGGGCACTATCACAATGAGAACTGTCAGCGTGGGCACTGTCACTGTTGGCAAGGGCACCATGGCCACTTCCACCATGGGCAATGTCACCATGGGCACTATCACTGTGAGCACTGTCACCAATGGAACTACCAACATGGGCACTGTCATCATGAACACTTTCACCATACGAACTCTCACCATGGGCCCTATGAACGTGAGAACGGTCACCATGGGCACTGTCACCATGAGCATTGTCATCATAGGCAATGTCACCGTGAGAACTATCACCATGCGCACTGTCCACAAGGGTACTATCACATTGAGTTGTATCACCATGTGTACTGTCATCTTGGGCACAGTCACCATGGGTACACTCACGAAGTACACTATCACTATGCTCACTATTACTCTGAACACTGTCACCATGGGCACCGTAACCATGGGCACTATCACCGGGAGCATTATCAGCATCGGCACAACAGGCGTGATAACTGTCACCATGGGTCATATCACCGTGAGCACGGTTGCCATGGGCACTATCACGATGTGCAATGCCCCATTGGTACTCTCACCATGGGAACTGCCACCATGAGCACTGTCACCATGAGCACTGACACCACGATCACTGCCACCGAGGGCACTGCAACCATGAGCACTGTCACCATGAGAACTGTTACTATGAGAAATGTAACCATGGGCAATTTCTCGATGAGTACTCTCACCATGGGTATTTTCACCTTGGGCACTCTCAACGTAAACAGTATTACCATGAGCACTTTCACTGTGAGCACTGTCACCATGGGCACTGTCACAATGCGGAGTGTCACCATGAGTCATGTCACCATGGCAAATGTCACCGTGAGAAGTGTCACCATAGGCAATGTCACCATGGGCAATGTCACTATGGGAAATGCCATTTTGAGCCCTGTCACCATGGGTACTGCAACCATGAGTACTGTCACCATGAGTACTGTCACCATTGGCAGTATCACCAGGCGCACTGTCACCATGGGCACTATCACCATGACAACTCTCAGAGTGAGCACTGTCACTGTGGGCACTGCCATCGTGAGCAATTCCACCATGGGCAATGTCACCATGGGCACTAACGTTGTGAGCACTCTCAACATGAGCACGTCACCATGAGCCCTGTCACCATGGGCAATGTCACTGTGAGAATATTCACCATAGGCAATGTCACCATGGGCACTGTCACCATGGTCACTGCCACCACTGTCACTGTCATTTTGAGCACTGTCACCATGGGTACTGCAACCATGAGCACTGTCACCATGAGCACTGTCACCATTGCGAGTATCACCATGTGCACTGTCACCATGGGCACTATCACAATGAGAACTGTCAGCGTGGGCACTGTCACTGTTGGCAAGGGCACCATGGCCACTTCCACCATGGGCAATGTCACCATGGGCACTATCACTGTGAGCACTGTCAACATGAGCACGTCACCATGGGCACTGTCAACATGGGTACTATCTCAAAGGGCAATGTCACCATGAGCATTGTCAGGATGGGCAATTTCACCATGGGCACTGTCACCAAAGGCACTATCGCCATGAGCAATGTCACTGTGGGCCGTGTCACCAGGGGCACTATCACCGTGGTTAACGTTATCATTGGCACTTTCCCCGTGAGCACTGTCACCCTGGGCACTGTCATCATGGGCACGGTCACCGTGAGCACTATCTCCATGAGCACAGCCACTGTGAACACCATCACCATAATCACTGGCCTCATCGGTACTGTCACCATGAGCACTGCCACAATGAGCACTGTCAGCATGGGCACTTCCCCCATGAGCACTGTCACTATGAGAACTGCTACCATGGGTATTTTCCCCATGAGTACTGTCACCCTGTGTATTGTCACCATTTGCACTGTCACCATGAAGACTATAACCGTGAGCGCTATTACCATGAGATCTCTCACCATGGTCACTGTCACCATGGCACCTTGCACAATGGGGGCTGTCAACATGAGTGCTGTCACCATTGGCACTATCACTGTGAGCATTCTCACTGTGGTCAGTGTCACGAGGGGCACTGTCACCATGAGCACTGTCACCATAGGCAATGTCACCTTGGTCAGTGTCACCATGAGCACTGTCAACATGGGCACTCATACAGTGGGCACTGTCACTGTGAGCACTGTCACCATGGGTACTGCCACCATGAGCAGTGTCTCTGTGAGTACTGTCAGCATGGGTTTTTACCGTGAGCACTGTCACCATGAGCCCTGTCACCATTTTTCAGTGACACCATGTGCACTACCACCATGCGCACTCTCACCATGGGCACTGTCACCGAGAAAACTGTCACCATAAGTACTGTCTTCATGGGCACTGTCACCAAGGGCACGGCCAACATGTGAACTGTAACCATTGTCAGTATCACTGTGAGAAGTCTCACCATGGGAATTACCAACATAGGCACTGTCATCCTTAGCACTTTCAGAACGGGAACTGTCACAATGGGCACTATCACCGTGAGGATTCTCACCACGGGAATTATCGCCATGGGCACTATCAGCATTAGAACTGTCACCGTGGTCACTGTCACGATGGAATTTGTCACTGTGAGCACTATCACGATAGGCAAAGTCACGGTTTGCACTGTCCCCTTGGGCCCTGTCACAGTGAGCACTATCACTTTGACGGTGATGTCCATGGGCACTGCCACCATGGACACTACCAACTTGAGAATTATCACCATTTGTTCTCTCAGCGTGGTCACGGTAAACAAGTGCACTCTCACTATGCTCACTATGACCGTGAACACTGTCACCATGGGCACCTTAATCATGGGCACTATCACTGTGAGCACTATCACCATCGGCACTATCACTGTGATCACTGTCACCATAGACGCTATCATGGTGAGCACCGTTAACATGAGCATTGTAACTGTGAGCACTGTCACAATGGGTAATGCAACCATGAGCCCAGTCACCGTGAGCACTGTCAGCATGGGTTGTCACCTTGTGCACGGTCAGCATGAGCACTGTCACCATGGGCACTATAACTATTTTTCAGTGCCACCATGTGCACTGTCACCTTGGACACTATCACCACGAGCACTGTCACCATGAGTACTGTCATCATGGGCAATGGCACAGCCACCATCTGCAATCTTACCATGGTCACTATCACTGTGAGCACTGTCACCAATGGAACTACCAACATGGGCACTGTCATCATGAGCACTTTCACCATACGAACTCTCACCATGGGCACTATGAACGTGAGAACGGTCACCATGGGCACTGTCACCATGAGCATTGTCATCATAGGCAATGTCACCGTGAGAACTATCACCATGTGCACTGTCCACAAGGGTACTATCACATTGAGTTGTATCACCATGTGTACTGTCATATTGGGCACAGTCACCATGGGCACACTCACCAAGTACACTATCACTATGCTCACGATTACTCTGAACACTGTCACCATGGGCACTGTAACCATGGGCATTATCACCGGGAGCATTATCAGCATCAGCTCAACAGGCGTGATAACTGTCACCATGGGTCATATCACCGTGAGCACGGTTGCCATGGGCACTGTCACGATGTGCAATGCCCCATTGGTACTCTCACCATGGGAACTGCCACCATGAGCACTGTCACCATGAGCACTGACACCACGATCACTGCCACCGAGGGCACTGCAACCATGAGCACTGTCACCATGAGAACGGTTACTATGTGAAATGTAACCATGGGCAATTTCTCGATGAGTACTCTCACCATGGGTATTTTCACCTTGGGCACTCTCAACGTAAACAGTATTACCATGAGCATTTTCACTGTGAGCACAGTCACCATGGGCACTGTCACAATGCGGAGTGTCACCATGAGCCATGTCACCATGGGAAATGTCACCGTGAGAAGTGTCACCATAGGCAATGTCACCATGGGCAATGTCACCATGGGAAATGCCATTTTGAGCACTGTCAACATGGGTACTGCAACCATGAGTACTGTCACCATGAGTACTGTCACCATTGGCAGTATCACCAGGCGCACTGTCACCATGGGCACTATCACCATGACAACTCTCAGAGTGAGCACTGTCACTGTGGGCACTGCCATCGTGAGCAATTCCACCATGGGCAATGTCACCATGGGCACTAACGTTGTGAGCACTCTCAACATGAGCACGTCACCATGAGCCCTGTCACCATGGGCAATGTCACTGTGAGAAGTTTCACCATAGGCAATGTCACCGTGGGCACTGTCACCATGGTCACTGCCACCACTGTCACTGTCATTTTGAGCACTGTCACCATGGGTATTGCAACCATGAGCACTGTCACCATGAGCACTGTCACCATTGCGAGTATCACCATGTGCACTGTCACCATGAGCACTATCACAATGAGAACTGTCAGCGTGGGCACTGTCACTGTTGGCAAGGGCACCATGGCCACTTCCACCATGGGCAATGTCACCATGGGCACTATCACTGTGAGCACTGTCAACATGAGCACGTCACCATGGGCACTGTCAACATGGGTACTATCTCAAAGGGCAATGTCACCATGAGCATTGTCAGGATGGGCAATTTCACCATGAGCACTGTCACCAAAGGCACTATCGCCATGAGCAATGTCACTGTGGGCCGTGTCACCAGGGGCACTATCCCCATGGTTAATGTTATAATTGGCACTTTCCCCGTGAGCACTGTCACCCAGGGCACTGTCATAATGGGCACGGTCACCGTGAGCACTATCTCCATGAGCACAGCCACTGTGAACACCATCACCATAATCACTGGCCTCGTCGGTACTGTCACCATGAGCACTGCCACAATGAGCACTGTCAGCATGGGCACTTCCCCCATGAGCACTGTCACTATGAGAACTGCTACCATGGGTATTTTCACCATGAGTACTGTCACCCTGTGTATTGTCACCATTTGCACTGTCACCATGAAGACTATAACCGTGAGCGCTATCACCATGAGATCTCTCACCATGGTCACTGTCACCATGGCACTTTGCACAATGGGGGCTGTCAACATGAGTGCTGTCACCATTGGCACTATCACTGTGAGCATTCTCACTGTGGTCAGTGTCACCATGGGCACAGTCACCATGAGCACTGTCACCATAGGCAATGTCACCGTGGTCAGTGTCACCATGAGCACTGTCAACTTGGGCACTCATACAGTGGGCACTGTCACTGTGAGCACTGTCACCATGGGTACTGCCACCATAAGCAGTGTCTCTGTGAGTACTGTCAGCATGGGTTTTTACCGTGAGCACTGTCACCATGAGCCCTGTCACCATTTTTTAGTGACACCATGTGCACTACCACCATGCGCACTCTCACCATGGGCACTGTCACCGAGAAAACTGTCACCATAAGTACTGTCTTCATGGGCACTGTCACCAAGGGCACGGCCAACATGTGAACTGTAACCATTGTCAGTATCACCGTGAGAAGTGTCACCATGGGAATTACCAACATAGGCACTGTCATCATGAGCACTTTCAGAACGGGAACTGTCACCATGGGCACTATCACCGTGAGGACTCTCACCATGGGAGTTACCGCCATGGGCACTATCAGCATTAGAACTGTCACCGTGGTCACTGTCACGATGGAATTTGTCACGGTGAGAACTGTCACGGTATGCAAAGTCACGGTTTCCACTCTCCCCTTGGGCCCTGTCACAGTGAGCACTATCACTTTGACGGTGGTGGCCATGGGCACTGCCACCATGGACACTACCAACATGAGAATTATCACCATTTGTTCTCTAAGCGTGGTCACGGTCACCATGTGCAGTCTCAGTATGCTCACTATGACCGTGAACACTGTCACCATGGGCACCTTAATCATGGGCACTATCACCGTGAGCACTATCACCATCGGCACTATCACTGTGATCACTGTCCCCATAGACACTATCATGGTGAGAACAGTTAACATGAGCATTGTAACTGTGAGCACTGTCACAATGGGTAATGCAACCATGAGCCCAGTCACCGTGAGCACTGTCAGCATGGGTTGTCACCTTGTGCACGGTCAGCATGAGCACTGTCACCAAGGGCACTATAACTATTTTTCAGTGCCAACATGTGCACTGTCACCTTGGACACTATCACCACGAGCACTGTCACCATGAGTACTGTCATCATGGGCAATGGCACAGCCACCATCTGCAATCTTACCATGGTCACTATCACTGTGAGCACTGTCACCAATGGAACTACCAACATGGGCACTGTCATCATGAGCACTTTCACCATACGAACTCTCACCATGGGCACTATGAACGTGAGAACCGTCACCATGGGCACTGTCACCATGAGCATTGTCATCATAGGCAATGTCACCGTGAGAACTATCAACATGCGCACTGTCCACAAGGGCACTATCACATTGAGTTGTATCACCATGTGTACTGTCATCTTGGGCACAGTCACCATGGGCACACTCACCAAGTACACTATCACTATGCTCAGTATTACTCTGAACACTGTCACCATGGTCACCGTAACCATGGGCACTATCACCGGGAGCATTATCAGCATCGGCACAACAGGCGTGATAACTGTCACCATGGGTCATATCACCGTGAGCACTGTTGCCATGGGCACTGTCACGATGTGCAATGCCCCATTGGTACTCTCACCATGGGAACTGCCACCATGAGCACTGTCACCATGAGAACTGTTACTATGAGAAATGTAACCATGGGCAATTTCTCCATGAGTACTCTCACCATGGGTATTTAAACCTTGGGCACTCTCAACGTAAACAGTATTACCATGAGCACTTTCACTGTGAGCACTGTCACCATGGGCACTGTCACAATGCGGAGTGTCACCATGAGCCATGTCACCATGGGAAATGTCACCGTGAGAAGTGTCACCATAGGCAATGTCACCATGGGCAATGTCACCATGGGAAATGCCATTTTGAGCACTGTCACCATGGGTACTGCAACCATGAGTACTGTCACCATGAGTACTGTCACCATTGGCAGTATCACCAGGCGCACTGTCACCATGGGCACTATCACCATGACAACTCTCAGAGTGAGCACTGTCACTGTGGGCACTGCCATCGTGAGCAATTCCACCATGGGCAATGTCACCATGGGCACTAACGTTGTGAGCACTCTCAACATGAGCACGTCACCATGAGCCCTGTCACCATGGGCAATGTCACTGTGAGAAGTTTCACCATAGGCAATGTCACCGTGGGCACTGTCACCATGGTCACTGCCACCACTGTCACTGTCATTTTGAGCACTGTCACCATGGGTATTGCAACCATGAGCACTGTCACCATGAGCACTGTCACCATTGCGAGTATCACCATGTGCACTGTCACCATGAGCACTATCACAATGAGAACTGTCAGCGTGGGAACTGTCACTGTTGGCAAGGGCACCATGGCCACTTCCACCATGGGCAATGTCACCATGGGCACTATCACTGTGAGCACTGTCAACATGAGCACGTCACCATGGGCACTGTCAACATGGGTACTATCTCAAAGGGCAATGTCACCATGAGCATTGTCAGGATGGGCAATTTCACCATGAGCACTGTCACCAAAGGCACTATCGCCATGAGCAATGTCACTCTGGGCCGTGTCACCAGGGGCACTATCCCCATGGTTAATGTTATAATTGGCACTTTCCCCGTGAGCACTGTCACCCAGGGCACTGTCATCATGGGCACGGTCACCGTGAGCGCTATCTCCATGAGCACAGCCACTGTGAACACCATCACCATAATCACTGGCCTCATCGGTACTGTCACCATGAGCACTGCCACAATGAGCACTGTCAGCATGGGCACTTCCCCCATGAGCACTGTCACTATGAGAACTGCTACCATGGGTATTTTCACCATGAGTACTGTCACCCTGTGTATTGTCACCATTTGCGCTGTCACCATGAAGACTATAACCGTGAGCGCTATCACCATGAGATCTCTCACCATGGTCACTGTCACCATGGCACCTTGCACAATGGGGGCTGTCAACATGAGTGCTGTCACCATTGGCACTATCACTGTGAGCATTCTCACTGTGGTCAGTGTCACCATGGGCACAGTCACCATGAGCACTGTCACCATAGGCAATGTCACCGTGGTCAGTGTCACCATGAGCACTGTCAACATGGGCACTCATACAGTGGGCACTGTCACTGTGAGCACTGTCACCATGGGTACTGCCACCATAAGCAGTGTCTCTGTGAGTACTGTCAGCATGGGTTTTTACCGTGAGCACTGTCACCATGAGCCCTGTCACCATTTTTTAGTGACACCATGTGCACTACCACCATGCGCACTCTCACCATGGGCACTGTCACCGAGAAAACTGTCACCATAAGTACTGTCTTCATGGGCACTGTCACCAAAGGCACGGCCAACATGTGAACTGTAACCATTGTCAGTATCACCGTGAGAAGTGTCACCATGGGAATTACCAACATAGGCACTGTCATCATGAGCACTTTCAGAACGGGAACTGTCACCATGGGCACTATCACCGTGAGGACTCTCACCATGGGAATTATCGCCATGGGCACTATCAGCATTAGAACTGTCACCGTGGTCACTGTCACGATGGAATTTGTCACGGTGAGCAGTGTCACGATAGGCAAAGTCACGGTTTGCACTGTCCCCTTGGGCCCTGTCACAGTGAGCACTATCACTTTGACGGTGGTGGCCATGGGCTCTGCCACCATGGACACTACCAACTTGAGAATTATCACCATTTGTTCTCTCAGCATTGTCACGGTCAACAAGTGCACTCTCACTGTGCTCACTATGACCGTGAACTCTGACACCATGGGCACCTTAATCATGGGCACTATCACCGTGAGCACTATCACCATCGGCACTATCACTGTGATCACTGTCACCATAGACACTATCATGGTGAGCATGTTAATATGAGCATTGTAACTGTGAGCACTGTCACAATGGGTAATGCAACCATGAGCCCAGTCACCGTGAGCACTGTCAGCATGGGTTGTCACCTTGTGCACGGTCAGCATGAGCACTGTCACCAAGGGACTATAATTATTTTTCAGTGCCGCCATGTGCACTGTCACCTTGGACACTATCACCACGAGCACTGTCACCATGAGTACTGTCATCATGGGCAATGGCACAGCCACCATCTGCAATCTTACCATGGTCACTATCACTGTGAGCACTGTCACCAATGGAACTACCAACATGGGCACTGTCATCATGAGCACTTTCACCATACGAACTCTCACCATGGGCCCTATGAACGTGAGAACGGTCACCATGGGCACTGTCACCATGAGCATTGTCATCATAGGCAATGTCACCGTGAGAACTATCACCATGCGCACTGTCCACAAGGGTACTATCACATTGAGTTGTATCACCATGTGTACTGTCATCTTGGGCACAGTCACCATGGGTACACTCACGAAGTACACTATCACTATGCTCACTATTACTCTGAACACTGTCACCATGGGCACCGTAACCATGGGCACTATCACCGGGAGCATTATCAGCATCGGCACAACAGGCGTGATAACTGTCACCATGGGTCATATCACCGTGAGCACGGTTGCCATGGGCACTGTCACGATGTGCAATGCCCCATTGGTACTCTCACCATGGGAACTGCCACCGTGAGCACTGTCACCATGAGCACTGACACCACGATCACTGCCACCGAGGGCACTGCAACCATGAGCACTGTCACCATGAGAACTGTTACTATGAGAAATGTAACCATGGGCAATTTCTCGATGAGTACTCTCACCATGGGTATTTTCACCTTGGGCACTCTCAACGTAAACAGTATTACCATGAGCACTTTCACTGTGAGGACTCTCACCATGGGCACTGTCACAATGCGGAGTGTCACCATGAGCCATGTCACCATGGGAAATGTCACCGTGAGAAGTGTCACCATAGGCAATGTCACCATGGGCAATGTCACCATGGGAAATGCCATTTTGAGCCCTGTCACCATGGGTACTGCAACCATGAGTACTGTCACCATGAGTACTGTCACCATTGGCAGTATCACCAGGCGCACTGTCACCATGGGCACTATCACCATGACAACTCTCAGAGTGAGCACTGTCACTGTGGGCACTGCCATCGTGAGCAATTCCACCATGGGCAATGTCACCATGGGCACTAACGTTGTGAGCACTCTCAACATGAGCACGTCACCATGAGCCCTGTCACCATGGGCAATGTCACTGTGAGAATATTCACCATAGGCAATGTCACCGTGGGCACTGTCACCATGGTCACTGCCACCACTGTCACTGTCATTTTGAGCACTGTCAGCATGGGTACTGCAACCATGAGCACTGTCACCATGAGCACTGTCACCATTGCGAGTATCACCATGTGCACTGTCACCATGGGCACTATCACAATGAGAACTGTCAGCGTGGGCCCTGTCACTGTTGGCAAGGGCACCATGGCCACTTCCACCATGGGCAATGTCACCATGGTCACTATCACTGTGAGCACTGTCACCAATGGAACTACCAACATGGGCACTGTCATCATGAACACTTTCACCATACGAACTCTCACCATGGGCCCTATGAACGTGAGAACGGTCACCATGGGCACTGTCACCATGAGCATTGTCATCATAGGCAATGTCACCGTGAGAACTATCACCATGCGCACTGTCCACAAGGGTACTATCACATTGAGTTGTATCACCATGTGTACTGTCATCTTGGGCACAGTCACCATGGGTACACTCACGAAGTACACTATCACTATGCTCACTATTACTCTGAACACTGTCACCATGGGCACCGTAACCATGGGCACTATCACCGGGAGCATTATCTGCATCGGCACAACAGGCGTGATAACTGTCACCATGGGTCATATCACCGTGAGCACGGTTGCCATGGGCACTGTCACGATGTGCAATGCCCCATTGGTACTCTCACCATGGGAACTGCCACCATGAGCACTGTCACCATGAGCACTGACACCACGATCACTGCCACCGAGGGCACTGCAACCATGAGCACTGTCACCATGAGAACTGTTACTATGAGAAATGTAACCATGGGCAATTTCTCGATGAGTACTCTCACCATGGGTATTTTCACCTTGGGCACTCTCAACGTAAACAGTATTACCATGAGCACTTTCACTGTGAGCACTGTCACCATGGGCACTGTCACAATGCGGAGTGTCACCATGAGCCATGTCACCATGGCAAATGTCACCGTGAGAAGTGTCACCATAGGCAATGTCACCATGGGCAATGTCACTATGGGAAATGCCATTTTGAGCCCTGTCACCATGGGTACTGCAACCATGAGTACTGTCACCATGAGTACTGTCACCATTGGCAGTATCACCAGGCGCACTGTCACCATGGGCACTATCACCATGACAACTCTCAGAGTGAGCACTGTCACTGTGGGCACTGCCATCGTGAGCAATTCCACCATGGGCAATGTCACCATGGGCACTAACGTTGTGAGCACTCTCAACATGAGCACGTCACCATGAGCCCTGTCACCATGGGCAATGTCACTGTGAGAATATTCACCATAGGCAATGTCACCGTGGGCACTGTCACCATGGTCACTGCCACCACTGTCACTGTCATTTTGAGCACTGTCACCATGGGTACTGCAACCATGAGCACTGTCACCATGAGCACTGTCACCATTGCGAGTATCACCATGTGCACTGTCACCATGGGCACTATCACAATGAGAACTGTCAGCGTGGGCACTGTCACTGTTGGCAAGGGCACCATGGCCACTTCCACCATGGGCAATGTCACCATGGGCACTATCACTGTGAGCACTGTCACCAATGGAACTACCAACATGGGCACTGTCATCATGAACACTTTCACCATACGAACTCTCACCATGGGCCCTATGAACGTGAGAACGGTCACCATGGGCACTGTCACCATGAGCATTGTCATCATAGGCAATGTCACCGTGAGAACTATCACCATGCGCACTGTCCACAAGGGTACTATCACATTGAGTTGTATCACCATGTGTACTGTCATCTTGGGCACAGTCACCATGGGTACACTCACGAAGTACACTATCACTATGCTCACTATTACTCTGAACACTGTCACCATGGGCACCGTAACCATGGGCACTATCACCGGGAGCATTATCAGCATCGGCACAACAGGCGTGATAACTGTCACCATGGGTCATATCACCGTGAGCACGGTTGCCATGGGCACTGTCACGATGTGCAATGCCCCATTGGTACTCTCACCATGGGAACTGCCACCATGAGCACTGTCACCATGAGCACTGACACCACGATCACTGCCACCGAGGGCACTGCAACCATGAGCACTGTCACCATGAGAACTGTTACTATGAGAAATGTAACCATGGGCAATTTCTCGATGAGTACTCTCACCATGGGTATTTTCACCTTGGGCACTCTCAACGTAAACAGTATTACCATGAGCACTTTCACTGTGAGCACTGTCACCATGGGCACTGTCACAATGCGGAGAGTCACCATGAGTCATGTCACCATGGCAAATGTCACCGTGAGAAGTGTCACCATAGGCAATGTCACCATGGGCAATGTCACTATGGGAAATGCCATTTTGAGCCCTGTCACCATGGGTACTGCAACCATGAGTACTGTCACCATGAGTACTGTCACCATTGGCAGTATCACCAGGCGCACTGTCACCATGGGCACTATCACCATGACAACTCTCAGAGTGAGCACTGTCACTGTGGGCACTGCCATCGTGAGCAATTCTACCATGGGCAATGTCACCATGGGCACTAACGTTGTGAGCACTCTCAACATGAGCACGTCACCATGAGCCCTGTCACCATGGGCAATGTCACTGTGAGAATATTCACCATAGGCAATGTCACCGTGGGCACTGTCACCATGGTCACTGCCACCACTGTCACTGTCATTTTGAGCACTGTCACCATGGGTACTGCAACCATGAGCACTGTCACCATGAGCACTGTCACCATTGCGAGTATCACCATGTGCACTGTCACCATGGGCACTATCACAATGAGAACTGTCAGCGTGGGCACTGTCACTGTTGGCAAGGGCACCATGGCCACTTCCACCATGGGCAATGTCACCATGGGCACTATCACTGTGAGCACTGTCAACATGAGCACGTCACCATGGGCACTGTCAACATGGGTACTATCTCAAAGGGCAATGTCACCATGAGCATTGTCAGGATGGGCAATTTCACCATGGGCACTGTCACCAAAGGCACTATCGCCATGAGCAATGTCACTGTGGGCCGTGTCACCAGGGGCACTATCACCGTGGTTAACGTTATCATTGGCACTTTCCCCGTGAGCACTGTCACCCTGGGCACTGTCATCATGGGCACGGTCACCGTGAGCACTATCTCCATGAGCACAGCCACTGTGAACACCATCACCATAATCACTGGCCTCATCGGTACTGTCACCATGAGCACTGCCACAATGAGCACTGTCAGCATGGGCACTTCCCCCATGAGCACTGTCACTATGAGAACTGCTACCATGGGTATTTTCCCCATGAGTACTGTCACCCTGTGTATTGTCACCATTTGCACTGTCACCATGAAGACTATAACCGTGAGCGCTATTACCATGAGATCTCTCACCATGGTCACTGTCACCATGGCACCTTGCACAATGGGGGCTGTCAACATGAGTGCTGTCACCATTGGCACTATCACTGTGAGCATTCTCACTGTGGTCAGTGTCACGAGGGGCACTGTCACCATGAGCACTGTCACCATAGGCAATGTCACCTTGGTCAGTGTCACCATGAGCACTGTCAACATGGGCACTCATACAGTGGGCACTGTCACTGTGAGCACTGTCACCATGGGTACTGCCACCATGAGCAGTGTCTCTGTGAGTACTGTCAGCATGGGTTTTTACCGTGAGCACTGTCACCATGAGCCCTGTCACCATTTTTGAGTGACACCATGTGCACTACCACCATGCGCACTCTCACCATGGGCACTGTCACCGAGAAAACTGTCACCATAAGTACTGTCTTCATGGGCACTGTCACCAAGGGCACGGCCAACATGTGAACTGTAACCATTGTCAGTATCACTGTGAGAAGTCTCACCATGGGAATTACCAACATAGGCACTGTCATCCTTAGCACTTTCAGAACGGGAACTGTCACAATGGGCACTATCACCGTGAGGATTCTCACCACGGGAATTATCGCCATGGGCACTATCAGCATTAGAACTGTCACCGTGGTCACTGTCACGATGGAATTTGTCACTGTGAGCACTATCACGATAGGCAAAGTCACGGTTTGCACTGTCCCCTTGGGCCCTGTCACAGTGAGCACTATCACTTTGACGGTGATGTCCATGGGCACTGCCACCATGGACACTACCAACTTGAGAATTATCACCATTTGTTCTCTCAGCGTGGTCACGGTAAACAAGTGCACTCTCACTATGCTCACTATGACCGTGAACACTGTCACCATGGGCACCTTAATCATGGGCACTATCACTGTGAGCACTATCACCATCGGCACTATCACTGTGATCACTGTCACCATAGACGCTATCATGGTGAGCACCGTTAACATGAGCATTGTAACTGTGAGCACTGTCACAATGGGTAATGCAACCATGAGCCCAGTCACCGTGAGCACTGTCAGCATGGGTTGTCACCTTGTGCACGGTCAGCATGAGCACTGTCACCATGGGCACTATAACTATTTTTCAGTGCCACCATGTGCACTGTCACCTTGGACACTATCACCACGAGCACTGTCACCATGAGTACTGTCATCATGGGCAATGGCACAGCCACCATCTGCAATCTTACCATGGTCACTATCACTGTGAGCACTGTCACCAATGGAACTACCAACATGGGCACTGTCATCATGAGCACTTTCACCATACGAACTCTCACCATGGGCACTATGAACGTGAGAACGGTCACCATGGGCACTGTCACCATGAGCATTGTCATCATAGGCAATGTCACCGTGAGAACTATCACCATGTGCACTGTCCACAAGGGTACTATCACATTGAGTTGTATCACCATGTGTACTGTCATATTGGGCACAGTCACCATGGGCACACTCACCAAGTACACTATCACTATGCTCACGATTACTCTGAACACTGTCACCATGGGCACTGTAACCATGGGCATTATCACCGGGAGCATTATCAGCATCAGCTCAACAGGCGTGATAACTGTCACCATGGGTCATATCACCGTGAGCACGGTTGCCATGGGCACTGTCACGATGTGCAATGCCCCATTGGTACTCTCACCATGGGAACTGCCACCATGAGCACTGTCACCATGAGCACTGACACCACGATCACTGCCACCGAGGGCACTGCAACCATGAGCACTGTCACCATGAGAACGGTTACTATGTGAAATGTAACCATGGGCAATTTCTCGATGAGTACTCTCACCATGGGTATTTTCACCTTGGGCACTCTCAACGTAAACAGTATTACCATGAGCATTTTCACTGTGAGCACAGTCACCATGGGCACTGTCACAATGCGGAGTGTCACCATGAGCCATGTCACCATGGGAAATGTCACCGTGAGAAGTGTCACCATAGGCAATGTCACCATGGGCAATGTCACCATGGGAAATGCCATTTTGAGCACTGTCAACATGGGTACTGCAACCATGAGTACTGTCACCATGAGTACTGTCACCATTGGCAGTATCACCAGGCGCACTGTCACCATGGGCACTATCACCATGACAACTCTCAGAGTGAGCACTGTCACTGTGGGCACTGCCATCGTGAGCAATTCCACCATGGGCAATGTCACCATGGGCACTAACGTTGTGAGCACTCTCAACATGAGCACGTCACCATGAGCCCTGTCACCATGGGCAATGTCACTGTGAGAAGTTTCACCATAGGCAATGTCACCGTGGGCACTGTCACCATGGTCACTGCCACCACTGTCACTGTCATTTTGAGCACTGTCACCATGGGTATTGCAACCATGAGCACTGTCACCATGAGCACTGTCACCATTGCGAGTATCACCATGTGCACTGTCACCATGAGCACTATCACAATGAGAACTGTCAGCGTGGGCACTGTCACTGTTGGCAAGGGCACCATGGCCACTTCCACCATGGGCAATGTCACCATGGGCACTATCACTGTGAGCACTGTCAACATGAGCACGTCACCATGGGCACTGTCAACATGGGTACTATCTCAAAGGGCAATGTCACCATGAGCATTGTCAGGATGGGCAATTTCACCATGAGCACTGTCACCAAAGGCACTATCGCCATGAGCAATGTCACTGTGGGCCGTGTCACCAGGGGCACTATCCCCATGGTTAATGTTATAATTGGCACTTTCCCCGTGAGCACTGTCACCCAGGGCACTGTCATAATGGGCACGGTCACCGTGAGCACTATCTCCATGAGCACAGCCACTGTGAACACCATCACCATAATCACTGGCCTCATCGGTACTGTCACCATGAGCACTGCCACAATGAGCACTGTCAGCATGGGCACTTCCCCCATGAGCACTGTCACTATGAGAACTGCTACCATGGGTATTTTCACCATGAGTACTGTCACCCTGTGTATTGTCACCATTTGCACTGTCACCATGAAGACTATAACCGTGAGCGCTATCACCATGAGATCTCTCACCATGGTCACTGTCACCATGGCACTTTGCACAATGGGGGCTGTCAACATGAGTGCTGTCACCATTGGCACTATCACTGTGAGCATTCTCACTGTGGTCAGTGTCACCATGGGCACAGTCACCATGAGCACTGTCACCATAGGCAATGTCACCGTGGTCAGTGTCACCATGAGCACTGTCAACTTGGGCACTCATACAGTGGGCACTGTCACTGTGAGCACTGTCACCATGGGTACTGCCACCATAAGCAGTGTCTCTGTGAGTACTGTCAGCATGGGTTTTTACCGTGAGCACTGTCACCATGAGCCCTGTCACCATTTTTTAGTGACACCATGTGCACTACCACCATGCGCACTCTCACCATGGGCACTGTCACCGAGAAAACTGTCACCATAAGTACTGTCTTCATGGGCACTGTCACCAAAGGCACGGCCAACATGTGAACTGTAACCATTGTCAGTATCACCGTGAGAAGTGTCACCATGGGAATTACCAACATAGGCACTGTCATCATGAGCACTTTCAGAACGGGAACTGTCACCATGGGCACTATCACCGTGAGGACTCTCACCATGGGAATTATCGCCATGGGCACTATCAGCATTAGAACTGACACCGTGGTCACTGTCACGATGGAATTTGTCACGGTGAGCAGTGTCACGATAGGCAAAGTCACGGTTTGCACTGTCCCCTTGGGCCCTGTCACAGTGAGCACTATCACTTTGACGGTGGTGGCCATGGGCTCTGCCACCATGGACACTACCAACTTGAGAATTATCACCATTTGTTCTCTCAGCATTGTCATGGTCAACAAGTGCACTCTCACTGTGCTCACTATGACCGTGAACTCTGACACCATGGGCACCTTAATCATGGGCACTATCACCGTGAGCACTATCACCATCGGCACTATCACTGTGATCACTGTCACCATAGACACTATCATGGTGAGCATGTTAATATGAGCATTGTAACTGTGAGCACTGTCACAATGGGTAATGCAACCATGAGCCCAGTCACCGTGAGCACTGTCCGCATGGGTTGTCACCTTGTGCACGGTCAGCATGAGCACTGTCACCAAGGGACTATAATTATTTTTCAGTGCCGCCATGTGCACTGTCACCTTGGACACTATCACCACGAGCACTGTCACCATGAGTACTGTCATCATGGGCAATGGCACAGCCACCATCTGCAATCTTACCATGGTCACTATCACTGTGAGCACTGTAACCAATGGAACTACCAACATGGGCACTGTCATCATGAGCACTTTCACCATACGAACTCTCACCATGGGCACTATGAACGTGAGAACGGTCACCATGGGCACTGTCACCATGAGCATTATCATCATAGGCAATGTCACCGTGAGAACTATCACCATGCGCACTGTCCACAAGGGCACTATCACATTGAGTTGTATCACCATGTGTACTGTCATCTTGGGCACAGTCACCATGGGCACACTCACCAAGTACACTATCACTATGCTCACTATTACTCTGAACACTGTCACCATGGGCACCGTAACCATGGGCACTATCACCGGGAGCATTATCAGCATCGGCACAACAGGCGTGATAACTGTCACCATGGGTCATATCACCGTGCGCACGGTTGCCATGGGCACTGTCACGATGTGCAATGCCCCATTGGTACTCTCACCATGGGAACTGCCACCATGAGCACTGTCACCATGAGCACTGACACCACGATCACTGCCACCGAGGGCACTGCAACCATGAGCACTGTCACCATGAGAACTGTTACTATGAGAAATGTAACCATGGGCAATTTCTCGATCAGTACTCTCACCATGGGTATTTTCACCTTGGGCACTCTCAACGTAAACAGTATTACCATGAGCACTTTCACTGTGAGCACTGTCACCATGGGCACTGTCACAATGCGGAGTGTCACCATGAGCCATGTCACCATGGGAAATGTCACCGTGAGAAGTGTCACCATAGGCAATGTCACCATGGGCAATGTCACCATTGGAAATGCCATTTTGAGCCCTGTCACCATGGGTACTGCAACCATGAGTACTGTCACCATGAGTACTGTCACCATTGGCAGTATCACCAGGCGCACTGTCACCATGGGCACTATCACCATGACAACTCTCAGAGTGAGCACTGTCACTGTGGGCACTGCCATCGTGAGCAATTCCACCATGGGCAATGTCACCATGGGCACTAACGTTGTGAGCACTCTCAACATGAGCACGTCACCATGAGCCCTGTCACCATGGGCAATGTCACTGTGAGAATATTCACCATAGGCAATGTCACCGTGGGCACTGTCACCATGGTCACTGCCACCACTGTCACTGTCATTTTGAGCACTGTCACCATGGGTACTGCAACCATGAGCACTGTCACCATGAGCACTGTCACCATTGCGAGTATCACCATGTGCACTTTCACCATGGGCACTATCACAATGAGAACTGTCAGTGTGGGCACTGTCACTGTTGGCAAGGGCACCATGGCCACTTCCACCATGGGCAATGTCACCATGGGCACTATCACTGTGAGCACTGTCAACATGAGCACGTCACCATGGGCACTGTCAACATGGGTACTATCTCAAAGGGCAATGTCACCATGAGCATTGTCAGGATGGGCAATTTCACCATGGGCACTGTCACCAAAGGCACTATCGCCATGAGCAATGTCACTGTGGGCCGTGTCACCAGGGGCACTATCACCGTGCTTAATGTTATCATTGGCACTTTCCCCGTGAGCACTGTCACCCTGGGCACTGTCATCATGGGCACGGTCACCGTGAGCACTATCTCCATGAGCACAGCCACTGTGAACACCATCACCATAATTACTGGCCTCATCGGTACTGTCACCATGAGCACTGCCACAATGAGCACTGTCAGCATGGGCACTTCCCCCATGAGCACTGTCACTATGAGAACTGCTACCATGGGTATTTTCACCATGAGTACTGTCACCCTGTGTATTGTCACCATTTGCACTGTCACCATGAAGACTATAACCGTGAGCGCTATCACCATGAGATCTCTCACCATGGTCACTGTCACCATGGCACCTTGCACAATGGGGGCTGTCAACATGAGTGCTGTCACCATTGGCACTATCACTGTGAGCATTCTCACTGTGGTCAGTGTCACCATGGGCACGGTCACCATGAGCACTGTCACCATAGGCAATGTCACCGTGGTCAGTGTCACCATGAGCACTGTCAACATGGGCACTCAGACAGTGGGCACTGTCACTGTGAGCACTGTCACCATGGGTACTGCCACCATGAGCAGTGTCTCTGTGAATACTGTCAGCATGGGTTTTTACCGTGAGCACTGTCACCATGAGCCCTGTCACCATTTTTTAGTGACACCATGTGCACTACCACCATGCGCACTCTCACCATGGGCACTGTCACCGAGAAAACTGTCACCATAAGTACTGTCTTCATGGGCACTGTCACCAAGGGCACGGCCAACATGTGAACTGTAACCATTGTCAGTATCACTGTGAGAAGTGTCACCATGGGAATTACCAACATAGGCACTGTCATCATGAGCACTTTCAGAACGGGAACTGTCACCATGGGCACTATCACCGTGAGGACTCTCACCATGGGAGTTACCGCCATGGGCACTATCAGCATTAGAACTGTCACCGTGGTCACTGTCACGATGGAATTTGTCACGGTGAGCACTGTCACGGTATGCAAAGTCACGGTTTACACTGTCCCCTTGGGCCCTGTCACAGTGAGCACTATCACTTTGACGGTGGTGGCCATGGGCACTGCCACCATGGACACTACCAACATGAGAATTATCACCATTTGTTCTCTCAGCGTGGTCACGGTCAACATGTGCAGTCTCAGTATGCTCACTATGACCGTGAACACTGTCACCATGGGCACCTTAATCATGGGCACTATCACCGTGAGCACTATCACCATCGGCACTATCACTGTGATCACTGTCCCCATAGACACTATCATGGTGAGCACAGTTAACATGAGCATTGTAACTGTGAGCACTGTCACAATGGGTAATGCAACCATGAGCCCAGTCACCGTGAGCACTGTCAGCATGGGTTGTCACCTTGTGCACGGTCAGCATGAGCACTGTCACCAAGGGCTCTATAACTATTTTTCAGTGCCAACATGTGCACTGTCACCTTGGACACTATCACCACGAGCACTGTCACCATGAGTACTGTCATCATGGGCAATGGCACAGCCACCATCTGCAATCTTACCATGGTCACTATCACTGTGAGCACTGTCAACAATGGAACTACCAACATGGGCACTGTCATCATGAGCACTTTCACCATACGAACTCTCACCATGGGCACTATGAACGTGAGAACGGTCACCATGGGCACTGTCACCATGAGCATTGTCATCATAGGCAATGTCACCGTGAGAACTATCACCATGCGCACTGTCCACAAGGGCACTATCACATTGAGTTGTATCACCATGTGTACTGTCATCTTGGGCACAGTCACCATGGGCACACTCACCAAGTACACTATCACTATGCTCACTATTACTCTGAACACTGTCACCATGGTCACCGTAACCATGGGCACTATCACCGGAAGCATTATCAGCATCGGCACAACAGGCGTGATAACTGTCACCATGGGTCATATCACCGTGAGCACGGTTGCCATGGGCACTGTCACGATGTGCAATGCCCCATTGGTACTCTCACCATGGGAACTGCCACCATGAGCACTGTCACCATGAGAACTGTTACTATGAGAAATGTAACCATGGGCAATTTCTCCATGAGTACTCTCACCATGGGTATTTTCACCTTGGGCACTCTCAACGTAAACAGTATTACCATGAGCACTTTCACTGTGAGCACTGTCACCATGGGCACTGTCACAATGCGGAGTGTCACCATGAGCCATGTCACCATGGGAAATGTCACCGTGAGAAGTGTCACCATAGGCAATGTCACCATGGGCAATGTCACCATGGGAAATGCCATTTTGAGCACTGTCACCATGGGTACTGCAACCATGAGTACTGTCACCATGAGTACTGTCACCATTGGCAGTATCACCAGGCGCACTGTCACCATGGGCACTATCACCATGACAACTCTCAGAGTGAGCACTGTCACTGTGGGCACTGCCATCGTGAGCAATTCCACCATGGGCAATGTCACCATGGGCACTAACGTTGTGAGCACTCTCAACATGAGCACGTCACCATGAGCCCTGTCACCATGGGCAATGTCACTGTGAGAAGTTTCACCATAGGCAATGTCACCGTGGGCACTGTCACAATGAGAACTGTCAGCGTGGGCACTGTCACTGTTGGCAAGGGCACCATGGCCACTTCCACCATGGGCAATGTCACCATGGGCACTATCACTGTGAGCACTGTCAACATGAGCACGTCACCATGGGCACTGTCAACATGGGTACTATCTCAAAGGGCAATGTCACCATGAGCATTGTCAGGATGGGCAATTTCACCATGGGCACTGTCACCAAAGGCACTATCGCCATGAGCAATGTCACTGTGGGCCGTGTCACCAGGGGCACTATCACCATGGTTAATGTTATCATTGGCACTTTCCCCGTGAGCACTGTCACCCTGGGCACTGTCATCATGGGCACGGTCACCGTGAGCACTATCTCCATGAGCACAGCCACTGTGAACACCATCACCATAATTACTGGCCTCATCGGTACTGTCACCATGAGCACTGCCACAATGAGCACTGTCAGCATGGGCACTTCCCCCATGAGCACTGTCACTATGAGAACTGCTACCATGGGTATTTTCACCATGAGTACTGTCACCCTGTGTATTGTCACCATTTGCACTGTCACCATGAAGACTATAACCGTGAGCGCTATCACCATGAGATCTCTCACCATGGTCACTGTCACCATGGCACCTTGCACAATGGGGGCTGTCAACATGAGTGCTGTCACCATTGGCACTATCACTGTGAGCATTCTCACTGTGGTCAGTGTCACCATGGGCACGGTCACCATGAGCACTGTCACCATAGGCAATGTCACCGTGGTCAGTGTCACCATGAGCACTGTCAACATGGGCACTCAGACAGTGGGCACTGTCACTGTGAGCACTGTCACCATGGGTACTGCCACCATGAGCAGTGTCTCTGTGAATACTGTCAGCATGGGTTTTTACCGTGAGCACTGTCACCATGAGCCCTGTCACCATTTTTTAGTGACACCATGTGCACTACCACCATGCGCACTCTCACCATGGGCACTGTCACCGAGAAAACTGTCACCATAAGTACTGTCTTCATGGGCACTGTCACCAAGGGCACGGCCAACATGTGAACTGTAACCATTGTCAGTATCACTGTGAGAAGTGTCACCATGGGAATTACCAACATAGGCACTGTCATCATGAGCACTTTCAGAACGGGAACTGTCACCATGGGCACTATCACCGTGAGGACTCTCACCATGGGAGTTACCGCCATGGGCACTATCAGCATTAGAACTGTCACCGTGGTCACTGTCACGATGGAATTTGTCACGGTGAGCACTGTCACGGTATGCAAAGTCACGGTTTACACTGTCCCCTTGGGCCCTGTCACAGTGAGCACTATCACTTTGACGGTGGTGGCCATGGGCACTGCCACCATGGACACTACCAACATGAGAATTATCACCATTTGTTCTCTCAGCGTGGTCACGGTCAACATGTGCAGTCTCAGTATGCTCACTATGACCGTGAACACTGTCACCATGGGCACCTTAATCATGGGCACTATCACCGTGAGCACTATCACCATCGGCACTATCACTGTGATCACTGTCCCCATAGACACTATCATGGTGAGCACAGTTAACATGAGCATTGTAACTGTGAGCACTGTCACAATGGGTAATGCAACCATGAGCCCAGTCACCGTGAGCACTGTCAGCATGGGTTGTCACCTTGTGCACGGTCAGCATGAGCACTGTCACCAAGGGCTCTATAACTATTTTTCAGTGCCAACATGTGCACTGTCACCTTGGACACTATCACCACGAGCACTGTCACCATGAGTACTGTCATCATGGGCAATGGCACAGCCACCATCTGCAATCTTACCATGGTCACTATCACTGTGAGCACTGTCAACAATGGAACTACCAACATGGGCACTGTCATCATGAGCACTTTCACCATACGAACTCTCACCATGGGCACTATGAACGTGAGAACGGTCACCATGGGCACTGTCACCATGAGCATTGTCATCATAGGCAATGTCACCGTGAGAACTATCACCATGCGCACTGTCCACAAGGGCACTATCACATTGAGTTGTATCACCATGTGTACTGTCATCTTGGGCACAGTCACCATGGGCACACTCACCAAGTACACTATCACTATGCTCACTATTACTCTGAACACTGTCACCATGGTCACCGTAACCATGGGCACTATCACCGGAAGCATTATCAGCATCGGCACAACAGGCGTGATAACTGTCACCATGGGTCATATCACCGTGAGCACGGTTGCCATGGGCACTGTCACGATGTGCAATGCCCCATTGGTACTCTCACCATGGGAACTGCCACCATGAGCACTGTCACCATGAGAACTGTTACTATGAGAAATGTAACCATGGGCAATTTCTCCATGAGTACTCTCACCATGGGTATTTTCACCTTGGGCACTCTCAACGTAAACAGTATTACCATGAGCACTTTCACTGTGAGCACTGTCACCATGGGCACTGTCACAATGCGGAGTGTCACCATGAGCCATGTCACCATGGGAAATGTCACCGTGAGAAGTGTCACCATAGGCAATGTCACCATGGGCAATGTCACCATGGGAAATGCCATTTTGAGCACTGTCACCATGGGTACTGCAACCATGAGTACTGTCACCATGAGTACTGTCACCATTGGCAGTATCACCAGGCGCACTGTCACCATGGGCACTATCACCATGACAACTCTCAGAGTGAGCACTGTCACTGTGGGCACTGCCATCGTGAGCAATTCCACCATGGGCAATGTCACCATGGGCACTAACGTTGTGAGCACTCTCAACATGAGCACGTCACCATGAGCCCTGTCACCATGGGCAATGTCACTGTGAGAAGTTTCACCATAGGCAATGTCACCGTGGGCACTGTCACAATGAGAACTGTCAGCGTGGGCACTGTCACTGTTGGCAAGGGCACCATGGCCACTTCCACCATGGGCAATGTCACCATGGGCACTATCACTGTGAGCACTGTCAACATGAGCACGTCACCATGGGCACTGTCAACATGGGTACTATCTCAAAGGGCAATGTCACCATGAGCATTGTCAGGATGGGCAATTTCACCATGGGCACTGTCACCAAAGGCACTATCGCCATGAGCAATGTCACTGTGGGCCGTGTCACCAGGGGCACTATCACCATGGTTAATGTTATCATTGGCACTTTCCCCGTGAGCACTGTCACCCTGGGCACTGTCATCATGGGCACGGTCACCGTGAGCACTATCTCCATGAGCACAGCCACTGTGAACACCATCACCATAATCACTGGCCTCATCGGTACTGTCACCATGAGCACTGCCACAATGAGCACTGTCAGCATGGGCACTTCCCCCATGAGCACTGTCACTATGAGAACTGCTACCATGGGTATTTTCACCATGAGTACTGTCACACTGTGTATTGTCACCATTTGCACTGTCTCCATGAAGACTATAACCGTGAGCACAATCACCATGAGATCTCTCACCATGGTCACTGTCACCATGGCACCTTGCACAATGGGGGCTGTCAACATGAGTTCTGTCACCATTGGCACTATCACTGTGAGCATTCTCACTGTGGTCAGTGTCACCATGGGCACGGCCACCATGAGCACTGTCACCATAGGCAATGTCACCGTGGTCAGTGTCACCATGAGCACTGTCACCATAGGCAATGTCACCGTGGTCAGTGTCACCATGAGCACTGTCAACATGGGCACTCATACAGTGGGCACTGTCACTGTGAGCACTGTCACCATGGGTACTGCCACCATAAGCAGTGTCTCTGTGAGTACTGTCAGCATGGGTTTTTACCGTGAGCACTGTCACCATGAGCCCTGTCACCATTTTTTAGTGACACCATGTGCACTACCACCATGCGCACTCTCACCATGGGCACTGTCACCGAGAAAACTGTCACCATAAGTACTGTCTTCATGGGCACTGTCACCAAAGGCACGGCCAACATGTGAACTGTAACCATTGTCAGTATCACCGTGAGAAGTGTCACCATGGGAATTACCAACATAGGCACTGTCATCATGAGCACTTTCAGAACGGGAACTGTCACCATGGGCACTATCACCGTGAGGACTCTCACCATGGGAATTATCGCCATGGGCACTATCAGCATTAGAACTGTCACCGTGGTCACTGTCACGATGGAATTTGTCACGGTGAGCAGTGTCACGATAGGCAAAGTCACGGTTTGCACTGTCCCCTTGGGCCCTGTCACAGTGAGCACTATCACTTTGACGGTGGTGGCCATGGGCTCTGCCACCATGGACACTACCAACTTGAGAATTATCAACATTTGTTCTCTCAGCATTGTCACGGTCAACAAGTGCACTCTCACTGTGCTCACTATGACCGTGAACTCTGACACCATGGGCACCTTAATCATGGGCACTATCACCGTGAACACTATCACCATCGGCACTATCACTGTTATCACTGTCACCATAGACACTATCATGGTGAGCATGTTAATATGAGCATTGTAACTGTGAGCACTGTCACAATGGGTAATGCAACCATGAGCCCAGTCACCGTGAGCACTGTCAGCATGGGTTGTCACCTTGTGCACGGTCAGCATGAGCACTGTCACCAAGGGACTATAATTATTTTTCAGTGCCGCCATGTGCACTGTCACCTTGGACACTATCACCACGAGCACTGTCACCATGAGTACTGTCATCATGGGCAATGGCACAGCCACCATCTGCAATCTTACCATGGTCACTATCACTGTGAGCACTGTCACCAATGGAACTACCAACATGGGCACTGTCATCATGAGCACTTTCACCATACGAACTCTCACCATGGGCACTATGAACGTGAGAACGGTCACCATGGGCACTGTCACCATGAGCATTGTCATCATAGGCAATGTCACCGTGAGCACTATCACCATGCGCACTGTCCACAAGGGTACTATCACATTGAGTTGTATCACCATGTGTACTGTCATCTTGGGCACAGTCACCATGGGTACACTCACGAAGTACACTATCACTATGCTCACTATTACTCTGAACACTGTCACCATGGGCACCGTAACCATGGGCACTATCACCGGGAGCATTATCAGCATCGGCACAACAGGCGTGATAACTGTCACCATGGGTCATATCACCGGAGCACGGTTGCCATGGGCACTGTCACGATGTGCAATGCCCCATTGGTACTCTCACCATGGGAACTGCCACCATGAGCACTGTCACCATGAGCACTGACACCACGATCACTGCCACCGAGGGCACTGCAACCATGAGCACTGTCACCATGAGAACTGTTACTATGAGAAATGTAACCATGGGCAATTTCTCGATGAGTACTCTCACCATGGGTATTTTCACCTTGGGCACTCTCAACGTAAACAGTATTACCATGAGCACTTTCACTGTGAGCACTGTCACCATGGGCACTGTCACAATGCGGAGTGTCACCATGAGCCATGTCACCATGGGAAATGTCACCGTGAGAAGTGTCACCATAGGCAATGTCACCATGGGCAATGTCACCATGGGAAATGCCATTTTGAGCCCTGTCACCATGGGTACTGCAACCATGAGTACTGTCACCATGAGTACTGTCACCATTGGCAGTATCACCAGGCGCACTGTCACCATGGGCACTATCACCATGACAACTCTCAGAGTGAGCACTGTCACTGTGGGCACTGCCATCGTGAGCAATTCCACCATGGGCAATGTCACCATGGGCACTAACGTTGTGAGCACTCTCAACATGAGCACATCACCATGAGCCCTGTCACCATGGGCAATGTCACTGTGAGAATATTCACCATAGGCAATGTCACCGTGGGCACTGTCACCATGGTCACTGCCACCACTGTCACTGTCATTTTGAGCACTGTCACCATGGGTACTGCAACCATGAGCACTGTCACCATGAGCATTGTCACCATTGCGAGTATCACCATGTGCACTTTCACCATGGGCACTATCACAATGAGAACTGTCAGTGTGGGCACTGTCACTGTTGGCAAGGGCACCATGGCCACTTCCACCATGGGCAATGTCACCATGGGCACTATCACTGTGAGCACTGTCAACATGAGCACGTCACCATGGGCACTGTCAACATGGGTACTATCTCAAAGGGCAATGTCACCATGAGCATTGTCAGGATGGGCAATTTCACCATGGGCACTGTCACCAAAGGCACTATCGCCATGAGCAATGTCACTGTGGGCCGTGTCACCAGGGGCACTATCACCGTGGTTAATGTTATCATTGGCACTTTCCCCGTGAGCACTGTCACCCTGGGCACTGTCATCATGGGCACGGTCACCGTGAGCACTATCTCCATGAGCACAGCCACTGTGAACACCATCACCATAATCACTGGCCTCATCGGTACTGTCACCATGAGCACTGCCACAATGAGCACTGTCAGCATGGGCACTTCCCCCATGAGCACTGTCACTATGAGAACTGCTACCATGGGTATTTTCCCCATGAGTACTGCCACCCTGTGTATTGTCACCATTTGCACTGTCACCATGAAGACTATAACCGTGAGCGCTATTACCATGAGATCTCTCACCATGGTCACTGTCACCATGGCACCTTGCACAATGGGGGCTGTCAACATGAGTGCTGTCACCATTGACACTATCACTGTGAGCATTCTCACTGTGGTCAGTGTCACGATGGGCACTGTCACCATGAGCACTGTCACCATAGGCAATGTCTCCTAGGTCAGTGTCACCATGAGCACTGTCAACATGGGCACTCATACAGTGGGCACTGTCACTGTGAGCACTGTCACCATGGGTACTGCCACCATGAGCAGTGTCTCTGTGAGTACTGTCAGCATGGGTTTTTACCGTGAGCACTGTCACCATGAGCCCTGTCAACATTTTTCAGTGACACCATGTGCACTACCACCATGCGCACTCTCACCATGGGCACTGCCACCGAGAAAACTGTCACCATAAGTACTGTCTTCATGGGCACTGTCACCAAGGGCACGGCCAACATGTGAACTGTAACCATTGTCAGTATCACTGTGAGAAGTGTCACCATGGGAATTACCAACATAGGCACTGTCATCCTTAGCACTTTCAGAACGGGAACTGTCACAATGGGCACTATCACCGTGAGGATTCTCACCACGGGAATTATCGCCATGGGCACTATCAGCATTAGAACTGTCACCGTGGTCACTGTCACGATGGAATTTGTCACTGTGAGCACTATCACGATAGGCAAAGTCACGGTTTGCACTGTCCCCTTGGGCCCTGTCACAGTGAGCACTATCACTTTGACGGTGATGTCCATGGGCACTGCCACCATGGACACTACCAACTTGAGAATTATCACCATTTGTTCTCTCAGCGTGGTCACGGTAAACAAGTGCACTCTCACTATGCTCACTATGACCGTGAACACTGTCACCATGGGCACCTTAATCATGGGCACTATCACTGTGAGCACTATCACCATCGGCACTATCACTGTGATCACTGTCACCATAGACGCTATCATGGTGAGCACCGTTAACATGAGCATTGTAACTGTGAGCACTGTCACAATGGGTAATGCAACCATGAGCCCAGTCACCGTGAGCACTGTCAGCATGGGTTGTCACCTTGTGCACGGTCAGCATGAGCACTGTCACCATGGGCACTATAACTATTTTTCAGTGCCACCATGTGCACTGTCACCTTGGACACTATCACCACGAGCACTGTCACCATGAGTACTGTCATCATGGGCAATGGCACAGCCACCATCTGCAATCTTACCATGGTCACTATCACTGTGAGCACTGTCACCAATGGAACTACCAACATGGGCACTGTCATCATGAGCACTTTCACCATACGAACTCTCACCATGGGCACTATGAACGTGAGAACGGTCACCATGGGCACTGTCACCATGAGCATTGTCATCATAGGCAATGTCACCGTGAGAACTATCACCATGTGCACTGTCCACAAGGGTACTATCACATTGAGTTGTATCACCATGTGTACTGTCATATTGGGCACAGTCACCATGGGCACACTCACCAAGTACACTATCACTATGCTCACGATTACTCTGAACACTGTCACCATGGGCACTGTAACCATGGGCATTATCACCGGGAGCATTATCAGCATCAGCTCAACAGGCGTGATAACTGTCACCATGGGTCATATCACCGTGAGCACGGTTGCCATGGGCACTGTCACGATGTGCAATGCCCCATTGGTACTCTCACCATGGGAACTGCCACCATGAGCACTGTCACCATGAGCACTGACACCACGATCACTGCCACCGAGGGCACTGCAACCATGAGCACTGTCACCATGAGAACGGTTACTATGTGAAATGTAACCATGGGCAATTTCTCGATGAGTACTCTCACCATGGGTATTTTCACCTTGGGCACTCTCAACGTAAACAGTATTACCATGAGCAGTTTCACTGTGAGCACAGTCACCATGGGCACTGTCACAATGCGGAGTGTCACCATGAGCCATGTCACCATGGGAAATGTCACCGTGAGAAGTGTCACCATAGGCAATGTCACCATGGGCAATGTCACCATGGGAAATGCCATTTTGAGCACTGTCAACATGGGTACTGCAACCATGAGTACTGTCACCATGAGTACTGTCACCATTGGCAGTATCACCAGGCGCACTGTCACCATGGGCACTATCACCATGACAACTCTCAGAGTGAGCACTGTCACTGTGGGCACTGCCATCGTGAGCAATTCCACCATGGGCAATGTCACCATGGGCACTAACACTGTGAGCACTCTCAGCATGAGCACGTCACCATGAGCCCTGTCACCATGGACAATGTCACTGTGAGAAGTTTCACCATAGGCAATGTCACCGTGGGCACTGTCACCATGGTCACTGCCACCACTGTCACTGTCATTTTGAGCACTGTCACCATGGGTACTGCAACCATGAGCACTGTCACCATGAGCACTGTCACCATTGCGAGTATCACCATGTGCACTGTCACCATGGGCACTATCACAATGAGAACTGTCAGCGTGGGCACTGTCACTGTTGGCAAGGGCACCATGGCCACTTCCACCATGGGCAATGTCACCATGGGCACTATCACTGTGAGCACTGTCAACATGAGCACGTCACCATGGGCACTGTCAACATGGGTACTATCTCAAAGGGCAATGTCACCATGAGCATTGTCAGGATGGGCAATTTCACCATGGGCACTGTCACCAAAGGCACTATCGCCATGAGCAATGTCACTGTGGGCCGTGTCACCAGGGGCACTATCACCATGGTTAATGTTATCATTGGCACTTTCCCCGTGAGCACTGTCACCCTGGGCACTGTCATCATGGGCACGGTCACCGTGAGCACTATCTCCATGAGCACAGCCACTGTGAACACCATCACCATAATCACTGGCCTCATCGGTACTGTCACCATGAGCACTGCCACAATGAGCACTGTCAGCATGGGCACTTCCCCCATGAGCACTGTCACTATGAGAACTGCTACCATGGGTATTTTCACCATGAGTACTGTCACCCTGTGTATTGTCACCATTTGCACTGTCACCATGAAGACTGTAACCGTGAGCGCTATCACCATGAGATCTCTCACCATGGTCACTGTCACCATGGCACCTTGCACAATGGGGGCAGTCAACATGAGTTCTGTCACCATTGGCACTATCACTGTGAGCATTCTCACTGTGGTCAGTGTCACCATGGGCACGGTCACCATGAGCAAGGTCACCATAGGCAATGTCACCGTGGTCAGTGTCACCATGAGCACTGTCACCATAGGCAATGTCACCGTGGTCAGTGTCACCATGAGCACTGTCAACATGGGCACTCATACAGTGGGCACTGTCACTATGAGCACTGTCACCATGGGTACTGCCACCATGAGCAGTGTCTCTGTGAGTACTGTCAGCATGGGTTTTTACCGTGAGCACTGTCACCATGAGCCCTGTCACCATTTTTAAGTGACACCATGTGCACTACCACCATGCGCACTCTCACCATGGGCACTGTCACTGAGAAAACTGTCACCATAAGTACTGTCTTCATGGGCACTGTCACCAAGGGCACGGCCAACATGTGAAATGTAACCATTGTCAGTATCACTGTGAGGAGTGTCACCATGGGAATTACCAACATAGGCACTGTCATCCTTAGCACTTTCAGAACGGGAAATGTCACCATGGGCACTATCACCGTGAGGACTCTCACCATGGGAATTATCGCCATGGGCACTATCAGCATTAGAACTGTCACCGTGGTCACTGTCACGATGGAATTTGTCACGGTGAGCACTGTCACGATAGGCAAAGTCACGGTTTGCACTGTCCCCTTGGGCCCTGTCACAGTGAGCACTATCACTTTGAAGGTTGTGGCCATGGGCTCTGCCACCATGGACACTACCAACTTGAGAATTATCACCATTTGATCTCTCAGCATTGTCACGGTCAACAAGTGCACTCTCACTGTGCTCACTATGACCGTGAACTCTGACACCATGGGCACGTTAATCATTGGCACTATCACTGTGAGCACTATCACCATCGGCACTATCACTGTGATCACTGTCACCATAGACACTATCATGGTGAGCACAGTTAACATGAGCATTGTAACTGTGAGCACTGTCACAATGGGTAATGCAACCATGAGCCCAGTCACCGTGAGCACTGTCAGCATGGGTTGTCACCTTGTGCACGGTCAGCATGAGCACTGTCGCCATGGGCACTGTAACTATTTTTCAGTGCCAACATGTGCACTGTCACCTTGGACACTATCACCACGAGCACTGTCACCATGAGTACTGTCATCATGGGCAATGGCACAGCCACCATCTGCAATCTTACCATGGTCACTATCACTGTGAGCACTGTCACCAATGGAACTACCAACATGGGCACTGTCATCATGAGCACTTTCACCATACGAACTCTCACCATGGGCACTATGAACGTGAGAACGGTCACCATGGGCACTGTCACCATGAGCATTGTCATCATAGGCAATGTCACCGTGAGAACTATCACCATGTGCACTGTCCACAAGGGTACTATCACATTGAGTTGTATCACCATGTGTACTGTCATATTGGGCACAGTCACCATGGGCACACTCACCAAGTACACTATCACTATGCTCACGATTACTCTGAACACTGTCACCATGGGCACTGTAACCATGGGCATTATCACCGGGAGCATTATCAGCATCAGCTCAACAGGCGTGATAACTGTCACCATGGGTCATATTACCGTGAGCACGGTTGCCATGGGCACTGTCACGATGTGCAATGCCCCATTGGTACTCTCACCATGGGAACTGCCACCATGAGCACTGTCACCATGAGCACTGACACCACGATCACTGCCACCGAGGGCACTGCAACCATGAGCACTGTCACCATGAGAACGGTTACTATGTGAAATGTAACCATGGGCAATTTCTCGATGAGTACTCTCACCATGGGTATTTTCACCTTGGGCACTCTCAACGTAAACAGTATTACCATGAGCAGTTTCACTGTGAGCACAGTCACCATGGGCACTGTCACAAGGCGGAGTGTCACCATGAGCCATGTCACCATGGGAATTGTCACCGTGAGAAGTGTCACCATAGGCAATGTCACCATGGGCAATGTCACCATGGGAAATGCCATTTTGAGCACTGTCAACATGGGTACTGCAACCATGAGTACTGTCACCATGAGTACTGTCACCATTGGCAGTATCACCAGGCGCACTGTCACCATGGGCACTATCACCATGACAACTCTCAGAGTGAGCACTGTCACTGTGGGCACTGCCATCGTGAGCAATTCCACCATGGGCAATGTCACCATGGGCACTAACACTGTGAGCACTCTCAGCATGAGCACGTCACCATGAGCCCTGTCACCATGGACAATGTCACTGTGAGAAGTTTCACCATAGGCAATGTCACCGTGGGCACTGTCACCATGGTCACTGCCACCACTGTCACTGTCATTTTGAGCACTGTCACCATGGGTACTGCAACCATGAGCACTGTCACCATGAGCACTGTCACCATTGCGAGTATCACCATGTGCACTGTCACCATGGGCACTATCACAATGAGAACTGTCAGCGTGGGCACTGTCACTGTTGGCAAGGGCACCATGGCCACTTCCACCATGGGCAATGTCACCATGGGCACTATCACTGTGAGCACTGTCAACATGAGCACGTCACCATGGGCACTGTCAACATGGGTACTATCTCAAAGGGCAATGTCACCATGAGCATTGTCAGGATGGGCAATTTCACCATGGGCACTGTCACCAAAGGCACTATCGCCATGAGCAATGTCACTGTGGGCCGTGTCACCAGGGGCACTATCACCATGGTTAATGTTATCATTGGCACTTTCCCCGTGAGCACTGTCACCCTGGGCACTGTCATCATGGGCACGGTCACCGTGAGCACTATCTCCATGAGCACAGCCACTGTGAACACCATCACCATAATCACTGGCCTCATCGGTACTGTCACCATGAGCACTGCCACAATGAGCACTGTCAGCATGGGCACTTCCCCCATGAGCACTGTCACTATGAGAACTGCTACCATGGGTAATTTCCCCATGAGTACTGCCACCCTGTGTATTGTCACCATTTGCACTGTCACCATGAAGACTATAACCGTGAGCGCTATTACCATGAGATCTCTCACCATGGTCACTGTCACCATGGCACCTTGCACAATGGGGGCTGTCAACATGAGTGCTGTCACCATTGGCACTATCACTGTGAGCATTCTCACTGTGGTCAGTGTCACGATGGGCACTGTCACCATGAGCACTGTCACCATAGGCAATGTCACCTTGGTCAGTGTCACCATGAGCACTGTCAACATGGGCACTCATACAGTGGGCACTGTCACTGTGAGCACTGTCACCATGGGTACTGCCACCATGAGCAGTGTCTCTGTGAGTACTGTCAGCATGGGTTTTTACCGTGAGCACTGTCACCATGAGCCCTGTCACCATTTTTGAGTGACACCATGTGCACTACCACCATGCGCACTCTCACCATGGGCACTGTCACCGAGAAAACTGTCACCATAAGTACTGTCTTCATGGGCACTGTCACCAAGGGCACGGCCAACATGTGAACTGTAACCATTGTCAGTATCACTGTGAGAAGTGTCACCATGGGAATTACCAACATAGGCACTGTCATCCTTAGCACTTTCAGAACGGGAACTGTCACAATGGGCACTATCACCGTGAGGATTCTCACCACGGGAATTATCGCCATGGGCACTATCAGCATTAGAACTGTCACCGTGGTCACTGTCACGATGGAATTTGTCACTGTGAGCACTATCACGATAGGCAAAGTCACGGTTTGCACTGTCCCCTTGGGCCCTGTCACAGTGAGCACTATCACTTTGACGGTGATGTCCATGGGCACTGCCACCATGGACACTACCAACTTGAGAATTATCACCATTTGTTCTCTCAGCGTGGTCACGGTCAACAAGTGCACTCTCACTATGCTCACTATGACCGTGAACACTGTCACCATGGGCACCTTAATCATGGGCACTATCACTGTGAGCACTATCACCATCGGCACTATCACTGTGATCACTGTCACCATAGACGCTATCATGGTGAGCACCGTTAACATGAGCATTGTAACTGTGAGCACTGTCACAATGGGTAATGCAACCATGAGCCCAGTCACCGTGAGCACTGTCAGCATGGGTTGTCACCTTGTGCACGGTCAGCATGAGCACTGTCACCATGGGCACTATAACTATTTTTCAGTGCCACCATGTGCACTGTCACCTTGGACACTATCACCACGAGCACTGTCACCATGAGTACTGTCATCATGGGCAATGGCACAGCCACCATCTGCAATCTTACCATGGTCACTATCACTGTGAGCACTGTCAACAATGGAACTACCAACATGGGCACTGTCATCATGAGCACTTTCACCATACGAACTCTCACCATGGGCACTATGAACGTGAGAACGGTCACCATGGGCACTGTCACCATGAGCATTGTCATCATAGGCAATGTCACCGTGAGAACTATCACCATGTGCACTGTCCACAAGGGTACTATCACATTGAGTTGTATCACCATGTGTACTGTCATATTGGGCACAGTCACCATGGGCACACTCACCAAGTACACTATCACTATGCTCACGATTACTCTGAACACTGTCACCATGGGCACTGTAACCATGGGCATTATCACCGGGAGCATTATCAGCATCAGCTCAACAGGCGTGATAACTGTCACCATGGGTCATATCACCGTGAGCACGGTTGCCATGGGCACTGTCACGATGTGCAATGCCCCATTGGTACTCTCACCATGGGAACTGCCACCATGAGCACTGTCACCATGAGCACTGACACCACGATCACTGCCACCGAGGGCACTGCAACCATGAGCACTGTCACCATGAGAACGGTTACTATGTGAAATGTAACCATGGGCAATTTCTCGATGAGTACTCTCACCATGGGTATTTTCACCTTGGGCACTCTCAACGTAAACAGTATTACCATGAGCAGTTTCACTGTGAGCACAGTCACCATGGGCACTGTCACAATGCGGAGTGTCACCATGAGCCATGTCACCATGGGAAATGTCACCGTGAGAAGTGTCACCATAGGCAATGTCACCATGGGCAATGTCACCATGGGAAATGCCATTTTGAGCACTGTCAACATGGGTACTGCAACCATGAGTACTGTCACCATGAGTACTGTCACCATTGGCAGTATCACCAGGCGCACTGTCACCATGGGCACTATCACCATGACAACTCTCAGAGTGAGCACTGTCACTGTGGGCACTGCCATCGTGAGCAATTCCACCATGGGCAATGTCACCATGGGCACTAACACTGTGAGCACTCTCAGCATGAGCACGTCACCATGAGCCCTGTCACCATGGACAATGTCACTGTGAGAAGTTTCACCATAGGCAATGTCACCGTGGGCACTGTCACCATGGTCACTGCCACCACTGTCACTGTCATTTTGAGCACTGTCACCATGGGTACTGCAACCATGAGCACTGTCACCATGAGCACTGTCACCATTGCGAGTATCACCATGTGCACTGTCACCATGGGCACTATCACAATGAGAACTGTCAGCGTGGGCACTGTCACTGTTGGCAAGGGCACCATGGCCACTTCCACCATGGGCAATGTCACCATGGGCACTATCACTGTGAGCACTGTCAACATGAGCACGTCACCATGGGCACTGTCAACATGGGTACTATCTCAAAGGGCAATGTCACCATGAGCATTGTCAGGATGGGCAATTTCACCATGGGCACTGTCACCAAAGGCACTATCGCCATGAGCAATGTCACTGTGGGCCGTGTCACCAGGGGCACTATCACCATGGTTAATGTTATCATTGGCACTTTCCCCGTGAGCACTGTCACCCTGGGTACTGTCATCATGGGCACGGTCACCGTGAGCACTATCTCCATGAGCACAGCCACTGTGAACACCATCACCATAATCACTGGCCTCATCGGTACTGTCACCATGAGCACTGCCACAATGAGCACTGTCAGCATGGGCACTTCCCCCATGAGCACTGTCACTATGAGAACTGCTACCATGGGTATTTTCACCATGAGTACTGTCACCCTGTGTATTGTCACCATTTGCACTGTCACCATGAAGACTATAACCGTGAGCGCTATCACCATGAGATCTCTCACCATGGTCACTGTCACCATGGCACCTTGCACAATGGGGGCTGTCAACATGAGTTCTGTCACCATTGGCACTATCACTGTGAGCATTCTCACTGTGGTCAGTGTCACCATGGGCACGGTCACCATGAGCACTGTCACCATAGGCAATGTCACCGTGGTCAGTGTCACCATGAGCACTGTCACCATAGGCAATGTCACCGTGGTCAGTGTCACCATGAGCACTGTCAACATGGGCACTCATACAGTGGGCACTGTCACTATGAGCACTGTCACCATGGGTACTGCCACCATGAGCAGTGTCTCTGTGAGTACTGTCAGCATGGGTTTTTACCGTGAGCACTGTCACCATGAGCCCTGTCACCATTTTTTAGTGACACCATGTGCACTACCACCATGCACACTCTCACCATGGGCACTGTCACTGAGAAAACTGTCACCATAAGTACTGTCTTCATGGGCACTGTCACCAAGGGCACGGCCAACATGTGAAATGTAACCATTGTCAGTATCACTGTGAGGAGTGTCACCATGGGAATTACCAACATAGGCACTGTCATCCTTAGCACTTTCAGAACGGGAAATGTCACCATGGGCACTATCACCGTGAGGACTCTCACCATGGGAATTATCGCCATGGGCACTATCAGCATTAGAACTGTCACCGTGGTCACTGTCACGATGGAATTTGTCACGGTGAGCACTGTCACGATAGGCAAAGTCACGGTTTGCACTGTCCCCTTGGGCCCTGTCACAGTGAGCACTATCACTTTGAAGGTTGTGGCCATGGGCTCTGCCACCATGGACACTACCAACTTGAGAATTATCACCATTTGATCTCTCAGCATTGTCACGGTCAACAAGTGCACTCTCACTGTGCTCACTATGACCGTGAACTCTGACACCATGGGCACCTTAATCATTGGCACTATCACTGTGAGCACTATCACCATCGGCACTATCACTGTGATCACTGTCACCATAGACACTATCATGGTGAGCACAGTTAACATGAGCATTGTAACTGTGAGCACTGTCACAATGGGTAATGCAACCATGAGCCCAGTCACCGTGAGCACTGTCAGCATGGGTTGTCACCTTGTGCACGGTCAGCATGAGCACTGTCGCCATGGGCACTGTAACTATTTTTCAGTGCCAACATGTGCACTGTCACCTTGGACACTATCACCACGAGCACTGTCACCATGAGTACTGTCATCATGGGCAATGGCACAGCCACCATCTGCAATCTTACCATGGTCACTATCACTGTGAGCACTGTCACCAATGGAACTACCAACATGGGCACTGTCATCATGAGCACTTTCACCATACGAACTCTCACCATGGGCACTATGAACGTGAGAACGGTCACCATGGGCACTGTCACCATGAGCATTGTCATCATAGGCAATGTCACCGTGAGAACTATCACCATGCACACTGTCCACAAGGGTACTATCACATTGAGTTGTATCACCATGTGTACTGTCATCTTGGGCACAGTCACCATGGGCACACTCACCAAGTACACTATCACTATGCTCACTATTACTCTGAACACTGTCACCACGGGAACCGTAACCATGGGCACTATCACCGGGAGCATTATCAGCATCGGCACAACAGGCGTGATAACTGTCACCATGGGTCATATCACCGGAGCACGGTTGCCATGGGCACTGTCACGATGTGCAATGCCCCATTGGTACTCTCACCATGGGAACTGCCACCATGAGCACTGTCACCATGAGAACGGTTACTATGTGAAATGTAACCATGGGCAATTTCTCGATGAGTACTCTCACCATGGGTATTTTCACCTTGGGCACTCTCAACGTAAACAGTATTACCATGAGCACTTTCACTGTGAGCACTGTCACCATGGGCACTGTCACAATGCAGAGTGTCACCATGAGGCCTGTCACCATGGGAAATGTCACCGTGAGAAGTGTCACCATAGGCAATGTCACCATGGGCAATGTCACCATGGGAAATGCCATTTTGAGCACTGTCACCATGGGTACTGCAACCATGAGTACTGTCACCATGAGTACTGTCACCATTGGCAGTATCACCAGGCGCACTGTCACCATGGGCACTATCACCATGACAACTCTCAGAGTGAGCACTGTCACTGTGGGCACTGCCATCGTGAGCAATTCCACCATGGGCAATGTCACCATGGGCACTAACACTGTGAGCACTCTCAGCATGAGCACGTCACCATGAGCCCTGTCACCATGGACAATGTCACTGTGAGAAGTTTCACCATAGGCAATGTCACCGTAGGCACTGTCACCATGGTCACTGCCACCACTGTCACTGTCATTTTGAGCACTGTCACCATGGGTACTGCAACCATGAGCACTGTCACCATGAGCACTGTCACCATTGCGAGTATCACCATGTGCACTGTCACCATGGGCACTATCACAATGAGAACTGTCAGCGTGGGCACTGTCACTGTTGGCAAGGGCACCATGGCCACTTCCACCATGGGCAATGTCACCATGGGCACTATCACTGTGAGCACTGTCAACATGAGCACGTCACCATGGGCACTGTCAACATGGGTACTATCTCAAAGGGCAATGTCACCATGAGCATTGTCAGGATGGGCAATTTCACCATGGGCACTGTCACCAAAGGCACTATCGCCATGAGCAATGTCACTGTGGGCCGTGTCACCAGGGGCACTATCACCGTGGTTAATGTTATCATTGGCACTTTCCCCGTGAGCACTGTCACCCTGGGCACTGTCATCATGGGCACGGTCACCGTGAGCACTATCTCCATGAGCACAGCCACTGTGAACACCATCACCATAATCACTGGCCTCATCGGTACTGTCACCATGAGCACTGCCACAATGAGCACTGTCAGCATGGGCACTTCCCCCATGAGCACTGTCACTATGAGAACTGCTACCATGGGTATTTTCCCCATGAGTACTGCCACCCTGTGTATTGTCACCATTTGCACTGTCACCATGAAGACTATAACCGTGAGCGCTATTACCATGAGATCTCTCACCATGGTCACTGTCACCATGGCACCTTGCACAATGGGGGCTGTCAACATGAGTGCTGTCACCATTGGCACTATCACTGTGAGCATTCTCACTGTGGTCAGTGTCACGATGGGCACTGTCACCATGAGCACTGTCACCATAGGCAATGTCACCTAGGTCAGTGTCACCATGAGCACTGTCAACATGGGCACTCATACAGTGGGCACTGTCACTGTGAGCACTGTCACCATGGGTACTGCCACCATGAGCAGTGTCTCTGTGAGTACTGTCAGCATGGGTTTTTACCGTGAGCACTGTCACCATGAGCCCTGTCAACATTTTTCAGTGACACCATGTGCACTACCACCATGCGCACTCTCACCATGGGCACTGTCACCGAGAAAACTGTCACCATAAGTACTGTCTTCATGGGCACTGTCACCAAGGGCACGGCCAACATGTGAACTGTAACCATTGTCAGTATCACTGTGAGAAGTGTCACCATGGGAATTACCAACATAGGCACTGTCATCCTTAGCACTTTCAGAACGGGAACTCTCACAATGGGCACTATCACCGTGAGGATTCTCACCACGGGAATTATCGCCATGGGCACTATCAGCATTAGAACTGTCACCGTGGTCACTGTCACGATGGAATTTGTCACTGTGAGCACTATCACGATAGGCAAAGTCACGGTTTGCACTGTCCCCTTGGGCCCTGTCACAGTGAGCACTATCACTTTGACGGTGATGTCCATGGGCACTGCCACCATGGACACTACCAACTTGAGAATTATCACCATTTGTTCTCTCAGCGTGGTCACGGTAAACAAGTGCACTCTCACTATGCTCACTATGACCGTGAACACTGTCACCATGGGCACCTTAATCATGGGCACTATCACTGTGAGCACTATCACCATCGGCACTATCACTGTGATCACTGTCACCATAGACGCTATCATGGTGAGCACCGTTAACATGAGCATTGTAACTGTGAGCACTGTCACAATGGGTAATGCAACCATGAGCCCAGTCACCGTGAGCACTGTCAGCATGGGTTGTCACCTTGTGCACGGTCAGCATGAGCACTGTCACCATGGGCACTATAACTATTTTTCAGTGCCACCATGTGCACTGTCACCTTGGACACTATCACCACGAGCACTGTCACCATGAGTACTGTCATCATGGGCAATGGCACAGCCACCATCTGCAATCTTACCATGGTCACTATCACTGTGAGCACTGTCACCAATGGAACTACCAACATGGGCACTGTCATCATGAGCACTTTCACCATACGAACTCTCACCATGGGCACTATGAACGTGAGAACGGTCACCATGGGCACTGTCACCATGAGCATTGTCATCATAGGCAATGTCACCGTGAGAACTATCACCATGTGCACTGTCCACAAGGGTACTATCACATTGAGTTGTATCACCATGTGTACTGTCATATTGGGCACAGTCACCATGGGCACACTCACCAAGTACACTATCACTATGCTCACGATTACTCTGAACACTGTCACCATGGGCACCGTAACCATGGGCACTATCACCGGGAGCATTATCAGCTTCGGCACAACAGGCGTGATAACTGTCACCATGGGTCATATCACCGTGAGCACGGTTGCCATGGGCACTGTCACGATGTGCAATGCCCCATTGGTACTCTCACCATGGGAACTGCCACCATGAGCACTGTCACCATGAGCACTGACACCACCATCACTGCCACCGAGGGCACTGCAACCATGAGCACTGTCACCATGAGAACTGTTACTATGAGAAATGTAACCATGGGCAATTTCTCGATGAGTACTCTCACCATGGGTATTTTCACCTTGGGCACTCTCAACGTAAACAGTATTACCATGAGCACTTTCACTGTGAGCACTGTCACCAAGGGCACTGTCACAAGGCGGAGTGTCACCATGATCCATGTCACCATGGGAATTGTCACGGTGAGAAGTGTCACCATAGGCAATGTCACCATGGGCAATGTCACCATGGGAAATGCCATTTTGAGCACTGTCAACATGGGTACTGCAACCATGAGTACTGTCAAAATGAGTAGTACTGTCACCATTGGCAGTATCTCCAGGCGCACTGTCACCATGGGCACTATCACCATGACAACTCTCAGAGTGAGCACTGTCACTGTGGGCACTGCCATCGTGAGCAATTCCACCATGGGCAATGTCACCATGGGCACTAACGTTGTGAGCACTCTCAACATGAGCACGTCACCATGAGCCCTGTCACCATGGGCAATGTCACTCTGAGAAGTTTCACCATAGGCAATGTCACCGTGGGCACTGTCACCATGGTCACTGCCACCACTGTCACTGTCATTTTGAGCACTGTCACCATGGGTACTGCAACCATGAGCACTGTCACCATGAGCACTGTCACCATTGCGAGTATCACCATGTGCTCTTTCACCATGAGCACTATCACAATGAGAACTGTCAGCGTGGGCACTGTCACTGTTGGCAAGGGCACCATGGCCACTTCCACCATGGGCAATGTCACCATGGGCACTATCACTGTGAGCACTGTCAACATGAGCACGTCACCATGGGCACTGTCAACATGGGTACTATCTCAAAGGGCAATGTCACCATGAGCATTGTCAGGATGGGCAATTTCACCATGAGCACTGTCACCAAAGGCACTATCGCCATGAGCAATGTCACTCTGGGCCGTGTCACCAGGGGCACTATCCCCATGGTTAAAGTTATCATTGGCACTTTCCCCGTGAGCACTGTCACCCTGGGCACTGTCATCATGGGCACGGTCACCGTGAGCACTATCTCCATGAGCACAGCCACTGTGAACACCATCACCATAATCACTGGCCTCATCGGTACTGTCACCATGAGCACTGCCACAATGAGCACTGTCAGCATGGGCACTTCCCCCATGAGCACTGTCACTATGAGAACTGCTACCATGGGTATTTTCACCATGAGTACTGTCACCCTGTGTATTGTCACCATTTGCACTGTCACCATGAAGACTATAACCGTGAGCGCTATCACCATGAGATCTCTCACCATGGTCACTGTCACCATGGCACCTTGCACAATGGGGGCTGTCAACATGAGTGCTGTCACCATTGGCACTATCACTGTGAGCATTCTCACTGTGGTCAGTGTCATCATGGGCACGGTCACCATGAGCACTGTCACAATAGGCAATGTCACCGTGGTCAGTGTCACCATGAGCACTGTCAACATGGGCACTCATATAGTGGGCACTGTCACTGTGAGCACTGTCACCATGGGTACTGCCACCATAAGCAGTGTCTCTGTGAGTACTGTCAGCATGGGTTTTTACCGTGAGCACTGTCACCATGAGCCCTGTCACAATTTTTTAGTGACACCATGTGCACTACCACCATGCGCACTCTCACCATGGGCACTGTCACCGAGAAAACTGTCACCATAAGTACTGTCTTCATGGGCACTGTCACCAAAGGCACGGCCAACATGTGAACTGTAACCATTGTCAGTATCACCGTGAGAAGTGTCACCATGGGAATTACCAACATAGGCACTGTCATCATGAGCACTTTCAGAACGGGAACTGTCACCATGCGCACTATCACCGTGAGGACTCTCACCATGGGAATTATCGCCATGGGCACTATCAGCATTAGAACTGTCACCGTGGTCACTGTCACGATGGAATTTGTCACTGTGAATACTGTCACGATAGGCAAAGTCACGGTTTGCACTGTCCCCTTGGGCCCTGTCACAGTGAGCACTATCACTTTGACGGTGGTGGCCATGGGCACTGCCACCATGGACACTACCAACTTGAGAATTATCAACATTTGTTCTCTCAGCGTGGTCACGGTCAACAAGTGCACTCTCACTATGCTCACTATGACCGTGAACACTGTCACCATGGGCACCTTAATCATGGGCACTATCACCGTGAGCACTATCACCATCGGCACTATCACTGTGATCACTGTCCCCATAGACACTATCATGGTGAGCACAGTTAACATGAGCATTGTAACTGTGAGCACTGTCACAATGGGTAATGCAACCATGAGCCCAGTCACCGTGAGCACTGTCAGCATGGGTTGTCACCTTGTGCACGGTCAGCATGAGCACTGTCACCATGGGCACTATAACTATTTTTCAGTGCCACCATGTGCACTGTCACCTTGGACACTATCACCACGAGCACTGTCACCATGAGTACTGTCATCATGGGCAATGGCACAGCCACCATCTGCAATCTTACCATGGTCACTATCACTGTGAGCACTGTCACCAATGGAACTACCAACATGGGCACTGTCACCATGAGCACTTTCACCATACGAACTCTCACCATGGGCACTATGAACGTGAGAACGGTCACCATGGGCACTGTCACCATGAGAATTGTCATCATAGGCAATGTCACCGTGAGAACTATCACCATGCACACTGTCCACAAGGGTACTATCACATTGAGTTGTATCACCATGTGTACTGTCATGTTGGGCACAGTCACCATGGGCACACTCACCAAGTACACTATCACTATGCTCACTATTACTCTGAGCACTGTCACCATGGGCACCGTAACCATGGGCACTATCACCGGGAGCATTATCAGCATCGGCTCAACAGGCGTGATAACTGTCACCATGGGTCATATCACCGTGAGCACGGTTGCCATGGGCACTGTCACGATGTGCAATGCCCCATTGGTACTCTCACAATGGGAACTGACACCATGAGCACTGTCACCATGAGAACTGTTACTATGAGAAATGTAACCATGGGCAATTTCTCCATGAGTACTCTCACCATGGGTATTTTCACCTTGGGCACTCTCAACGTAAACAGTATTACCATGAGCACTTTCACTGTGAGCACTGTCACCATGGGCACTGTCACAATGCGGAGTGTCACCATGAGCCATGTCACCATGGGAAATGTCACCGTGAGAAGTGTCACCATAGGCAATGTCACCATGGGCAATGTCACCATGGGAAATGCCATTTTGAACACTGTCACCATGGGTACTGCAACCATGAGTACTGTCACCATGAGTACTGTCACCATTGGCAGTATCACCAGGCGCACTGTCACCACGGGCACTATCACCATGACAACTCTCAGAGTGAGCACTGTCACTGTGGGCACTGCCATCGTGAGCAATTCCACCATGGGCAATGTCACCATGGGCACTAACGCTGTGAGCACTCTCAACATGAGCACGTCACCATGAGCCCTGTCACCATGGGCAATGTCACTGTGAGAAGTTTCACCATAGGCAATGTCACCGTGGGCACTGTCACCATGGTCACTGCCACCACTGTCACTGTCATTTTGGGCACTGTCACCATGGGTACTGCAACCATGAGCACTGTCACCATGAGCACTGTCTCCATTGCGAGTATCACCATGTGCACTGTCACCATGGGCACTATCACAATGAGAACTGTCAGCGTGGGCACTGTCACTGTTGGCAAGGGCACCATGGCCACTTCCACCATGGGCAATGTCACCATGGGCACTATCACTGTGAGCACTGTCAACATGAGCACGTCACCATGGGCACTGTCAACATGGGTACTATCTCAAAGGGCAATGTCACCATGAGCATTGTCAGGATGGGCAATTTCACCATGGGCACTGTCACCAAAGGCACTATCGCCATGAGCAATGTCACTGTGGGCCGTGTCACCAGGGGCACTATCACCATGGTTAATGTTATCATTGGCACTTTCCCCGTGAGCACTGTCACCCTGGGCACTGTCTTCATGGGCACGGTCACCGTGAGCACTATCTCCATGAGCACAGCCACTGTGAACACCATCACCATAATCACTGGCCTCATCGGTACTGTCACCATGAGCACTGCCACAATGAGCACTGTCAGCATGGGCACTTCCCCCATGAGCACTGTCACTATGAGAACTGCTACCATGGGTATTTTCACCATGAGTACTGTCACCCTGTGTATTGTCACCATTTGCACTGTCACCATGAAGACTATAACCGTGAGCGCTATCACCATGAGATCTCTCACCATGGTCACTGTCACCATGGCACCTTGCACAATGGGGGCTGTCAACATGAGTGCTGTCACCATTGGCACTATCACTGTGAGCATTCTCACTGTGGTCAGTGTCACCATGGGCACGGTCACCATGAGCACTGTCACCATAGGCAATGTCACCGTGGTCAGTGTCACCATGAGCACTGTCAACATGGGCACTCATACAGTGGGCACTGTCACTGTGAGCACTGTCACCATGGGTACTGCCACCATGAGCACTGTCTCTGTGAATACTGTCAGCATGGGTTTTTACCGTGAGCACTGTCACCATGAGCCCTGTCACCATTTTTTAGTGACACCATGTGCACTACCACCATGCGCACTCTCACCATGGTCACTGTCACCGAGAAAACTGTCACCATAAGTACTGTCTTCATGGGCACTGTCACCAAGGGCACGGCCAACATGTGAACTGTAACCATTGTCAGTATCACCGTGAGAAGTGTCACCATGGGAATTACCAACATAGGCACTGTCATCATGAGCACTTTCAGAACGGGAACTGTCACCATGGGCACTATCACCGTGAGGACTCTCACCATGGGAGGTATCGCCATGGGCACTATCAGCATTAGAACTGTCACCGTGGTCACTGTCACGATGGAATTTGTCACGGTGAGCAGTGTCACGATAGGCAAAGTCACGGTTTGCACTGTCCCCTTGGGCCCTGTCACAGTGAGCACTATCACTTTGACGGTGGTGGCCATGGGCACTGCCACCATGGACACTACCACCTTGAGAATTATCACCATTTGTTCTCTCAGCGTGGTCACGGTCAACAAGTGCAGTCTCAGTATGCTCACTATGACCGTGAACACTGTCACCATGGGCACCTTAATCATGGGCACTATCACTGTGAGCACTATCACCATCGGCACTATCACTGTGATCACTGTCACCATAGACACTATCATGGTGAGCACAGTTAACATGAGCATTGTAACTGTGAGCACTGTCACAATGGGTAATGCAACCATGAGCCCAGTCACCGTGAGCACTGTCAGCATGGGTTGTCACCTTGTGCACGGTCAGCATGAGCACTGTCACCAAGGGACTATAACTATTTTTCAGTGTCACCATGTGCACTGTCACCTTGGACACTATAACCACGAGCATTGTCACCATGAGTACTGTCATCATGGGCAATGGCACAGCCACCATCTGCAATCTTACCATGGTCACTATCACTGTGAGCACTGTCACCAATGGAACTACCAACATGGGCACTGTCATCATGAGCACTTTCACCATACGAACTCTCACCATGGGCACTATGAACGTGAGAACGGTCACCATGGGCACTGTCACCATGAGCATTGTCATCATAGGCAATGTCACCGTGAGAACTATCACCATGCGCACTGTCCACAAGGGCACTATCACATTGAGTTGTATCACCATGTGTACTGTCATCTTGGGCACAGTCACCATGGGTACACTCACGAAGTACACTATCACTATGCTCACTATTACTCTGAACACTGTCACCATGGGCACCGTAACCATGGGCACTATCACCGGGAGCATTATCAGCATCGGCACAACAGGCGTGATAACTGTCACCATGGGTCATATCACCGTGAGCACGGTTGCCATGGGCACTGTCACGATGTGCAATGCCCCATTGGTACTCTCACCATGGGAACTGCCACCATGAGATCTGTCACCATGAGCACTGACACCACGATCACTGCCACCGAGGGCACTGCCACCATGAGCACTGTCACCATGAGAACTGTTACTATGAGAAATGTAACCATGGGCAATTTCTCGATCAGTACTCTCACCATGGGTATTTTCACCTTGGGCACTCTCAACGTAAACAGTATTACCATGAGCACTTTCACTGTGAGCACTGTCACCATGGGCACTGTCACACTGCGGAGTGTCACCATGAGCCATGTCACCATGGGAAATGTCACCGTGAGAACTGTCACCATAGGCAATGTCACCATGGGCAATGTCACCATGGGAAATGCCATTTTGAGCACTGTCACCATGGGTACTGCAACCATGAGTACTGTCACCATGAGTACTGTCACCATTGGCAGTATCACCAGGCGCACTGTCACCATGGGCACTATCACCATGACAACTCTCAGAGTGAGCACTGTCACTCTGGGCACTGCCATCGTGAGCAATTCCACCATGGGCAATGTCACCATGGGCACTAACGTTGTGAGCACTCTCAACATGAGCACGTCACCATGAGCCCTGTCACCATGGGCAATGTCACTGTGAGAAGTTTCGCCATAGGCAATGTCACCGTGGGCACTGTCACCATGGTCACTGCCACCACTGTCACTGTCATTTTGAGCACTGTCCCATGGGTACTGCAACCATGAGCACTGTCACCATGAGCACTGTCACCATTGCGAGTATCACCATGTGCACTGTCACCATGAGCACTATCACAAAGAGAACTGTCAGCCTGGGCACTGTCACTGTTGGCAAGGGCACCATGGCCACTTCCACCATGGGCAATGTCACCATGGGCACTATCACTGTGAGCACTGTCAACATGAGCACGTCACCATGGGCACTGTCAACATGGGTACTATCTCAAAGGGCAATGTCACCATGAGCATTGTCAGGATGGGCAATTTCACCATGAGCACTGTCACCAAAGGCACTAACGCCATGAGCAATGTCACTGTGGGCCGTGTCACCAGGGGCACTATCACCATGGTTAATGTTATCATTGGCACTTTCCCCGTGAGCACTGTCACCCTGGGCACTGTCATCATGGGCACGGTCACCGTGAGCACTATCTCCATGAGCACAGCCACTGTGAACACCATCACCATAATCACTGGCCTCATCGGTAATGTCACCATGAGCACTGCCACAATGAGCTCTGTCAGCATGGGCACTTCCCCCATGAGCACTGTCACTATGAGAACTGCTACCATGGGTATTTTCACCATGAGTACTGTCACCCTGTGTATTGTCACCATTTGCACTGTCACCATGAAGACTATAACCGTGAGCGCTATCACCATGAGATCTCTCACCATGGTCACTGTCACCATGGCACCTTGCACAATGGGGGCTGTCAACATGAGTGCTGTCACCATTAGCACTATCACTGTGAGCATTCTCACTGTGGTCAGTGTCACCATGGGCACGGTCACCATGAGCACTGTCACCATAGGCAATGTCACCGTGGTCAGTGTCACCATGAGCACTGTCAACATGGACACTCATACAGTGGGCACTGTCACTGTGAGCACTGTCACCATGGGTACTGCCACCATAAGCAGTGTCTCTGTGAGTACTGTCAGCATGGGTTTTTACCGTGAGCACTGTCACCATGAGCCCTGTCACCATTTTTTAGTGACACCATGTGCACTACCACCATGCGCACTCTCACCATGGGCACTGTCACCGAGAAAACTGTCACCATAAGTACTGTCTTCATGGGCACTGTCACCAAGGGCACGGCCAACATGTGAACTGTAACCATTGTCAGTATCACCGTGAGAAGTGTCACCATGGGAATTACCAACATAGGCACTGTCATCATGAGCACTTTCAGAACGGGAACTGTCACCATGGGCACTATCACCGTGAGGACTCTCACCATGGGAATTATCGCCATGGGCACTATCAGCATTAGAACTGTCACCGTGGTCACTGTCACGATGGAATTTGTCACGGTGAGCAGTGTCACGATAGGCAAAGTCACGGTTTGCACTGTCCCCTTGGGCCCTGTCTCAGTGAGCACTATCACTTTGACGGTGGTGGCCATGGGCACTGCCACCATGGACACTACCACCTTGAGAATTATCACCATTTGTTCTCTCAGCGTGGTCACGGTCAACAAGTGCAGTCTCAGTATGCTCACTATGACCGTGAACACTGTCACCATGGGCACCTTAATCATGGGCACAATCACCGTGAGCACTATCACCATCGGCACTATCACTGTGATCACTGTCACCATAGACACTATCATGGTGAGCACAGTTAACATGAGCATTGTAACTGTGAGCACTGTCACAATGGGTAATGCAAGCATGAGCCCAGTCACCGTGAGCACTATCAGCATGGGTTGTCACCTTGTGCACGGTCAGCATGAGCACTGTCACCATGGGCACTATAACTATTTTTCAGTGCCAACATGTGCACTGTCACCTTGGACACTATCACCACGAGCAGTGTCACCATGAGTACTGTCAACATGGGCAATGGCACAGCCACCATCTGAAATCTTACCATGGTCACTATCACTGTGAGCACTGTCACCAATGGAACTACCAACATGGGCACTGTCATCATGGGCACTTTCACCATGCGAACTCTCAACATGGGCACTATAAACGTGAGAACGGTCACCATGGGCACTGTCACCTTGAGCATTGTCATCATAGGCAATGTCACCGTGAGAACTATCACCATGCGCACTGTCCACAAGGGCACTATCACATTGAGTTGTATCACCATGTGTACTGTCATCTTGGGCACAGTCACCATGGGCACACTCACCAAGTACACTATCACTATGCTCACTATTACTCTGAACACTGTCACCATGGGCACCGTAACCATGGGCACTATCACCGGGAGCATTATCAGCATCGGCACAACAGGCGTGATAACTGTCACCATGGGTCATATCACCGTGAGCACGGTTGCCATGGGCACTGTCACGATGTGCAATGCCCCATTGGTACTCTCACCATGGGAACTGCCACCATGAGCACTGTCACCATGAGCACTGACACCACCATCACTGCCACCGAGGGCACTGCAACCATGAGCACTGTCACCATGAGAACTGTTACTACGAGAAATGTAACCATGGGCAATTTCTCGATGAGTACTCTCACCATGGGTATTTTCACCTTGGGCACTCTCAACGTAAACAGTATTACCATGAGCACTTTCACTGTGAGCACTGTCACCAAGGGCACTGTCACAATGCGGAGTGTCACCATGATCCATGTCACCATGGGAAATGTCACGGTGAGAAGTGTCACCATAGGCAATGTCACCATGGGCAATGTCACCATGGGAAATGCCATTTTGAGCACTGTCAACATGGGTACTGCAACCATGACTACTGTCACCATGAGTAGTACTGTCACCATTGGCAGTATCACCAGGCGCACTGTCACCATGGGCACTATCACCATGACAACTCTCAGAGTGAGCACTGTCACTGTGGGCACTGCCATCGTGAGCAATTACACCATGGGCAATGTCACCATGGGCACTAACGTTTTGAGCACTCTCAACATGAGCACGTCACCATGAGCCCTGTCACCATGGGCAATGTCACTGTGAGAAGTTTCACCATAGGCAATGTCACCGTGGGCACTGTCACCATGGTCACTGCCACCACTGTCACTGTCATTTTGAGCACTGTCATCATGGGTACTGCAACCATGAGCACTGTCACCATGAGCACTGTCACCATTGCGAGTATCACCATGTGCACTGTCACCATGAGCACTATCACAATGAGAACTGTCAGCGTGGGCACTGTCACTGTTGGCAAGGGCACCATGGCCACTTCCAACATGGGCAATGTCAACATGGGCACTATCACTGTGAGCACTGTCAACATGAGCACGTCACCATGGGCACTGTCAACATGAGTACTATCTCAAAGGGCAATGTCACCATGAGCATTGTCAGGATGGGCAATTTCACCATGAGCACTGTCACCAAAGGCACTATCGCCATGAGCAATGTCACTGTGGGCCGTGTCACCAGGGGCACTATCCCCATGGTTAAAGTTATCATTGGCACTTTCCCCGTGAGCACTGTCACCCTGGGCACTGTCATCATGGGCACGGTCACCGTGAGCACTATCTCCATGAGCACAGCCACTGTGAACACCATCACCATAATCACTGGCCTCATTGGTACTGTCACCATGAGCACTGCCACAATGAGCACTGTCAGCATGGGCACTTCCCCCATGAGCACTGTCACTATGAGAACTGCTACCATGGGTATTTTCACCATGAGTACTGTCACCCTGTGTATTGTCACCATTTGCACTGTCACCATGAAGACTATAACCGTGAGCTCTATCACCATGAGATCTCTCACCATGGTCACTGTCACCATGGCACCTTGCACAATGGGGGCTGTCAACATGAGTGCTGTCACCATTGGCACTCTCACTGTGAGCATTCTCACTGTGGTCAGTGTCACCATGGGCACTGTCACCATGAGCACTGTCACCATAGGCAATGTCACCGTGGTCAGTGTCACCATGAGCACTGTCAAGGTGGGCACTCATACAGTGGGCACTGTCACTGTGAGCACTGTCACCATGGGTACTGCCACCATGAGCAGTGTCTCTGTGAGTACTGTCAGCATGGGTTTTTACCGTGTGCACTGTCACCATGAGCCCTGTCACCATTTTTCAGTGACACCATGTGCACTACCACCATGCGCACTCTCACCATGGGCACTGTCACCGAGAAAACTGTCACCATAAGTACTGTCTTCATGGGCACTGTCACCAAGGGCACGGCCAACATGTGAACTGTAACCATTGTCAGTATCACTGTGAGAAGTGTCACCATGGGAATTACCAACATAGGCACTGTCATCATGAGCACTTTCAAAACGGGAACTGTCACAATGGGCACTATCACCGTGAGGACTCTCACCACGGGAATTATCGCCATGGGCACTATCAGCATTAGAACTGTCACCGTGGTCACTGTCACGATGGAATTTGTCACTGTGAGCACTGTCACGATAGGCAAAGTCACGGTTTGCACTGTCCCCTTGGGCCCTGTCTCAGTGAGCACTATCACTTTGACGGTGATGTCCATGGGCACTGCCACCATGGACACTACCAACTTGAGAATTATCACCATTTGTTCTCTCAGCGTGGTCACGGTCAACAAGGGCACTCTCACTATGCTCACTATGACCGTGAACACTCTCACCATGGGCACCTTAATCATGGGCACTATCACCGTGAGCACTATCACCATCGGCACTATCACTGTGATCACTGTCACCATAGACACTATCATGGTGAGCACAGTTAACATGAGCATTGTAACTGTGAGCACTGTCACAATGGGTAATGCAACCATGAGCCCAGTCACCGTGAGCACTGTCAGCATGGGTTGTCACCTTGTGCACGGTCAGCATGAGCACTGTCACCATGGGCACTATAACTATTTTTCAGTGCCACCATGTGCACTGTCACCTTGGACACTATCACCACGAGCACTGTCACCATGAGTACTGTCATCATGGGCAATGGCACAGCCACCATCTGCAATCTTACCATGGTCACTATCACTGTGAGCACTGTCACCAATGGAACTACCAACATGGGCACTGTCATCATGAGCACTTTCACCATAAGAACTCTCATCATGGGCACTATGAACGTGAGAACGGTCACCATGGGCACTGTCACCATGAGCATTGTCATCATAGGCAATGTCACCGTGAGAACTATCACCATGCGCACTGTCCACAAGGGTACTATCACATTGAGTTGTATCACCATGTGTACTGTCATCTTGGGCACAGTCACCATGGGCACACTCACCAAGTACACTATCACTATGCTCACTATTACTCTGAACACTGTCACCATGGGCACCGTAACCATGGGCACTATCACCGGGAGCATTATCAGCATCGGCTCAACAGGCGTGATAACTGTCACCATGGGTCATATCACCGTGAGCACGGTTGCCATGGGCACTGTCACGATGTGCAATGCCCCATTGGTACTCTCACCATGGGAACTGCCACCATGAGCACTGTCACCATGAGAACTGTTACTATGAGAAATGTAACCATGGGCAATTTCTCGATGAGTACTCTCACCATGGGTATTTTCACCTTGGGCACTCTCAACGTAAACAGTATTACCATGAGCACTTTCACTGTGAGCACTGTCACCATGGGCACTGTCACAATGCGGAGTGTCACCATGAGCCATGTCACCATGGGAAATGTCACCGTGAGATGTGTCACCATAGGCAATGTCACCATGGGTAATGTCACCATGGGAAATGCCATTTTGAGCACTGTCACCATGGGTACTGCAACCATGAGTACTGTCACCATGAGTACTGTCACCATTGGCAGTATCACCAGGCGCACTGTCACCATGGGCACTATCACCATGACAACTCTCAGAGTGAGCACTGTCACTGTGGGCACTGCCATCGTGAGCAATTCCACCATGGGCACTAACGCTGTGAGCACTCTCAACATGAGCATGTCACCATGAGCCCTGTCACCATGGAAAATGTCACTGTGAGAAGTTTCACCATAGGCAATGTCACCGTGGGCACTGTCACCATGGTCAATGCCACCACTGTCACTGTCATTTTGGGCACTGTCACCATGGGTACTGCAACCATGAGCACTGTCACCATGAGCACTGTCACCATTGCGAGTATCACCATGTGCACTGTCACCATGGGCAATATCACAATGAGAACTGTCAGCGTGGGCACTGTCACTGTTGGCAAGGGCACCATGGCCACTTCCACCATGGGCAATGTCACCATGGGCACTATCACTGTGAGCACTGTCAACATGAGCACGTCACCATGGGCACCGTCAACATGGGTACTATCTCAAAGGGCAATGTCACCATGAGCATTGTCAGGATGGGCAATTTCACCATGAGCACTGTCACCAAAGGCACTAACGCCATGAGCAATGTCACTGTGGGCCGTGTCACCAGGGGCACTATCACCATGGTTAATGTTATCATTGGCACTTTCCCCGTGAGCACTGTCACCCTGGGCACTGTCATCATGGGCACGGTCACCATGAGCACTATCTCCATGAGCACAGCCACTGTGAACACCATCACCATAATCACTGGCCTCATCGGTACTGTCACCATGAGCACTGCCACAATGAGCTCTGTCAGCATGGGCACTTCCCCCATGAGCACTGTCACTATGAGAACTGCTACCATGGGTATTTTCACCATGAGTACTGTCACCCTGTGTATTGTCACCATTTGCACTGTCACCATGAAGACTATAACCGTGAGCGCTATCACCATGAGATCTCTCACCATGGTCACTGTCACCATGGCACCTTGCACAATGGGGGCTCTCAACATGAGTGCTGTCACCATTGGCACTATCACTGTGAGCATTCTCACTGTGGTCAGTGTCACCATGGGCACGGTCACCATGAGCACTGTCACTATAGGCAATGTCACCGTGGTCAGTGTCACCATGAGCACTGTCAACAGGGACACTCATACAGTGGGCACTGTCACTGTGAGCACTGTCACCATGGGTACTGCCACCATAAGCAGTGTCTCTGTGAGTACTGTCAGCATGGGTTTTTACCGTGAGCACTGTCACCATGAGCCCTGTCACCATTTTTTAGTGACACCATGTGCACTACCACCATGCGCACTCTCACCATGGGCACTGTCACCGAGAAAACTGTCACCATAAGTACTGTCTTCATGGGCACTGTCACCAAGGGCACGGCCAACATGTGAACTGTAACCATTGTCAGTATCACCGTGAGAAGTGTCACCATGGGAATTACCAACATAGGCACTGTCATCATGAGCACTTTCAGAACGGGAACTGTCACCATGGGCACTATCACCGTGAGGACTCTCACCATGGGAATTATCGCCATGGGCACTATCAGCATTAGAACTGTCACCGTGGTCACTGTCACGATGGAATTTGTCACGGTGAGCAGTGTCACGATAGGCAAAGTCACGGTTTGCACTGTCCCCTTGGGCCCTGTCACAGTGAGCACTATCACTTTGACGGTGGTGGCCATGGGCACTGCCACCATGGACACTACCACCTTGAGAATTATCACCATTTGTTCTCTCAGCGTGGTCACGGTCAACAAGTGCAGTCTCAGTATGCTCACTATGACCGTGAACACTGTCACCATGGGCACCTTAATCATGGGCACAATCACCGTGAGCACTATCACCATCGGCACTATCACTGTGATCACTGTCACCATAGACACTATCATGGTGAGCACAGTTAACATGAGCATTGTAACTGTGAGCACTGTCACAATGGGTAATGCAAGCATGAGCCCAGTCACCGTGAGCACTATCAGCATGGGTTGTCACCTTGTGCACGGTCAGCATGAGCACTGTCACCATGGGCACTATAACTATTTTTCAGTGCCAACATGTGCACTGTCACCTTGGACACTATCACCACGAGCAGTGTCACCATGAGTACTGTCAACATGGGCAATGGCACAGCCACCATCTGAAATCTTACCATGGTCACTATCACTGTGAGCACTGTCACCAATGGAACTACCAACATGGGCACTGTCATCATGGGCACTTTCACCATGCGAACTCTCAACATGGGCACTATAAACGTGAGAACGGTCACCATGGGCACTGTCACCTTGAGCATTGTCATCATAGGCAATGTCACCGTGAGAACTATCACCATGCGCACTGTCCACAAGGGCACTATCACATTGAGTTGTATCACCATGTGTACTGTCATCTTGGGCACAGTCACCATGGGCACACTCACCAAGTACACTATCACTATGCTCACTATTACTCTGAACACTGTCACCATGGGCACCGTAACCATGGGCACTATCACCGGGAGCATTATCAGCATCGGCACAACAGGCGTGATAACTGTCACCATGGGTCATATCACCGTGAGCACGGTTGCCATGGGCACTGTCACGATGTGCAATGCCCCATTGGTACTCTCACCATGGGAACTGCCACCATGAGCACTGTCACCATGAGCACTGACACCACCATCACTGCCACCGAGGGCACTGCAACCATGAGCACTGTCACCATGAGAACTGTTACTACGAGAAATGTAACCATGGGCAATTTCTCGATGAGTACTCTCACCATGGGTATTTTCACCTTGGGCACTCTCAACGTAAACAGTATTACCATGAGCACTTTCACTGTGAGCACTGTCACCAAGGGCACTGTCACAATGCGGAGTGTCACCATGATCCATGTCACCATGGGAAATGTCACGGTGAGAAGTGTCACCATAGGCAATGTCACCATGGGCAATGTCACCATGGGAAATGCCATTTTGAGCACTGTCAACATGGGTACTGCAACCATGACTACTGTCACCATGAGTAGTACTGTCACCATTGGCAGTATCACCAGGCGCACTGTCACCATGGGCACTATCACCATGACAACTCTCAGAGTGAGCACTGTCACTGTGGGCACTGCCATCGTGAGCAATTCCACCATGGGCAATGTCACCATGGGCACTAACGTTGTGAGCACTCTCAACATGAGCACGTCACCATGAGCCCTGTCACCATGGGCAATGTCACTGTGAGAAGTTTCACCATAGGCAATGTCACCGTGGGCACTGTCACCATGGTCACTGCCACCACTGTCACTGTCATTTTGAGCACTGTCACCATGGGTACTGCAACCATGAGCACTGTCACCATGAGCACTGTCACCATTGCGAATATCACCATGTGCACTGTCACCATGAGCACTATCACAATGAGAACTGTCAGCGTGGGCACTGTCACTGTTGGCAAGGGCACCATGGCCACTTCCAACATGGGCAATGTCAACATGGGCACTATCACTGTGAGCACTGTCAACATGAGCACGTCACCATGGGCACTGTCAACATGAGTACTATCTCAAAGGGCAATGTCACCATGAGCATTGTCAGGATGGGCAATTTCACCATGAGCACTGTCACCAAAGGCACTATCGCCATGAGCAATGTCACTGTGGGCCGTGTCACCAGGGGCACTATCCCCATGGTTAAAGTTATCATTGGCAATTTCCCCGTGAGCACTGTCACCCTGGGCACTGTCATCATGGGCACGGTCACCGTGAGCACTATCTCCATGAGCACAGCCACTGTGAACACCATCACCATAATCACTGGCCTCATTGGTACTGTCACCATGAGCACTGCCACAATGAGCACTGTCAGCATGGGCACTTCCCCCATGAGCACTGTCACTATGAGAACTGCTACCATGGGTATTTTCACCATGAGTACTGTCACCCTGTGTATTGTCACCATTTGCACTGTCACCATGAAGACTATAACCGTGAGCGCTATCACCATGAGATCTCTCACCATGGTCACTGTCACCATGGCACCTTGCACAATGGGGGCTGTCAACATGAGTGCTGTCACCATTGGCACTATCACTGTGAGCATTCTCACTGTGGTCAGTGTCACCATGGGCACGGTCACCATGAGCACTGTCACTATAGGCAATGTCACCGTGGTCAGTGTCACCATGAGCACTGTCAACAGGGACACTCATACAGTGGGCACTGTCACTGTGAGCACTGTCACCATGGGTACTGCCACCATAAGCAGTGTCTCTGTGAGTACTGTCAGCATGGGTTTTTACCGTGTGCACTGTCACCATGAGCCCTGTCACCATTTTTTAGTGACACCATGTGCACTACCACCATGCGCACTCTCACCATGGGCACTGTCACCGAGAAAACTGTCACCATAAGTACTGTCTTCATGGGCACTGTCACCAAGGGCACGGCCAACATGTGAACTGTAACCATTGTCAGTATCACCGTGAGAAGTGTCACCATGGGAATTACCAACATAGGCACTGTCATCATGAGCACTTTCAGAACGGGAACTGTCACCATGGGCACTATCACCGTGAGGACTCTCACCATGGGAATTATCGCCATGGGCACTATCAGCATTAGAACTGTCACCGTGGTCACTGTCACGATGGAATTTGTCACGGTGAGCAGTGTCACGATAGGCAAAGTCACGGTTTGCACTGTCCCCTTGGGCCCTGTCACAGTGAGCACTATCACTTTGACGGTGGTGGCCATGGGCACTGCCACCATGGACACTACCACCTTGAGAATTATCACCATTTGTTCTCTCAGCGTGGTCACGGTCAACAAGTGCAGTCTCAGTATGCTCACTATGACCGTGAACACTGTCACCATGGGCACCTTAATCATGGGCACAATCACCGTGAGCACTATCACCATCGGCACTATCACTGTGATCACTGTCACCATAGACACTATCATGGTGAGCACAGTTAACATGAGCATTGTAACTGTGAGCACTGTCACAATGGGTAATGCAAGCATGAGCCCAGTCACCGTGAGCACTATCAGCATGGGTTGTCACCTTGTGCACGGTCAGCATGAGCACTGTCACCCTGGGCACTATAACTATTTTTCAGTGCCAACATGTGCACTGTCACCTTGGACACTATCACCACGAGCAGTGTCACCATGAGTACTGTCAACATGGGCAATGGCACAGCCACCATCTGAAATCTTACCATGGTCACTATCACTGTGAGCACTGTCACCAATGGAACTACCAACATGGGCACTGTCATCATGAGCACTTTCACCATGCGAACTCTCAACATGGGCACTATAAACGTGAGAACGGTCACCATGGGCACTGTCACCTTGAGCATTGTCATCATAGGCAATGTCACCGTGAGAACTATCACCATGCGCACTGTCCACAAGGGCACTATCACATTGAGTTGTATCACCATGTGTACTGTCATCTTGGGCACAGTCACCATGGGCACACTCACCAAGTACACTATCACTATGCTCACTATTACTCTGAACACTGTCACCATGGGCACCGTAACCATGGGCACTATCACCGGGAGCATTATCAGCATCGGCACAACAGGCGTGATAACTGTCACCATGGGTCATATCACCGTGAGCACGGTTGCCATGGGCACTGTCACGATGTGCAATGCCCCATTGGTACTCTCACCATGGGAACTGCCACCATGAGCACTGTCACCATGAGCACTGACACCACCATCACTGCCACCGAGGGCACTGCAACCATGAGCACTGTCACCATGAGAACTGTTACTACGAGAAATGTAACCATGGGCAATTTCTCGATGAGTACTCTCACCATGGGTATTTTCACCTTGGGCACTCTCAACGTAAACAGTATTACCATGAGCACTTTCACTGTGAGCACTGTCACCAAGGGCACTGTCACAATGCGGAGTGTCACCATGATCCATGTCACCATGGGAAATGTCACGGTGAGAAGTGTCACCATAGGCAATGTCACCATGGGCAATGTCACCATGGGAAATGCCATTTTGAGCACTGTCAACATGGGTACTGCAACCATGACTACTGTCACCATGAGTAGTACTGTCACCATTGGCAGTATCACCAGGCGCACTGTCACCATGGGCACTATCACCATGACAACTCTCAGAGTGAGCACTGTCACTGTGGGCACTGCCATCGTGAGCAATTACACCATGGGCAATGTCACCATGGGCACTAACGTTGTGAGCACTCTCAACATGAGCACGTCACCATGAGCCCTGTCACCATGGGCAATGTCACTGTGAGAAGTTTCACCATAGGCAATGTCACCGTGGGCACTGTCACCATGGTCACTGCCACCACTGTCACTGTCATTTTGAGCACTGTCACCATGGGTACTGCAACCATGAGCACTGTCACCATGAGCACTGTCACCATTGCGAATATCACCATGTGCACTGTCACCATGAGCACTATCACAATGAGAACTGTCAGCGTGGGCACTGTCACTGTTGGCAAGGGCACCATGGCCACTTCCAACATGGGCAATGTCAACATGGGCACTATCACTGTGAGCACTGTCAACATGAGCACGTCACCATGGGCACTGTCAACATGAGTACTATCTCAAAGGGCAATGTCACCATGAGCATTGTCAGGATGGGCAATTTCACCATGAGCACTGTCACCAAAGGCACTATTGCCATGAGCAATGTCACTGTGGGCCGTGTCACCAGGGGCACTATCCCCATGGTTAAAGTTATCATTGGCACTTTCCCCGTGAGCACTGTCACCCTGGGCACTGTCATCATGGGCACGGTCACCGTGAGCACTATCTCCATGAGCACAGCCACTGTGAACACCATCACCATAATCACTGGCCTCATTGGTACTGTCACCATGAGCACTGCCACAATGAGCACTGTCAGCATGGGCACTTCCCCCATGAGCACTGTCACTATGAGAACTGCTACCATGGGTATTTTCACCATGAGTACTGTCACCCTGTGTATTGTCACCATTTGCACTGTCACCATGAAGACTATAACCGTGAGCTCCATCACCATGAGATCTCTCACCATGGTCACTGTCACCATGGCACCTTGCACAATGGGGGCTGTCAACATGAGTGCTGTCACCATTGGCACTCTCACTGTGAGCATTCTCACTGTGGTCAGTGTCACCATGGGCACGGTCACCATGAGCACTGTCACCATAGGCAATGTCACCGTGGTCAGTGTCACCATGAGCACTGTCAACATGGGCACTCATACAGTGGGCACTGTCACTGTGAGCACTGTCACCATGGGTACTGCCACCATAAGCAGTGTCTCTGTGAGTACTGTCAGCATGGGTTTTTACCGTGAGCACTGTCACCATGAGCCCTGTCACCATTTTTTAGTGACACCATGTGCACTACCACCATGCGCACTCTCACCATGGGCACTGTCACCGAGAAAACTGTCACCATAAGTACTGTCTTCATGGGCACTGTCACCAAAGGCACGGCCAACATGTGAACTGTAACCATTGTCAGTATCACCGTGAGAAGTGTCACCATGGGAATTACCAACATAGGCACTGTCATCATGAGCACTTTCAGAACGGGAACTGTCAACATGGGCACTATAACCGTGAGGACTCTCACCATGGGAATTATCGCCATGGGCACTATCAGCATTAGAACTGTCACCGTGGTCACTGTCACGATGGAATTTGTCACTGTGAATACTGTCACGATAGGCAAAGTCACGGTTTGCACTGTCCCCTTGGGCCCTGTCACAGCGAGCACTATCACTTTGACGGTGGTGGCCATGGGCACTGCCACCATGGACACTACCAACTTGAGAATTATCAACATTTGTTCTCTCAGCGTGGTCACGGTCAACAAGGGCACTCTCACTATGCTCACTATGACCGTGAACACTGTCACCATGGGCACCTTAATCATGGGCACTATCACCGTGAGCACTATCACCATCGGCACTATCACTGTGATCACTGTCACCATAGACACTATCATGGTGAGCACAGTTAACATGAGCATTGTAACTGTGAGCACTGTCACAATGGGTAATGCAACCATGAGCCCAGTCACCGTGAGCACTGTCAGCATGGGTTGTCACCTTGTGCACGGTCAGCATGAGCACTGTCACCATGGGCACTATAACTATTTTTCAGTGCCAACATGTGCACTGTCACCTTGGACACTATCACCACGAGCAGTGTCACCATGAGTACTGTCAACATGGGCAATGGCACAGCCACCATCTGAAATCTTACCATGGTCACTATCACTGTGAGCACTGTCACCAATGGAACTACCAACATGGGCACTGTCATCATGAGCACTTTCACCATGCGAACTCTCAACATGGGCACTATAAACGTGAGAACGGTCACCATGGGCACTGTCACCTTGAGCATTGTCATCATAGGCAATGTCACCGTGAGAACTATCACCATGCGCACTGTCCACAAGGGCACTATCACATTGAGTTGTATCACCATGTGTACTGTCATCTTGGGCACAGTCACCATGGGCACACTCACCAAGTACACTATCACTATGCTCACTATTACTCTGAACACTGTCACCATGGGCACCGTAACCATGGGCACTATCACCGGGAGCATTATCAGCATCGGCACAACAGGCGTGATAACTGTCACCATGGGTCATATCACCGTGAGCACGGTTGCCATGGGCACTGTCACGATGTGCAATGCCCCATTGGTACTCTCACCATGGGAACTGCCACCATGAGCACTGTCACCATGAGCACTGACACCACCATCACTGCCACCGAGGGCACTGCAACCATGAGCACTGTCACCATGAGAACTGTTACTACGAGAAATGTAACCATGGGCAATTTCTCGATGAGTACTCTCACCATGGGTATTTTCACCTTGGGCACTCTCAACGTAAACAGTATTACCATGAGCACTTTCACTGTGAGCACTGTCACCAAGGGCACTGTCACAATGCGGAGTGTCACCATGATCCATGTCACCATGGGAAATGTCACGGTGAGAAGTGTCACCATAGGCAATGTCACCATGGGCAATGTCACCATGGGAAATGCCATTTTGAGCACTGTCAACATGGGTACTGCAACCATGACTACTGTCACCATGAGTAGTACTGTCACCATTGGCAGTATCACCAGGCGCACTGTCACCATGGGCACTATCACCATGACAACTCTCAGAGTGAGCACTGTCACTGTGGGCACTGCCATCGTGAGCAATTACACCATGGGCAATGTCACCATGGGCACTAACGTTGTGAGCACTCTCAACATGAGCACGTCACCATGAGCCCTGTCACCATGGGCAATGTCACTGTGAGAAGTTTCACCATAGGCAATGTCACCGTGGGCACTGTCACCATGGTCACTGCCACCACTGTCACTGTCATTTTGAGCACTGTCACCATGGGTACTGCAACCATGAGCACTGTCACCATGAGCACTGTCACCATTGCGAATATCACCATGTGCACTGTCACCATGAGCACTATCACAATGAGAACTGTCAGCGTGGGCACTGTCACTGTTGGCAAGGGCACCATGGCCACTTCCAACATGGGCAATGTCAACATGGGCACTATCACTGTGAGCACTGTCAACATGAGCACGTCACCATGGGCACTGTCAACATGAGTACTATCTCAAAGGGCAATGTCACCATGAGCATTGTCAGGATGGGCAATTTCACCATGAGCACTGTCACCAAAGGCACTATCGCCATGAGCAATGTCACTGTGGGCCGTGTCACCAGGGGCACTATCCCCATGGTTAAAGTTATCATTGGCACTTTCCCCGTGAGCACTGTCACCCTGGGCACTGTCATCATGGGCACGGTCACCGTGAGCACTATCTCCATGAGCACAGCCACTGTGAACACCATCACCATAATCACTGGCCTCATTGGTACTGTCACCATGAGCACTGCCACAATGAGCACTGTCAGCATGGGCACTTCCCCCATGAGCACTGTCACTATGAGAACTGCTACCATGGGTATTTTCACCATGAGTACTGTCACCCTGTGTATTGTCACCATTTGCACTGTCACCATGAAGACTATAACCGTGAGCTCCATCACCATGAGATCTCTCACCATGGTCACTGTCACCATGGCACCTTGCACAATGGGGGCTGTCAACATGAGTGCTGTCACCATTGGCACTCTCACTGTGAGCATTCTCACTGTGGTCAGTGTCACCATGGGCACGGTCACCATGAGCACTGTCACCATAGGCAATGTCACCGTGGTCAGTGTCACCATGAGCACTGTCAACATGGGCACTCATACAGTGGGCACTGTCACTGTGAGCACTGTCACCATGGGTACTGCCACCATAAGCAGTGTCTCTGTGAGTACTGTCAGCATGGGTTTTTACCGTGAGCACTGTCACCATGAGCCCTGTCACCATTTTTTAGTGACACCATGTGCACTACCACCATGCGCACTCTCACCATGGGCACTGTCACCGAGAAAACTGTCACCATAAGTACTGTCTTCATGGGCACTGTCACCAAAGGCACGGCCAACATGTGAACTGTAACCATTGTCAGTATCACCGTGAGAAGTGTCACCATGGGAATTACCAACATAGGCACTGTCATCATGAGCACTTTCAGAACGGGAACTGTCAACATGGGCACTATAACCGTGAGGACTCTCACCATGGGAATTATCGCCATGGGCACTATCAGCATTAGAACTGTCACCGTGGTCACTGTCACGATGGAATTTGTCACTGTGAATACTGTCACGATAGGCAAAGTCACGGTTTGCACTGTCCCCTTGGGCCCTGTCACAGCGAGCACTATCACTTTGACGGTGGTGGCCATGGGCACTGCCACCATGGACACTACCAACTTGAGAATTATCAACATTTGTTCTCTCAGCGTGGTCACGGTCAACAAGGGCACTCTCACTATGCTCACTATGACCGTGAACACTGTCACCATGGGCACCTTAATCATGGGCACTATCACCGTGAGCACTATCACCATCGGCACTATCACTGTGATCACTGTCACCATAGACACTATCATGGTGAGCACAGTTAACATGAGCATTGTAACTGTGAGCACTGTCACAATGGGTAATGCAACCATGAGCCCAGTCACCGTGAGCACTGTCAGCATGGGTTGTCACCTTGTGCACGGTCAGCATGAGCACTGTCACCATGGGCACTATAACTATTTTTCATTGCCACCATGTGCACTGTCACCTTGGACACTATCACCACGAGCACTGTCACCATGAGTACTGTCATCATGGGCAATGGCACAGCCACCATCTGCAATCTTACCATGGTCACTATCACTGTGAGCACTGTCACCAATGGAACTACCAACATGGGCACTGTCACCATGAGCACTTTCACCATACGAACTCTCACCATGGGCACTATGAACGTGAGAACGGTCACCATGGGCACTGTCACCATGAGCATTGTCATCATAGGCAATGTCACCGTGAGAACTATCACCATGCACACTGTCCACAAGGGTACTATCACATTGAGTTGTATCACCATGTGTACTGTCATCTTGGGCACAGTCACCATGGGCACACTCACCAAGTACACTATCACTATGCTCACTATTACTCTGAGCACTGTCACCATGGGCACCGTAACCATGGGCACTATCACCGGGAGCATTATCAGCATCGGCTCAACAGGCGTGATAACTGTCACCATGGGTCATATCACCGTGAGCACGGTTGCCATGGGCACTGTCACGATGTGCAATGCCCCATTGGTACTCTCACCATGGGAACTGCCACCATGAGCACTGTCACCATGAGAACTGTTACTATGAGAAATGTAACCATGGGCAATTTCTCGATGAGTACTCTCACCATGGGTATTTTCACCTTGGGCACTCTCAACGTAAACAGTATTACCTTGAGCACTTTCACTGTGAGCACTGTCACCATGGGCACTGTCACAATGTGGAGTGTCACTATGAGCCATGTCACCATGGGAAATGTCACCGTGAGAAATGTCACCATAGGCAATGTCACCATGGGCAATGTCACCATGTGAAATGCCATTTTGAGCACTGTCACCATGGGTACTGCAACCATGAGTACTGTCACCATGAGTACTGTCACCATTGGCAGTATCACCAGGCGCACTGTCACCATGGGCACTATCACCATGACAACTCTCAGAGTGAGCACTGTCACTGTGGGCACTGCCATCGTGAGCAATTCCACCATGGGCAATGTCACCATGGGCACTAACGTTGTGAGCACTCTCAACATGAGCACGTCACCATGAGCCCTGTCACCATGGGCAATGTCACTGTGAGAAGTTTCACCATAGGCAATGTCACCGTGGGCACTGTCACCATGGTCACTGCCACCACTGTCACTGTCATTTTGAGCACTGTCACCATGGGTACTGCAACCATGAGCACTGTCACCATGAGCACTGTCACCATTGCGAGTATCACCATGTGCACTGTCACCATGAGCACTATCACAATGATCACTGTCAGGGTGGGCACTGTCACTGTTGGCAAGGGCACCATGGCCACTTCCACCATGGGCAATGTCACCATGGGCACTATCACTGTGAGCACTGTCAATATGAGCACGTCATCATGGGCACTGTCAACATGGGTTCTATCTCAAAGGGCAATGTCACCATTAGCATTGTCAGGATGGGCAATTTCACCATGAGCACTGTCACCAAAGGCACAATCGCCATGAGCAATGTCACTGTGGGCCGTGTCACCAGGGTCACTATCACCATGGTTAATGTCATCATTGGCACTTTCCCCGTGAGCACTGTCACCCTGGGCACTGTCATCATGGGCACGGTCACCGTGAGCAATATCTCCATGAGCACAGCCACTGTGAACACCATCACCATAATCACTGGCCTCAGCGGTACTGTCACCATGAGCACTGCGCACAATGAGCACTGTCAGCATGGGCACATCCCCCATGAGCACTGTCACTATGAGAACTGCTACCATGGGTATTTTCACCATGAGTACTGTCACCCTGTGTATTGTCACCATTTGCACTGTCACCATGAAGACTATAACCGTGAGCGCTATCACCATGAGATCTCTCACCATGGTCACTGTCACCATGGCCCCTTGCACAATGGGGGCTGTCAACATGAGTGCTGTCACCATTGGCACTATCACTGTGAGCATTCTCACTGTGGTCAGTGTCACGATGGGCACTGTCACCATGAGCACTGTCACCATAGGCAATGTCACCTTGGTCAGTGTCACCATGAGCACTGTCAAGGTGGGCACTCATACAGTGGGCACTGTCACTGTGAGCACTGTCACCATGGGTACTGCCACCATGAGCAGTGTCTCTGTGAGTACTGTCAGCATGGGTTTTTACCGTGTGCACTGTCACCATGAGCCCTGTCACCATTTTTCAGTGACACCATGTGCACTACCACCATGCGCACTCTCACCATGGGCACTGTCACCGAGAAAACTGTCACCATAAGTACTGTCTTCATGGGCACTGTCACCAAGGGCAAGGCCAACATGTGAACTGTAACCATTGTCAGTATCACTGTGAGAAGTGTCACCATGGGAATTACCAACATAGGCACTGTCATCATGAGCACTTTCAGAACGGGAACTGTCACAATGGGCACTATCACCGTGAGGACTCTCACCACGGGAATTATCGCCATGGGCACTATCAGCATTAGAACTGTCACCGTGGTCACTGTCACGATGGAATTTGTCACTGTGAGCACTGTCACGATAGGCAAAGTCACGGTTTGCACTGTCCCCTTGGGCCCTGTCTCAGTGAGCACTATCACTTTGACGGTGATGTCCATGGGCACTGCCACCATGGACACTACCAACTTGAGAATTATCACCATTTGTTCTCTCAGCGTGGTCACGGTCAACAAGGGCACTCTCACTATGCTCACTATGACCGTGAACACTCTCACCATGGGCACCTTAATCATGGGCACTATCACCGTGAGCACTATCACCATCGGCACTATCACTGTGATCACTGTCACCATAGACACTATCATGGTGAGCACAGTTAACATGAGCATTGTAACTGTGAGCACTGTCACAATGGGTAATGCAACCATGAGCCCAGTCACCGTGAGCACTGTCAGCATGGGTTGTCACCTTGTGCACGGTCAGCATGAGCACTGTCACCATGGGCACTATAACTATTTTTCAGTGCCACCATGTGCACTGTCACCTTGGACACTATCACCACGATCACTGTCACCATGAGTACTGTCATCATGGGCAATGGCACAGCCACCATCTGCAATCTTACCATGGTCACTATCACTGTGAGCACTGTCACCAATGGAACTACCAACATGGGCACTGTCATCATGAGCACTTTCACCATAAGAACTCTCATCATGGGCACTATGAACGTGAGAACGGTCACCATGGGCACTGTCACCATGAGCATTGTCATCATAGGCAATGTCACCGTGAGAACTATCACCATGCGCACTGTCCACAAGGGTACTATCACATTGAGTTGTATCACCATGTGTACTGTCATCTTGGGCACAGTCACCATGGGCACACTCACCAAGTACACTATCACTATGCTCACTATTACTCTGAACACTGTCACCATGGGCACCGTAACCATGGGCACTATCACCGGGAGCATTATCAGCATCGGCTCAACAGGCGTGATAACTGTCACCATGGGTCATATCACCGTGAGCACGGTTGCCATGGGCACTGTCACGATGTGCAATGCCCCATTGGTACTCTCACCATGGGAACTGCCACCATGAGCACTGTCACCATGAGAACTGTTACTATGAGAAATGTAACCATGGGCAATTTCTCGATGAGTACTCTCACCATGGGTATTTTCACCTTGGGCACTCTCAACGTAAACAGTATTACCATGAGCACTTTCACTGTGAGCACTGTCACCATGGGCACTGTCACAATGCGGAGTGTCACCATGAGCCATGTCACCATGGGAAATGTCACCGTGAGATGTGTCACCATAGGCAATGTCACCATGGGTAATGTCACCATGGGAAATGCCATTTTGAGCACTGTCACCATGGGTACTGCAACCATGAGTACTGTCACCATGAGTACTGTCACCATTGGCAGTATCACCAGGCGCACTGTCACCATGGGCACTATCACCATGACAACTCTCAGAGTGAGCACTGTCACTGTGGGCACTGCCATCGTGAGCAATTCCACCATGGGCACTAACGCTGTGAGCACTCTCAACATGAGCATGTCACCATGAGCCCTGTCACCATGGAAAATGTCACTGTGAGAAGTTTCACCATAGGCAATGTCACCGTGGGCACTGTCAGCATGGTCAATGCCACCACTGTCACTGTCATTTTGGGCACTGTCACCATGGGTACTGCAACCATGAGCACTGTCACCATGAGCACTGTCACCATTGCGAGTATCACCATGTGCACTGTCACCATGGGCAATATCACAATGAGAACTGTCAGCGTGGGCACTGTCACTGTTGGCAAGGGCACCATGGCCACTTCCACCATGGGCAATGTCACCATGGGCACTATCACTGTGAGCACTGTCAACATGAGCACGTCACCATGGGCACCGTCAACATGGGTACTATCTCAAAGGGCAATGTCACCATGAGCATTGTCAGGATGGGCAATTTCACCATGAGCACTGTCACCAAAGGCACTAACGCCATGAGCAATGTCACTGTGGGCCGTGTCACCAGGGGCACTATCACCATGGTTAATGTTATCATTGGCACTTTCCCCGTGAGCACTGTCACCCTGGGCACTGTCATCATGGGCACGGTCACCATGAGCACTATCTCCATGAGCACAGCCACTGTGAACACCATCACCATAATCACTGGCCTCATCGGTACTGTCACCATGAGCACTGCCACAATGAGCTCTGTCAGCATGGGCACTTCCCCCATGAGCACTGTCACTATGAGAACTGCTACCATGGGTATTTTCACCATGAGTACTGTCACCCTGTGTATTGTCACCATTTGCACTGTCACCATGAAGACTATAACCGTGAGCGCTATCACCATGAGATCTCTCACCATGGTCACTGTCACCATGGCACCTTGCACAATGGGGGCTGTCAACATGAGTGCTGTCACCATTGGCACTATCACTGTGAGCATTCTCACTGTGGTCAGTGTCACCATGGGCACGGTCACCATGAGCACTGTCACTATAGGCAATGTCACCGTGGTCAGTGTCACCATGAGCACTGTCAACAGGGACACTCATACAGTGGGCACTGTCACTGTGATCACTGTCACCATGGGTACTGCCACCATAAGCAGTGTCTCTGTGAGTACTGTCAGCATGGGTTTTTACCGTGAGCACTGTCACCATGAGCCCTGTCACCATTTTTTAGTGACACCATGTGCACTACCACCATGCGCACTCTCACCATGGGCACTGTCACCGAGAAAACTGTCACCATAAGTACTGTCTTCATGGGCACTGTCACCAAGGGCACGGCCAACATGTGAACTGTAACCATTGTCAGTATCACCGTGAGAAGTGTCACCATGGGAATTACCAACATAGGCACTGTCATCATGAGCACTTTCAGAACGGGAACTGTCACCATGGGCACTATCACCGTGAGGACTCTCACCATGGGAATTATCGCCATGGGCACTATCAGCATTAGAACTGTCACCGTGGTCACTGTCACGATGGAATTTGTCACGGTGAGCAGTGTCACGATAGGCAAAGTCACGGTTTGCACTGTCCCCTTGGGCCCTGTCACAGTGAGCACTATCACTTTGACGGTGGTGGCCATGGGCACTGCCACCATGGACACTACCACCTTGAGAATTATCACCATTTGTTCTCTCAGCGTGGTCACGGTCAACAAGTGCAGTCTCAGTATGCTCACTATGACCGTGAACACTGTCACCATGGGCACCTTAATCATGGGCACAATCACCGTGAGCACTATCACCATCGGCACTATCACTGTGATCACTGTCACCATAGACACTATCATGGTGAGCACAGTTAACATGAGCATTGTAACTGTGAGCACTGTCACAATGGGTAATGCAAGCATGAGCCCAGTCACCGTGAGCACTATCAGCATGGGTTGTCACCTTGTGCACGGTCAGCATGAGCACTGTCACCATGGGCACTATAACTATTTTTCAGTGCCAACATGTGCACTGTCACCTTGGACACTATCACCACGAGCAGTGTCACCATGAGTACTGTCAACATGGGCAATGGCACAGCCACCATCTGAAATCTTACCATGGTCACTATCACTGTGAGCACTGTCACCAATGGAACTACCAACATGGGCACTGTCATCATGGGCACTTTCACCATGCGAACTCTCAACATGGGCACTATAAACGTGAGAACGGTCACCATGGGCACTGTCACCTTGAGCATTGTCATCATAGGCAATGTCACCGTGAGAACTATCACCATGCGCACTGTCCACAAGGGCACTATCACATTGAGTTGTATCACCATGTGTACTGTCATCTTGGGCACAGTCACCATGGGCACACTCACCAAGTACACTATCACTATGCTCACTATTACTCTGAACACTGTCACCATGGGCACCGTAACCATGGGCACTATCACCGGGAGCATTATCAGCATCGGCACAACAGGCGTGATAACTGTCACCATGGGTCATATCACCGTGAGCACGGTTGCCATGGGCACTGTCACGATGTGCAATGCCCCATTGGTACTCTCACCATGGGAACTGCCACCATGAGCACTGTCACCATGAGCACTGACACCACCATCACTGCCACCGAGGGCACTGCAACCATGAGCACTGTCACCATGAGAACTGTTACTACGAGAAATGTAACCATGGGCAATTTCTCGATGAGTACTCTCACCATGGGTATTTTCACCTTGGGCACTCTCAACGTAAACAGTATTACCATGAGCACTTTCACTGTGAGCACTGTCACCAAGGGCACTGTCACAATGCGGAGTGTCACCATGATCCATGTCACCATGGGAAATGTCACGGTGAGAAGTGTCACCATAGGCAATGTCACCATGGGCAATGTCACCATGGGAAATGCCATTTTGAGCACTGTCAACATGGGTACTGCAACCATGACTACTGTCACCATGAGTAGTACTGTCACCATTGGCAGTATCACCAGGCGCACTGTCACCATGGGCACTATCACCATGACAACTCTCAGAGTGAGCACTGTCACTGTGGGCACTGCCATCGTGAGCAATTACACCATGGGCAATGTCACCATGGGCACTAACGTTGTGAGCACTCTCAACATGAGCACGTCACCATGAGCCCTGTCACCATGGGCAATGTCACTGTGAGAAGTTTCACCATAGGCAATGTCACCGTGGGCACTGTCACCATGGTCACTGCCACCACTGTCACTGTCATTTTGAGCACTGTCACCATGGGTACTGCAACCATGAGCACTGTCACCATGAGCACTGTCACCATTGCGAGTATCACCATGTGCACTGTCACCATGAGCACTATCACAATGAGAACTGTCAGCGTGGGCACTGTCACTGTTGGCAAGGGCACCATGGCCACTTCCAACATGGGCAATGTCAACATGGGCACTATCACTGTGAGCACTGTCAACATGAGCACGTCACCATGGGCACTGTCAACATGAGTACTATCTCAAAGGGCAATGTCACCATGAGCATTGTCAGGATGGGCAATTTCACCATGAGCACTGTCACCAAAGGCACTATCGCCATGAGCAATGTCACTGTGGGCCGTGTCACCAGGGGCACTATCCCCATGGTTAAAGTTATCATTGGCACTTTCCCCGTGAGCACTGTCACCCTGGGCACTGTCATCATGGGCACGGTCACCGTGAGCACTATCTCCATGAGCACAGCCACTGTGAACACCATCACCATAATCACTGGCCTCATTGGTACTGTCACCATGAGCACTGCCACAATGAGCACTGTCAGCATGGGCACTTCCCCCATGAGCACTGTCACTATGAGAACTGCTACCATGGGTATTTTCACCATGAGTACTGTCACCCTGTGTATTGTCACCATTTGCACTGTCACCATGAAGACTATAACCGTGAGCTCTATCACCATGAGATCTCTCACCATGGTCACTGTCACCATGGCACCTTGCACAATGGGGGCTGTCAACATGAGTGCTGTCACCATTGGCACTCTCACTGTGAGCATTCTCACTGTGGTCAGTGTCACCATGGGCACGGTCACCATGAGCACTGTCACCATAGGCAATGTCACCGTGGTCAGTGTCACCATGAGCACTGTCAACATGGGCACTCATACAGTGGGCACTGTCACTGTGAGCACTGTCACCATGGGTACTGCCACCATAAGCAGTGTCTCTGTGAGTACTGTCAGCATGGGTTTTTACCGTGAGCACTGTCACCATGAGCCCTGTCACCATTTTTTAGTGACACCATGTGCACTACCACCATGCGCACTCTCACCATGGGCACTGTCACCGAGAAAACTGTCACCATAAGTACTGTCTTCATGGGCACTGTCACCAAAGGCACGGCCAACATGTGAACTGTAACCATTGTCAGTATCACCGTGAGAAGTGTCACCATGGGAATTACCAACATAGGCACTGTCATCATGAGCACTTTCAGAACGGGAACTGTCAACATGGGCACTATAACCGTGAGGACTCTCACCATGGGAATTATCGCCATGGGCACTATCAGCATTAGAACTGTCACCGTGGTCACTGTCACGATGGAATTTGTCACTGTGAATACTGTCACGATAGGCAAAGTCACGGTTTGCACTGTCCCCTTGGGCCCTGTCACAGCGAGCACTATCACTTTGACGGTGGTGGCCATGGGCACTGCCACCATGGACACTACCAACTTGAGAATTATCAACATTTGTTCTCTCAGCGTTGTCACGGTCAACAAGGGCACTCTCACTATGCTCACTATGACCGTGAACACTGTCACCATGGGCACCTTAATCATGGGCACTATCACCGTGAGCACTATCACCATCGGCACTATCACTGTGATCACTGTCACCATAGACACTATCATGGTGAGCACAGTTAACATGAGCATTGTAACTGTGAGCACTGTCACAATGGGTAATGCAACCATGAGCCCAGTCACCGTGAGCACTGTCAGCATGGGTTGTCACCTTGTGCACGGTCAGCATGAGCACTGTCACCATGGGCACTATAACTATTTTCCAGTGCCACCATGTGCACTGTCACCTTGGACACTATCACCACGAGCACTGTCACCATGAGTACTGTCATCATGGGCAATGGCACAGCCACCATCTGCAATCTTACCATGGTCACTATCACTGTGAGCACTGTCACCAATGGAACTACCAACATGGGCACTGTCACCATGAGCACTTTCACCATACGAACTCTCACCATGGGCACTATGAACGTGAGAACGGTCACCATGGGCACTGTCACCATGAGCATTGTCATCATAGGCAATGTCACCGTGAGAACTATCACCATGCACACTGTCCACAAGGGTACTATCACATTGAGTTGTATCGCCATGTGTACTGTCATCTTGGGCACAGTCACCATGGGCACACTCACCAAGTACACTATCACTATGCTCACTATTACTCTGAGCACTGTCACCATGGGCACCGTAACCATGGGCACTATCACCGGGAGCATTATCAGCATCGGCTCAACAGGCGTGATAACTGTCACCATGGGTCATATCACCGTGAGCACGGTTGCCATGGGCACTGTCACGATGTGCAATGCCCCATTGGTACTCTCACCATGGGAACTGCCACCATGAGCACTGTCACCATGAGAACTGTTACTATGAGAAATGTAACCATGGGCAATTTCTCGATGAGTACTCTCACCATGGGTATTTTCACCTTGGGCACTCTCAACGTAAACAGTATTACCATGAGCACTTTCACTGTGAGCACTGTCACCATGGGCACTGTCACAATGTGGAGTGTCACAATGAGCCATGTCACCATGGGAAATGTCACCGTGAGAAATGTCACCATAGGCAATGTCACCATGGGCAATGTCACCATGTGAAATGCCATTTTGAGCACTGTCACCATGGGTACTGCAACCATGAGTACTGTCACCATGAGTACTGTCACCATTGGCAGTATCACCAGGCGCACTGTCACCATGGGCACTATCACCATGACAACTCTCAGAGTGAGCACTGTCACTGTGGGCACTGCCATCGTGAGCAATTCCACCATGGGCAATGTCACCATGGGCACTAACGTTTTGAGCACTCTCAACATGAGCACGTCACCATGAGCCCTGTCACCATGGGCAATGTCACTGTGAGAAGTTTCACCATAGGCAATGTCACTGTGGGCACTGTGACCATGGTCACTGCCACCACTGTCACTGTCATTTTGAGCACTGTCACCATGGGTACTGCAACCATGAGCACTGTCACCATGAGCACTGTCACCATTGCGAGTATCACCATGTGCACTGTCACCATGAGCACTATCACAATGATCACTGTCAGGGTGGGCACTGTCACTGTTGGCAAGGGCACCATGGCCACTTCCACCATGGGCAATGTCACCATGGGCACTATCACTGTGAGCACTGTCAATATGAGCACGTCATCATGGGCACTGTCAACATGGGTTCTATCTCAAAGGGCAATGTCACCATTAGCATTGTCAGGATGGGCAATTTCACCATGGGCACTGTCACCAAAGGCACTATCGCCATGAGCAATGTCACTGTGGGCCGTGTCACCAGGGTCACTATCACCATGGTTAATGTCATCATTGGCACTTTCCCCGTGAGCACTGTCACCCTGGGCACTGTCATCATGGGCACGGTCACCGTGAGCAATATCTCCATGAGCACAGCCACTGTGAACACCATCACCATAATCACTGGCCTCAGCGGTACTGTCACCATGAGCACTGCGCACAATGAGCACTGTCAGCATGGGCACATCCCCCATGAGCACTGTCACTATGAGAACTGCTACCATGGGTATTTTCACCATGAGTACTGTCACCCTGTGTATTGTCACCATTTGCACTGTCACCATGAAGACTATAACCGTGAGCGCTATCACCATGAGATCTCTCACCATGGTCACTGTCACCATGGCACCTTGCACAATGGGGGCTGTCAACATGAGTGCTGTCACCATTGGCACTATCACTGTGAGCATTCTCACTGTGGTCAGTGTCACGATGGGCACTGTCACCATGAGCACTGTCACCATAGGCAATGTCACCTTGGTCAGTGTCACCATGAGCACTGTCAACATGGGCACTCATACAGTGGGCACTGTCACTGTGAGCACTGTCACCATGGGTACTGCCACCATGAGCAGTGTCTCTGTGAGTACTGTCAGCATGGGTTTTTACCGTGAGCACTGTCACCATGTGCCCTGTCACCATTTTTCAGTGACACCATGTGCACTACCACCATGCGCACTCTCACCATGGGCACTGTCACCGAGAAAACTGTCACCATAAGTACTGTCTTCATGGGCACTGTCACCAAGGGCACGGCCAACATGTGAACTGTAACCATTGTCAGTATCACTGTGAGAAGTGTCACCATGGGAATTACCAACATAGGCACTGTCATCATGAGCACTTTCAGAACGGGAACTGTCACAATGGGCACTATCACCGTGAGGACTCTCACCACGGGAATTATCGCCATGGGCACTATCAGCATTAGAACTGTCACCGTGGTCACTGTCACGATGGAATTTGTCACTGTGAGCACTGTCACGATAGGCAAAGTCACGGTTTGCACTGTCCCCTTGGGCCCTGTCTCAGTGAGCACTATCACTTTGACGGTGATGTCCATGGGCACTGCCACCATGGACACTACCAACATGAGAATTATCACCATTTGTTCTCTCAGCGTGGTCACGGTCAACAAGTGCAGTCTCAGTATGCTCACTATGACCGTGAACACTGTCACCATGGGCACCTTAATCATGGGCACTATCACCGTGAGCACTATCACCATCGGCACTATCACTGTGATCACTGTCACCATAGACACTATCATGGTGAGCACAGTTAACATGAGCATTGTAACTGTGAGCACTGTCACAATGGGTAATGCAACCATGAGCCCAGTCACCGTGAGCACTGTCAGCATGGGTTGTCACCTTGTGCACGGTCAGCATGAGCACTGTCACCATGGGCACTATAACTATTTTTCAGTGCCACCATGTGCACTGTCACCTTGGACACTATCACCACGATCACTGTCACCATGAGTACTGTCATCATGGGCAATGGCACAGCCACCATCTGCAATCTTACCATGGTCACTATCACTGTGAGCACAGTCACCAATGGAACTACCAACATGGGCACTGTCATCATGAGCACTTTCACCATAAGAACTCTCATCATGGGCACTATGAACGTGAGAACGGTCACCATGGGCACTGTCACCATGAGCATTGTCATCATAGGCAATGTCACCGTGAGAACTATCACCATGCGCACTGTCCACAAGGGTACTATCACATTGAGTTGTATCACCATGTGTACTGTCATCTTGGGCACAGTCACCATGGGCACACTCACCAAGTACACTATCACTATGCTCACTATTACTCTGAACACTGTCACCATGGGCACCGTAACCATGGGCACTATCACCGGGAGCATTATCAGCATCGGCTCAACAGGCGTGATAACTGTCACCATGGGTCATATCACCGTGAGCACGGTTGCCATGGGCACTGTCACGATGTGCAATGCCCCATTGGTACTCTCACCATGGGAACTGCCACCATGAGCACTGTCACCATGAGAACTGTTACTATGAGAAATGTAACCATGGGCAATTTCTCGATGAGTACTCTCACCATGGGTATTTTCACCTTGGGCACTCTCAACGTAAACAGTATTACCATGAGCACTTTCACTGTGAGCACTGTCACCATGGGCACTGTCACAATGTGGAGTGTCACCATGAGCCATGTCACCATGGGAAATGTCACCGTGAGATGTGTCACCATAGACAATGTCACCATGGGCAATGTCACCATGGGAAATGCCATTTTGAGCACTGTCACCATGGGTACTGCAACCATGAGTACTGTCACCATGAGTACTGTCACCATTGGCAGTATCACCAGGCGCACTGTCACCATGGGCACTATCACCATGACAACTCTCAGAGTGAGCACTGTCACTGTGGGCACTGCCATCGTGAGCAATTCCAACATGGGCAATGTCACCATGGGCACTAACGTTGTGAGCACTCTCAACATGAGCACGTCACCATGAGCCCTGTCACCATGGGCAATGTCACTGTGAGAAGTTTCACCATAGGCAATGTCACTGTGGGCACTGTCACCATGGTCACTACCACCACTGTCACTGTCATTTTGAGCACTGTCACCATGGGTACTGCAACCATGAGCACTGTCACCATGAGCACTGTCACCATTGCGAGTATCACCATGTGCACTGTCACCATGAGCACTATCACAATGAGAACTGTCAGCGTGGGCACTGTCACTGTTGGCAAGGCACCATGGCCACTTCCACCATGGGCAATGTCACCATGGGCACTATCACTGTGAGCACTGTCAACATGAGCACGTCACCATGGGCACTGTCAACATGGGTACTATCTCAAAGGGCAATGTCACCATGAGCATTGTCAGGATGGGCAATTTCACCATGAGCACTGTCACCAAAGGCACTATCGCCATGAGCAATGTCACTGTGGGACATGTCACCAGGGGCACTATCACCATTGTTAATGTTATCATTGGCACTTTCCCCGTGAGCACTGTCACCCTGGGCACTGTCATCATGGGCAAGTTCACCGTGAGCAATATCTCCATGAGCACAGCCACTGTGAACACCATCACCATAATCACTGGCCTCATTGGTACTGTCACCATGAGCACTGCCACAATGAGCACTGTCAGCATGGGCACTTCCCCCATGAGCACTGTCACTATGAGAACTGCTACCATGGGTATTTTCACCATGAGTACTGTCACCCTGTGTATTGTCACCATTTGCACTGTCACAATGAAGACTATAACCGTGAGCGCTATCACCATGAGATCTCTCACCATGGTCACTGTCACCATGGCACCTTGCACAATGGGGGCTGTCAACATGAGTGCTGTCACCATTGGCACTATCACTGTGAGCATTCTCACTGTGGTCAGTGTCACCATGGGCACTGTCACCATGAGCACTGTCACCATAGGCAATGTCACCTTGGTCAGTGTCACCATGAGCACTGTCAACATGGGCACTCATACTGTGGGCACTGTCACTGTGAGCACTGTCACCATGGGTACTGCCACCATGAGCAGTGTCTCTGTGAGTACTGTCAGCATGGGTTTTTACCGTGAGAACTGTCACCATGAGCCCTTTCACCATTTTTCACTGACACCATGTGCACTACCACCATGCGCACTCTCACCATGGGCACTGTCAGCGAGAAAACTGTCACCATAAGTACTGTCTTCATGGGCACTGTCACCAAGGGCACGGCCAACATGTGAACTGTAACCATTGTCAGTATCACTGTGAGAAGTGTCACCATGGGAATTACCAACATAGGCACTGTCATCATGAGAACTTTCAGAACTGGAACTGTCACCATGGGCACTATCACCGTGAGGACTCTCACCACGGGAATTCTCGCCATGGGCACTATCAGCATTAGAACTGTCACCGTGGTCACTGTCACGATGGAATTTGTCACTGTGAGCACTGTCACGATAGGCAAAGTCACGGTTTGCACTGTCCCCTTGGGCCCTGTCACAGTGAGCACTATCACTTTGACGGTGATGTCCATGGGCACTGCCACCATGGACACTACCAACTTGAGAATTATCACCATTTGTTCTCTCAGCGTGGTCACGGTCAACAAGTGCACTCTCACTATGCTCACTATGACCGTGAACACTGTCACCATGGGCACCTTAATCATGGGCACTATCACCGTGAGCACTATCACCATCGGCACTATCACTGTGATCACTGTCACCATAGACACTATCATGGTGAGCACAGTTAACATGAGCATTGTAACTGTGAGCACTGTCACAATGGGTAATGCAACCATGAGCCCAGTCACCGTGAGCACTGTCAGCATGGGTTGTCACCTTGTGCACGGTCAGCATGAGCACTGTCACCATGGGCACTATAACTATTTTTCAGTGCCACCATGTGCACTGTCACCTTGGACACTATCACCACGAGCACTGTCACCATGAGTACTGTCATCATGTGCAATGGCACAGCCACCATCTGCAATCTTACCATGGTCACTATCACTGTGAGCACTGTCACCAATGGAACTACCAACATGGGCACTGTCATCATGAGCACTTTCACCATACGAACTCTCACCATGGGCACTATGAACGTGAGAACGGTCACCATGGGCACTGTCACCATGAGCATTGTCATCATAGGCAATGTCACCGTGAGAACTATCACCATGCGCACTGTCCACAAGGGCACTATCACATTGAGTTGTATCACCATGTGTACTGTCATCTTGGGCACAGTCACCATGGGCACACTCACCAAGTACACTATCACTATGCTCACTATTACTCTGAACACTGTCACCATGGGCACCGTAACCATGGGCACTATCACCGGGAGCATTATCAGCATCGGCACAACAGGCGTGATAACTGTCACCATGGGTCATATCACCGTGAGCACGGTTGCCATGGGCACTGTCACGATGTGCAATGCCCCATTGGTACTCTCACCATGGGAACTGCCACCATGAGCACTGTCACCATGAGCACTGACACCACGATCACTGCCACCGAGGGCACTGCCACCATGAGCACTGTCACCATGAGAACTGTTACTATGAGAAATGTAACCATGGGCAATTTCTCGATCAGTACTCTCACCATGGGTATTTTCACCTTGGGCACTCTCAACGTAAACAGTATTACCATGAGCACTTTCACTGTGAGCACTGTCACCATGGGCACTGTCACAATGCGGAGTGTCACCATGAGCCATGTCACCATGGGAAATGTCACCGTGAGAACTGTCACCATAGGCAATGTCACCATGGGCAATGTCACCATGGGAAATGCCATTTTGAGCACTGTCACCATGGGTACTGCAACCATGAGTACTGTCACCATGAGTACTGTGACCATTGGCAGTATCACCAGGCGCACTGTCACCATGGGCACTATCACCATGACAACTCTCAGAGTGAGCACTGTCACTGTGGGCACTGCCATCGTGAGCAATTCCACCATGGGCAATGACACCATGGGCACTAACGCTGTGAGCACTCTCAACATGAGCACGTCACCATGAGCCCTGTCACCATGGGCAATGTCACTGTGAGAAGTTTCACCATAGGCAATGTCACCGTGGGCACTGTCACCATGGTCACTGCCACCACTGTCACTGTAATTTTGGGCACTGTCACCATGGGTACTGCAACCATGAGCACTGTCACCATGAGCACTGTCACCATTGCGGGTATCACCATGTGCACTGTCACCATGGGCACTATCACAATGATAACTGTCAGCGTGGGCACTGTCACTGTGGGCAAGGGCACCATGGCCACTTCCACCATGGGCAATGTCACCATGGGCACTATCACTGTGAGCACTGTCACCATGAGCCCTGTCACCATTTTTTAGTGACACCATGTGCACTACCACCATGCGCACTCTCACCATGGGCACTGTCACAGAGAAAACTGTCACCATAAGTACTGTCTTCATGGGCACTGTCACCAAAGGCACGGCCAACATGTGAACTGTAACCATTGTCAGTATCACTGTGAGAAGTGTCACCATGGGAATTACCAACATAGGCACTGTCATCATGAGAACTTTCAGAACTGGAACTGTCACCATGGGCACTATCACCGTGAGGACTCTCACCACGGGAATTCTCGCCATGGGCTCTATCTGCATTAGAACTGTCACCGTGGTCACTGTCACGATGGAATTTGTCACTGTGAACACTGTCACGATAGGCAAAGTCACGGTTTGCACTGTCCCCTTGGGCCCTGTCACAGTGAGCACTATCACTTTGACGGTGGTGGCCATGGGCACTGCCACCATGGACACTACCAACTTGAGAATTATCAACATTTGTTCTCTCAGCGTGGTCACGGTCAACAAGTGCAGTCTCACCTTGCTCACTATGACCGTGAACACTGTCACCATGGGCACCTTAATCATGGGCACTATCACCGTGAGCACTATCACCATCGGCACTATCACTGTGATCACTGTCACCATAGACACTATCATGGTGAGCACAGTTAACATGAGCATTGTAACTGTGAGCACTGTCACAATGGGTAATGCAACCATGAGCCCAGTCACCGTGAGCACTGTCAGCATGGGTTGTCACCTTGTGCACGGTCAGCATGAGCACTGTCACCATGGGCACTATAACTATTTTTCAGTGCCACCATGTGCACTGTCACCTTGGACACTATCACCACGAGAACTGTCACCATGAGTACTGTCAACATGGGCAATGGCACAGCCACCATCTGCAATCTTACCATGGTCACTATCACTGTGAGCACTGTCACCAATGGAACTACCAACATGGGCACTGTCACCATGAGCACTTTCACCATACGAACTCTCACCATGGGCACTATGAACGTGAGAACGGTCACCATGGGCACTGTCACCATGAGAATTGTCATCATAGGCAATGTCACCGTGAGAACTATCACCATGCACACTGTCCACAAGGGTACTATCACATTGAGTTGTATCACCATGTGTACTGTCATGTTGGGCACAGTCACCATGGGCACACTCACCAAGTACACTATCACTATGCTCACTATTACTCTGAGCACTGTCACCATGGGCACCGTAACCATGGGCACTATCACCGGGAGCATTATCAGCATCGGCTCAACAGGCGTGATAACTGTCACCATGGGTCATATCACCGTGAGCACGGTTGCCATGGGCACTGTCACGATGTGCAATGCCCCATTGGTACTCTCACCATGGGAACTGCCACCATGAGCACTGTCACCATGAGAACTGTTACTATGAGAAATGTAACCATGGGCAATTTCTCGATGAGTACTCTCACCATGGGTATTTTCACCTTGGGCACTCTCAACGTAAACAGTATTACCATGAGCATTTTCACTGTGAGCACTGTCACCATGGTCACTGTCACAATGCGGAGTGTCACCATGAGCCATGTCACCATGGGAAATGTCACCGTGAGAAGTGTCACCATAGGCAATGTCACCATGGGCAATGTCACCATGTGAAATGCCATTTTGAGCACTGTCACCATGGGTACTGCAACCATGAGTACTGTCACCATGAGTACTGTCACCATTGGCAGTATCACCAGGCGCACTGTCACCATGGGCACTATCACCATGACAACTCTCAGAGTGAGCACTGTCACTGTGGGCACTGCCATCGTGAGCAATTCCACCATGGGCAATGTCACCATGGGCACTAACGTTGTGAGCACTCTCAACATGAGCACGTCACCATGAGCCCTGTCACCATGGGCAATGTCACTGTGAGAAGTTTCACCATAGGCAATGTCACCGTGGGCACTGTCACCATGGTCACTGCCACCACTGTCACTGTCATTTTGAGCACTGTCACCATGGGTACTGCAACCATGAGCACTGTCACCATAAGCACTGTCACCATTGCGAGTATCACCATGTGCACTGTCACCATGAGCACTATCACAATGAGGACTGTCAGCGTGGGCACTGTCACTGTTGGCAAGGGCACCATGGCCACTTCCACCATGGGCAATGTCACCATGGGCACTATCACTGTGAGCACTGTCAATATGAGCACGTCATCATGGGCACTGTCAACATGGGTTCTATCTCAAAGGGCAATGTCACCATTAGCATTGTCAGGATGGGCAATTTCACCATGAGCACTGTCACCAAAGGCACTATCGCCATGAGCAATGTCACTTTGGGCCGTGTCACCAGTGGCACTATCACCATGGTTAATGTTATCATTGGCACTTTCCCCGTGAGCACTGTCACCCTGGGCACTGTCATCATGGGCACGGTCACCGTGAGCAATATCTCCATGAGCACAGCCACTGTGAACACCATCACCATAATCACTGGCCTCATCGGTACTGTCACCATGAGCACTGCCACAATGAGCACTGTCAGCATGGGCACTTCCCCCATGAGCACTGTCACTATGAGAACTGCTACCATGGGTATTTTCACCATGAGTACTGTCACCCTGTGTATTGTCACCATTTGCACTGTCACCATGAAGACTATAACCGTGAGCGCTATCACCATGAGATCTCTCACCATGGTCACTGTCACCATGGCACCTTGCACAATGGGGGCTGTCAACATGAGTGCTGTCACCATTGGCACTATCACTGTGAGCATTCTCACTGTGGTCAGTGTCACCATGGGCACGGTCACCATAGGCAATGTCACCTTGGTCAGTGTCACCATGAGCACTGTCAACATGGGCACTCATACAGTGGGCACTGTCACTGTGAGCACTGTCACCATGGGTACTGCCACCATGAGCAGTGTCTCTGTGAGTACTGTCAGCATGGGTTTTTACCGTGAGCACTGTCACAATGAGCCCTGTCACCATTTTTCAGTGACACCATGTGCACTACCACCATGCGCACTCTCACCATGGGCACTGTCACCGAGAAAACTGTCACCATAAGTACTGTCTTCATGGGCACTGTCACCAAGGGCACGGCCAACATGTGAACTGTAACCATTGTCAGTATCACTGTGAGAAGTGTCACCATGGGAATTACCAACATAGGCACTGTCATCATGAGCACTTTCAGAACGGGAACTGTCACAATGGGCACTATCACCGTGAGGACTCTCACCACGGGAATTATCGCCATGGGCACTATCAGCATTAGAACTGTCACCGTGGTCACTGTCACGATGGAATTTGTCACTGTGAGCACTGTCACGATAGGCAAAGTCACGGTTTGCACTGTCCCCTTGGGCCCTGTCTCAGTGAGCACTATCACTTTGACGGTGATGTCCATGGGCACTGCCACCATGGACACTACCAACTTGAGAATTATCACCATTTGTTCTCTCAGCGTGGTCACGGTCAACAAGGGCACTCTCACTATGCTCACTATGACCGTGAACACTCTCACCATGGGCACCTTAATCATGGGCACTATCACCGTGAGCACTATCACCATCGGCACTATCACTGTGATCACTGTCACCATAGACACTATCATGGTGAGCACAGTTAACATGAGCATTGTAACTGTGAGCACTGTCACAATGGGTAATGCAACCATGAGCCCAGTCACCGTGAGCACTGTCAGCATGGGTTGTCACCTTGTGCACGGTCAGCATGAGCACTGTCACCATGGGCACTATAACTATTTTTCAGTGCCACCATGTGCACTGTCACCTTGGACACTATCACCACGAGCACTGTCACCATGAGTACTGTCATCATGTGCAATGGCACAGCCACCATCTGCAATCTTACCATGGTCACTATCACTGTGAGCACTGTCACCAATGGAACTACCAACATGGGCACTGTCATCATGAGCACTTTCACCATAAGAACTCTCATCATGGGCACTATGAACGTGAGAACGGTCACCATGGGCACTGTCACCATGAGCATTGTCATCATAGGCAATGTCACCGTGAGAACTATCACCATGCGCACTGTCCACAAGGGTACTATCACATTGAGTTGTATCACCATGTGTACTGTCATCTTGGGCACAGTCACCATGGGCACACTCACCAAGTACACTATCACTATGCTCACTATTACTCTGAACACTGTCACCATGGGCACCGTAACCATGGGCACTATCACCGGGAGCATTATCAGCATCGGCTCAACAGGCGTGATAACTGTCACCATGGGTCATATCACCGTGAGCACGGTTGCCATGGGCACTGTCACGATGTGCAATGCCCCATTGGTACTCTCACCATGGGAACTGCCACCATGAGCACTGTCACCATGAGAACTGTTACTATGAGAAATGTAACCATGGGCAATTTCTCGATGAGTACTCTCACCATGGGTATTTTCAGCTTGGGCACTCTCAACGTAAACAGTATTACCATGAGCACTTTCACTGTGAGCACTGTCACCATGGGCACTGTCACAATGCGGAGTGTCACCATGAGCCATGTCACCATGGGAAATGTCACCGTGAGATGTGTCACCATAGGCAATGTCACCATGGGTAATGTCACCATGGGAAATGCCATTTTGAGCACTGTCACCATGGGTACTGCAACCATGAGTACTGTCACCATGAGTACTGTCACCATTGGCAGTATCACCAGGCGCACTGTCACCATGGGCACTATCACCATGACAACTCTCAGAGTGAGCACTGTCACTGTGGGCACTGCCATCGTGAGCAATTCCACCATGGGCACTAACGCTGTGAGCACTCTCAACATGAGCATGTCACCATGAGCCCTGTCACCATGGAAAATGTCACTGTGAGAAGTTTCACCATAGGCAATGTCACCGTGGGCACTGTCACCATGGTCAATGCCACCACTGTCACTGTCATTTTGGGCACTGTCACCATGGGTACTGCAACCATGAGCACTGTCACCATGAGCACTGTCACCATTGCGAGTATCACCATGTGCACTGTCACCATGGGCAATATCACAATGAGAACTGTCAGCGTGGGCACTGTCACTGTTGGCAAGGGCACCATGGCCACTTCCACCATGGGCAATGTCACCATGGGCACTATCACTGTGAGCACTGTCAACATGAGCACGTCACCATGGGCACCGTCAACATGGGTACTATCTCAAAGGGCAATGTCACCATGAGCATTGTCAGGATGGGCAATTTCACCATGAGCACTGTCACCAAAGGCACTAACGCCATGAGCAATGTCACTGTGGGCCGTGTCACCAGGGGCACTATCACCATGGTTAATGTTATCATTGGCACTTTCCCCGTGAGCACTGTCACCCTGGGCACTGTCATCATGGGCACGGTCACCATGAGCACTATCTCCATGAGCACAGCCACTGTGAACACCATCACCATAATCACTGGCCTCATCGGTACTGTCACCATGAGCACTGCCACAATGAGCTCTGTCAGCATGGGCACTTCCCCCATGAGCACTGTCACTATGAGAACTGCTACCATGGGTATTTTCACCATGAGTACTGTCACCCTGTGTATTGTCACCATTTGCACTGTCACCATGAAGACTATAACCGTGAGCGCTATCACCATGAGATCTCTCACCATGGTCACTGTCACCATGGCACCTTGCACAATGGGGGCTGTCAACATGAGTGCTGTCACCATTGGCACTATCACTGTGAGCATTCTCACTGTGGTCAGTGTCACCATGGGCACGGTCACCATGAGCACTGTCACTATAGGCAATGTCACCGTGGTCAGTGTCACCATGAGCACTGTCAACAGGGACACTCATACAGTGGGCACTGTCACTGTGAGCACTGTCACCATGGGTACTGCCACCATAAGCAGTGTCTCTGTGAGTACTGTCAGCATGGGTTTTTACCGTGAGCACTGTCACCATGAGCCCTGTCACCATTTTTTAGTGACACCATGTGCACTACCACCATGCGCACTCTCACCATGGGCACTGTCACCGAGAAAACTGTCACCATAAGTACTGTCTTCATGGGCACTGTCACCAAGGGCACGGCCAACATGTGAACTGTAACCATTGTCAGTATCACCGTGAGAAGTGTCACCATGGGAATTACCAACATAGGCACTGTCATCATGAGCACTTTCAGAACGGGAACTGTCACCATGGGCACTATCACCGTGAGGACTCTCACCATGGGAATTATCGCCATGGGCACTATCAGCATTAGAACTGTCACCGTGGTCACTGTCACGATGGAATTTGTCACGGTGAGCAGTGTCACGATAGGCAAAGTCACGGTTTGCACTGTCCCCTTGGGCCCTGTCACAGTGAGCACTATCACTTTGACGGTGGTGGCCATGGGCACTGCCACCATGGACACTACCACCTTGAGAATTATCACCATTTGTTCTCTCAGCGTGGTCACGGTCAACAAGTGCAGTCTCAGTATGCTCACTATGACCGTGAACACTGTCACCATGGGCACCTTAATCATGGGCACTATCACTGTGAGCACTATCACCATCGGCACTATCACTGTGATCACTGTCACCATAGACACTATCATGGTGAGCACAGTTAACATGAGCATTGTAACTGTGAGCACTGTCACAATGGGTAATGCAAGCATGAGCCCAGTCACCGTGAGCACTATCAGCATGGGTTGTCACCTTGTGCACGGTCAGCATGAGCACTGTCACCATGGGCACTATAACTATTTTTCAGTGCCAACATGTGCACTGTCACCTTGGACACTATCACCACGAGCAGTGTCACCATGAGTACTGTCAACATGGGCAATGGCACAGCCACCATCTGAAATCTTACCATGGTCACTATCACTGTGAGCACTGTCACCAATGGAACTACCAACATGGGCACTGTCATCATGGGCACTTTCACCATGCGAACTCTCAACATGGGCATTATAAACGTGAGAACGGTCACCATGGGCACTGTCACCTTGAGCATTGTCATCATAGGCAATGTCACCGTGAGAACTATCACCATGCGCACTGTCCACAAGGGCACTATCACATTGAGTTGTATCACCATGTGTACTGTCATCTTGGGCACAGTCACCATGGGCACACTCACCAAGTACACTATCACTATGCTCACTATTACTTTGAACACTGTCACCATGGGCACCATAACCATGGGCACTATCACTGGGAGCATTATCAGCATCGGCACAACAGGCGTGATAACTGTCACCATTGGTCATATCACCGTGAGCACGGTTGCCATGGGCACTGTCACGATGTGCAATGCCCCATTGGTACTCTCACCATGGGAACTGCCACCATGAGCACTGTCACCATGAGCACTGACACCACCATCACTGCCACCGAGGGCACGGCAACCATGAGCACTGTCACCATGAGAACTGTTACTATGAGAAATGTAATCATGGGCAATTTCTCGATGAGTACTCTCACCATGGGTATTTTCACCTTGGGCACTCTCAACGTAAACAGTATTACCATGAGCACTTTCACTGTGAGCACTGTCACCATGGGCACTGTCACAATGCGGAGTGTCACCATGATCCATGTCACCATGGGAAATGTCACGGTGAGAAGTGTAACCATAGGCAATGTCACCATGGGCAATGTCACCATGGGAAATGCCATTTTGAGCACTGTCAACATGGGTACTGCAACCATGAGTACAGTCACCATGAGTAGTACTGTCACCATTGGCAGTATCACCAGGTGCACTGTCACCATGGGCACTATCACCATGACAACTCTCAGAGTGTGCACTGTCACTGTGGGCACTGCCATCGTGAGCAATTCCACCATAGGCAATGTCACCATGGGCACTAACGTTGTGAGCACTCTCAACATGAGCACGTCACCATGAGCCCTGTCACCATGGGCAATGTCACTGTGAGAAGTTTCACCATAGGCAATGTCACCGTGGGCACTGTCACCATGGTCACTGCCACCACTGTCACTGTCATTTTGAGCACTGTCACCATGGGTACTGCAACCATGAGCACTGTCACCATGAGCACTGTCACCATTGCGAGTATCACCATGTGCACTGTCACCATGAGCACTATCACAATGAGAACTGTCAGCGTGGGCACTGTCACTGTTGGCAAGGGCACCATGGCCACTTCCACCATGGGCGATGTCAGCATGGGCACTATCACTGTGAGCTCTGTCAACATGAGCACGTCACCATGGGCACTGTCAACATGGGTACTATCTCAAAGGGCAATGTCACCATGAGCATTGTCAGGATGGGCAATTTCACCATGAGCACTGTCACCAAAGGCACTATCGCCATGAGCAATGTCACTGTGGGCCGTGTCACCAGGGGCACTATCCCCATGGTTAAATTTATCATTGGCAGTTTCCCCGTGAGCACTGTCACCCTGGGCACTGTCATCATGTGCACGGTCACCGTGAGCACTATCTCCATGAGCACAGCCACTGTGAACACCATCACCATAATCACTGGCCTCATCGGTACTGTCACCATGAGCACTGCCACAATGAGCACTGTCAGCATGGGCACTTCCCCCATGAGCACTGTCACTATGAGAACTGCTACCATGGGTATTTTCACCATGAGTACTGTCACCCTGTGTATTGTCACCATTTGCACTGTCACCATGAAGACTATAACCGTGAGCGCTATCACCATGAGATCTCTCACCATGGTCACTGTCACCATGGCACCTTGCACAATGGGGGCTGTCAACATGAGTGCTGTCACCATTGGCACTATCACTGTGAGCATTCTCACTGTGGTCAGTGTCACCATGGGCACGGTCACCATGAGCACTGTCACCATAGGCAATGTCACCGTGGTCAGTGTCACCATGAGCACTGTCAACATGGGCACTCATACAGTGGGCACTGTCACTGTGAGCACTGACACCATGGGTACTGCCACCATGAGCAGTGTCTCTGTGAGTACTGTCAGCATGGGTTTTTACCATGAGCACTGTCACCATGAGCCCTGTCACCATTTTTTAGTGACACCATGTGCACTACCACCATGCGCACTCTCACCATGGACACTGTCACCGAGAAAACTGTCAACATAAGTACTGTCTTCATGGGCACTCTCACCAAAGGCACGGCCAACATGTGAACTGTAACCATTGTCAGTATCACCGTGAGAAGTGTCACCATGGGAATTACCAACATAGGCACTGTCATCATGAGCACTTTAGAACGGGAACTGTCACCATGGGCACTATCACCGTGAGGACTCTCACCATGGGAATTATCGCCATGGGCACTATCAGCATTAGAACTGTCACCGTGGTCACTGTCACGATGGAATATGTCACGGTGAGCACTGTCACGATAGGCAAAGTCACGGTTTGCACTGTCCCCTTGGGCCCTGTCACAGTGAGCACTATCACTTTGACGGTGGTGGCCATGGGCTCTGCCACCATGGACACTACCAACTTGAGAATTATCACCATTTGTTCTCTCAGCATTGTCACGGTCAACAAGTGCACTCTCACTGTGCTCACTATGACCGTGAACTCTGACACCATGGGCACCTTAATCATGGGCACTATCACCGTGAGCACTATTACCATCGGCACTATCACTGTGATCACTGTCACCATAGACACTATCATGGTGAGCACAGTTAATATGAGCATTGTAACTGTGAGCACTGTCACAATGGGTAATGCAACCATGAGCCCAGTCACCGTGAGCACTGTCAGCATGGGTTGTCACCTTGTGCACGGTCAGCATGAGCACTGTCACCAAGGGACTATAAATATTTTTCAGTGCCGCCATGTGCACTGTCACCTTGGACACTATCACCACGAGCACTGTCACCATGAGTACTGTCATCATGGGCAATGGCACAGCCACCATCTGCAATCTTACCATGGTCACTATCACTGTGAGCACTGACACCAATCAACTACCAACATGGGCACTGTCATCATGAGCACTTTCACCATACGAACTCTCACCGTGGGCACTATGAACGTGAGAACGGTCACCATGGGCACTGTCACCATGAGCATTGTCATCATAGGCAATGTCACCGTGAGAACTATCACTATGCGCACTGTCCACAAGGGCACTATCACATTGAGTTGTATCACCATGTGTACTGTCATCTTGGGCACAGTCACCATGGGTACACTCACGAAGTACACTATCACTATGCTCACTATTACTCTGAACACTGTCACCATGGGCACCGTAACCATGGGCACTATCACCGGGAGCATTATCAGCATCGGCACAACAGGCGTGATAACTGTCACCATGGGTCATATCACCGTGAGCACGTTTGCCATGGGCACTGTCACGATGTGCAATGCCCCATTGGTACTCTCACCATGGGAACTGCCACCATGAGCACTGTCACCATGAGAACTGTTACTATGAGAAATGTAACCATGGGCAATTTCTCGATGAGTACTCTCACCATGGGTATTTTCACCTTGGGCACTCTCAACGTAAACAGTATTACCATGAGCACTTTCACTGTGAGCACTGTCACCATGGGCACTGTCACAATGCGGAGTGTCACCATGAGCCATGTCACCATGGGAAATGTCACCGTGAGAAGTGTCACCATAGGCAATGTCACCATGGGTAATGTCACCATGGGAAATGCCATTTTGAGCACTGTCACCATGGGTACTGCAACCATGAGTACTGTCACCATGAGTACTGTCACCATTGGCAGTATCACCAGGCGCACTGTCACCATGGGCACTATCACCATGACAACTCTCAGAGTGAGCACTGTCACTGTGGGCACTGCCATCGTGAGCAATTCCACCATGGGCAATGTCACCATGGGCACTAACGCTGTGAGCACTCTCAACATGAGCACGTCACCATGAGCCCTGTCACCATGGGCAATGTCACTGTGAGAAGTTTCACCATAGGCAATGTCACCGTGGGCACTGTCACCATGGTCACTGCCACCACTGTCACTGTCATTTTGAGCACTGTCACCATGGGTACTGCAACCATGAGCACTGTCACCATGAGCACTGTCACCATTGCGAGTATCACCATGTGCACTGTCACCATGAGCACTGTCACCATTGCGAGTATCACCATGTGCACTGTCACCATGAGCACTATCACAATGAGAACTGTCAGCCTGGGCACTGTCACTGTTGGCAAGGCACCATGGCCACTTCCACCATGGGCAATGTCACCATGGGCACTATCACTGTGAGCACTGTCAACATGAGCACGTCACCATGGGCACTGTCAACATGGGTACTATCTCAAAGGGCAAGTCACCATGAGCATTGTCAGGATGGGCAATTTCACCATGAGCACTGTCACCAAAGGCACTATCGCCATGAGCAATGTCACTGTGGGCCGTGCACCAGGGGCACTATCACCATTGTTAATGTTATCATTGGCACTTTCCCCGTGAGCATTGTCACCCTGGGCACTGTCATCATGGGCACGGTCACGGTGAGCAATATCTCCATGAGCACAGCCACTGTGAACACCATCACCATAATCACTGGCCTCATCGGTACTGTCACCATGAGCACTGCCACAATGAGCACTGTCAGCATGGGCACTTCCCCCATGAGCACTGTCACTATGAGAACTGCTACCATGGGTATTTTCACCATGAGTACTGTCACCCTGTGTATTGTCACCATTTGCACTGTCACCATGAAGACTATAACCGTGAGCGCTATCACCATGAGATCTCTCACCATGGTCACTGTCACCATGGCACCTTGCACAATGGGGGCTGTCAACATGAGTGCTGTCACCATTGGCACTATCACTGTGAGCATTCTCACTGTGGTCAGTGTCACCATGGGCACGGTCACCATGAGCACTGTCACCATAGGCAATGTCACCGTGGTCAGTGTCACCATGAGCACTGTCAACATGGGCACTCATACAGTGGGCACTGTCACTGTGAGCACTGACACCATGGGTACTGCCACCATGAGCAGTGTCTCTGTGAGTACTGTCAGCATGGGTTTTTACCATGAGCACTGTCACCATGAGCCCTGTCACCATTTTTTAGTGACACCATGTGCACTACCACCATGCGCACTCTCACCATGGACACTGTCACCGAGAAAACTGTCAACATAAGTACTGTCTTCATGGGCACTCTCACCAAAGGCACGGCCAACATGTGAACTGTAACCATTGTCAGTATCACCGTGAGAAGTGTCACCATGGGAATTACCAACATAGGCACTGTCATCATGAGCACTTTAGAACGGGAACTGTCACCATGGGCACTATCACCGTGAGGACTCTCACCATGGGAATTATCGCCATGGGCACTATCAGCATTAGAACTGTCACCGTGGTCACTGTCACGATGGAATATGTCACGGTGAGCACTGTCACGATAGGCAAAGTCACGGTTTGCACTGTCCCCTTGGGCCCTGTCACAGTGAGCACTATCACTTTGACGGTGGTGGCCATGGGCTCTGCCACCATGGACACTACCAACTTGAGAATTATCACCATTTGTTCTCTCAGCATTGTCACGGTCAACAAGTGCACTCTCACTGTGCTCACTATGACCGTGAACTCTGACACCATGGGCACCTTAATCATGGGCACTATCACCGTGAGCACTATTACCATCGGCACTATCACTGTGATCACTGTCACCATAGACACTATCATGGTGAGCACAGTTAATATGAGCATTGTAACTGTGAGCACTGTCACAATGGGTAATGCAACCATGAGCCCAGTCACCGTGAGCACTGTCAGCATGGGTTGTCACCTTGTGCACGGTCAGCATGAGCACTGTCACCAAGGGACTATAAATATTTTTCAGTGCCGCCATGTGCACTGTCACCTTGGACACTATCACCACGAGCACTGTCACCATGAGTACTGTCATCATGGGCAATGGCACAGCCACCATCTGCAATCTTACCATGGTCACTATCACTGTGAGCACTGACACCAATGGAACTACCAACATGGGCACTGTCATCATGAGCACTTTCACCATACGAACTCTCACCGTGGGCACTATGAACGTGAGAACGGTCACCATGGGCACTGTCACCATGAGCATTGTCATCATAGGCAATGTCACCGTGAGAACTATCACTATGCGCACTGTCCACAAGGGCACTATCACATTGAGTTGTATCACCATGTGTACTGTCATCTTGGGCACAGTCACCATGGGTACACTCACGAAGTACACTATCACTATGCTCACTATTACTCTGAACACTGTCACCATGGGCACCGTAACCATGGGCACTATCACCGGGAGCATTATCAGCATCGGCACAACAGGCGTGATAACTGTCACCATGGGTCATATCACCGTGAGCACGTTTGCCATGGGCACTGTCACGATGTGCAATGCCCCATTGGTACTCTCACCATGGGAACTGCCACCATGAGCACTGTCACCATGAGAACTGTTACTATGAGAAATGTAACCATGGGCAATTTCTCGATGAGTACTCTCACCATGGGTATTTTCACCTTGGGCACTCTCAACGTAAACAGTATTACCATGAGCACTTTCACTGTGAGCACTGTCACCATGGGCACTGTCACAATGCGGAGTGTCACCATGAGCCATGTCACCATGGGAAATGTCACCGTGAGAAGTGTCACCATAGGCAATGTCACCATGGGTAATGTCACCATGGGAAATGCCATTTTGAGCACTGTCACCATGGGTACTGCAACCATGAGTACTGTCACCATGAGTACTGTCACCATTGGCAGTATCACCAGGCGCACTGTCACCATGGGCACTATCACCATGACAACTCTCAGAGTGAGCACTGTCACTGTGGGCACTGCCATCGTGAGCAATTCCTCCATGGGCAATGTCACCATGGGCACTAACGTTGTGAGCACTCTCAACATGAGCACGTCACCATGAGCCCTGTCACCATGGGCAATGTCACTGTGAGAAGTTTCACCATAGGCAATGTCACCGTGGGCACTGTCACCATGGTCACTGCCACCACTGTCACTGTCATTTTGAGCACTGTCACCATGGGTACTGCAACCATGAGCACTGTCACCATGAGCACTGTCACCATTGCGAGTATCACCATGTGCACTGTCACCATGAGCACTATCACAATGAGAACTGTCAGCTTGGGCACTGTCACTGTTGGCAAGGCACCATGGCCACTTCCACCATGGGCAATGTCACCATGGGCACTATCACTGTGAGCACTGTCAACATGAGCACGTCACCATGGGCACTATCAACATGGTTACTATCTCAAAGGGCAATGTCACCATGAGCATTGTCAGGATGGGCAATTTCACCATGAGCACTGTCACCAAAGGCACTATCGCCATGAGCAATGTCACTGTGGGCCGTGTCACCAGGGGCACTATCACCATGGTTAATGTTATCATTGGCACTTTCCCAGTGAGCACTGTCACCCTGGGCACTGTCATCATGGGCACGGTCACCGTGAGCAATATCTCCATGAGCACAGCCACTGTGAACACCATCACCATAATCACTGGCCTCATTGGTACTGTCACCATGAGCACTGCCACAATGAGCACTGTCAGCATGGGCACTTCCCCCATGAGCACTGTCACTATGAGAACTGCTACCATGGGTATTTTCACCATGAGTACTGTCACCCTGTGTATTGTCACCATTTGCAATGTCACCATGAAGACTATAACCGTGAGCGCTATTACCATGAGATCTCTCACCATGGTCACTGTCACCATGGCACCTTGCACAATGGGGGCTGTCAACATGAGTGCTGTCACCATTGGCATTATCACTGTGAGCATTCTCACTGTGGTCAGTGTCACGATGGGAACTGTCACCATGAGCACTGTCACCATAGGCAATGTCACCTTGGTCAGTGTCACCATGAGCACTGTCAACATGGGCATTCATACAGTGGGCACTGTCACTGTGAGCTCTGTCAACATGGGTACTGCCACCTTGAGCAGTGTCTCTGTGAGCACTGTCAGCATGGGTTATTACCGTGAGCACTGTCACCATAAGCCCTGTCACCATTTTTCAGTGACACCATGTGCACTACCACCATGCGCACTTTCACCATGGGCACTGTCACCGAGAAAACTGTCACCATAAGTACTGTCTTCATGGGCACTGTCACCAAGGGCACGGCCAACATGTGAACTGTAACCATTGTCAGTATCACTGTGAGAAGTGTCACCATGGGAATTACCAACATAGGCACTGTCATCATGAGCACTTTCAGAACGGGAACTGTCACAATGGGCACTATCACCGTGAGGACTCTCACCACGGGAATTATCGCCATGGGCACTATCAGCATTAGAACTGTCACCGTGGTCACTGTCACGATGGAATTTGTCACTGTGAGCACTGTAACGATAGGCAAAGTCACGGTTTGCACTGTCCCCTTGGGCCCTGTCACAGTGAGCACTATCACTTTGACGGTGATGTCCATGGGCACTGCCACCATGGACACTACCAACTTGAGAATTATCACCATTTGTTCTCTTAGCGTGGTCACGGTCAACAAGTGCACTATCACTATGCTCACTATGACCGTGAACACTGTCACCATGGGCACCTTAATCATGGGCACTATCACTGTGAGCACTATCACCATCGGCACTATCACTGTGATCACTGTCACCATAGACGCTATCATGGTGAGCACAGTTAACATGAGCATTGTAACTGTGAGCACTGTCACAATGGATAATGCAACCATGAGCCCAGTCACCGTGAGCACTGTCAGCATGGGTTGTCACCTTGTGCACGGTCAGCATGAGCACTGTCACCATGGGCACTATAACTATTTTTCAGTGCCACCATGTGCACTGTCACCTTGGACACTATCACCACGAGCACTGTCACCATGAGTACTGTCATCATGGGCAATGGCACAGCCACCATCTGCAATCTTACCATGGTCACTATCACTGTGAGCACTGTCACCAATGGAACTACCAACATGGACACTGTCATCATGAGCACTTTCACCATACGAACTCTCACCATGGACACTATGAACGTGAGAACGGTCACCATGGGCACTGTCACCATGAGCATTGTCATCATAGGCAATGTCACCGTGAGAACTATCACCATGCGCACTGTCCACAAGGGTACTATCACATTGAGTTGTATCACCATGTGTACTGTCATCTTGGGCACAGTCACCATGGGCACACTCACCAAGTACACTATCACTATGCTCACTATTACTCTGAACACTGTCACCATGGGCACCGTAACCATGGGCACTATCACCGGGAGCATTATCAGCATCGGCTCAACAGGCGTGATAACTGTCACCATGGGTCATATCACCGTGCGCACGGTTGCCATGGGCGCTGTCACGATGTGCAATGCCCCATTGGTACTCTCACCATGGGAACTGCCACCATGAGCACTGTCACCATGAGAACTGTTACTATGAGAAATGTAACCATGGGCAATTTCTCGATGAGTACTCTCACCATGGGTATTTTCACCTTGGGCACTCTCAACGTAAACAGTATTACCATGAGCACTTTCACTGTGAGCACTGTCACCATGGGCACTGTCACAATGCGGAGTGTCACCATGAGCCATGTCACCATGGGAAATGTCACCGTGAGAAGTGTCACCATAGGCAATGTCACCATGGGCAATGTCACCATGGGAAATGCCATTTTGAGCACTGTCACCATGGGTACTGCAACCATGAGTACTGTCACCATGAGTACTGTCACCATTGGCAGTATCACCAGGCGCACTGTCACCATGGGCACTATCACCATGACAACTCTCAGAGTGAGCACTGTCACTGTGGGCACTGCCATCGTGAGCAATTCCACCATGGGCAATGTCACCATGGGCACTAACGCTGTGAGCACTCTCAACATGAGCACGTCACCATGAGCCCTGTCACCATGGGCAATGTCACTGTGAGAAGTTTCACCATAGGCAATGTCACCGTGGGCACTGTCACCATGGTCACTGCCACCACTGTCACTGTCATTTTGAGCACTGTCACCATGGGTACTGCAACCATGAGCACTGTCACCATGAGCACTGTCACCATTGCGAGTATCACCATGTGCACTGTCACCATGAGCACTGTCACCATTGCGAGTATCACCATGTGCACTGTCACCATGAGCACTATCACAATGAGAACTGTCAGCCTGGGCACTGTCACTGTTGGCAAGGCACCATGGCCACTTCCACCATGGGCAATGTCACCATGGGCACTATCACTGTGAGCACTGTCAACATGAGCACGTCACCATGGGCACTGTCAACATGGGTACTATCTCAAAGGGCAAGTCACCATGAGCATTGTCAGGATGGGCAATTTCACCATGAGCACTGTCACCAAAGGCACTATCGCCATGAGCAATGTCACTGTGGGCCGTGCACCAGGGGCACTATCACCATTGTTAATGTTATCATTGGCACTTTCCCCGTGAGCATTGTCACCCTGGGCACTGTCATCATGGGCACGGTCACGGTGAGCAATATCTCCATGAGCACAGCCACTGTGAACACCATCACCATAATCACTGGCCTCATCGGTACTGTCACCATGAGCACTGCCACAATGAGCACTGTCAGCATGGGCACTTCCCCCATGAGCACTGTCACTATGAGAACTGCTACCATGGGTATTTTCACCATGAGTACTGTCACCCTGTGTATTGTCACCATTTGCACTGTCACCATGAAGACTATAACCGTGAGCGCTATCACCATGAGATCTCTCACCATGGTCACTGTCACCATGGCACCTTGCACAATGGGGGCTGTCAACATGAGTGCTGTCACCATTGGCACTATCACTGTGAGCATTCTCACTGTGGTCAGTGTCACCATGGGCACGGTCACCATGAGCACTGTCACCATAGGCAATGTCACCGTGGTCAGTGTCACCATGAGCACTGTCAACATGGGCACTCATACAGTGGGCACTGTCACTGTGAGCACTGACACCATGGGTACTGCCACCATGAGCAGTGTCTCTGTGAGTACTGTCAGCATGGGTTTTTACCATGAGCACTGTCACCATGAGCCCTGTCACCATTTTTTAGTGACACCATGTGCACTACCACCATGCGCACTCTCACCATGGACACTGTCACCGAGAAAACTGTCAACATAAGTACTGTCTTCATGGGCACTCTCACCAAAGGCACGGCCAACATGTGAACTGTAACCATTGTCAGTATCACCGTGAGAAGTGTCACCATGGGAATTACCAACATAGGCACTGTCATCATGAGCACTTTAGAACGGGAACTGTCACCATGGGCACTATCACCGTGAGGACTCTCACCATGGGAATTATCGCCATGGGCACTATCAGCATTAGAACTGTCACCGTGGTCACTGTCACGATGGAATATGTCACGGTGAGCACTGTCACGATAGGCAAAGTCACGGTTTGCACTGTCCCCTTGGGCCCTGTCACAGTGAGCACTATCACTTTGACGGTGGTGGCCATGGGCTCTGCCACCATGGACACTACCAACTTGAGAATTATCACCATTTGTTCTCTCAGCATTGTCACGGTCAACAAGTGCACTCTCACTGTGCTCACTATGACCGTGAACTCTGACACCATGGGCACCTTAATCATGGGCACTATCACCGTGAGCACTATTACCATCGGCACTATCACTGTGATCACTGTCACCATAGACACTATCATGGTGAGCACAGTTAATATGAGCATTGTAACTGTGAGCACTGTCACAATGGGTAATGCAACCATGAGCCCAGTCACCGTGAGCACTGTCAGCATGGGTTGTCACCTTGTGCACGGTCAGCATGAGCACTGTCACCAAGGGACTATAAATATTTTTCAGTGCCGCCATGTGCACTGTCACCTTGGACACTATCACCACGAGCACTGTCACCATGAGTACTGTCATCATGGGCAATGGCACAGCCACCATCTGCAATCTTACCATGGTCACTATCACTGTGAGCACTGACACCAATGGAACTACCAACATGGGCACTGTCATCATGAGCACTTTCACCATACGAACTCTCACCGTGGGCACTATGAACGTGAGAACGGTCACCATGGGCACTGTCACCATGAGCATTGTCATCATAGGCAATGTCACCGTGAGAACTATCACTATGCGCACTGTCCACAAGGGCACTATCACATTGAGTTGTATCACCATGTGTACTGTCATCTTGGGCACAGTCACCATGGGTACACTCACGAAGTACACTATCACTATGCTCACTATTACTCTGAACACTGTCACCATGGGCACCGTAACCATGGGCACTATCACCGGGAGCATTATCAGCATCGGCACAACAGGCGTGATAACTGTCACCATGGGTCATATCACCGTGAGCACGTTTGCCATGGGCACTGTCACGATGTGCAATGCCCCATTGGTACTCTCACCATGGGAACTGCCACCATGAGCACTGTCACCATGAGAACTGTTACTATGAGAAATGTAACCATGGGCAATTTCTCGATGAGTACTCTCACCATGGGTATTTTCACCTTGGGCACTCTCAACGTAAACAGTATTACCATGAGCACTTTCACTGTGAGCACTGTCACCATGGGCACTGTCACAATGCGGAGTGTCACCATGAGCCATGTCACCATGGGAAATGTCACCGTGAGAAGTGTCACCATAGGCAATGTCACCATGGGTAATGTCACCATGGGAAATGCCATTTTGAGCACTGTCACCATGGGTACTGCAACCATGAGTACTGTCACCATGAGTACTGTCACCATTGGCAGTATCACCAGGCGCACTGTCACCATGGGCACTATCACCATGACAACTCTCAGAGTGAGCACTGTCACTGTGGGCACTGCCATCGTGAGCAATTCCTCCATGGGCAATGTCACCATGGGCACTAACGTTGTGAGCACTCTCAACATGAGCACGTCACCATGAGCCCTGTCACCATGGGCAATGTCACTGTGAGAAGTTTCACCATAGGCAATGTCACCGTGGGCACTGTCACCATGGTCACTGCCACCACTGTCACTGTCATTTTGAGCACTGTCACCATGGGTACTGCAACCATGAGCACTGTCACCATGAGCACTGTCACCATTGCGAGTATCACCATGTGCACTGTCACCATGAGCACTATCACAATGAGAACTGTCAGCTTGGGCACTGTCACTGTTGGCAAGGCACCATGGCCACTTCCACCATGGGCAATGTCACCATGGGCACTATCACTGTGAGCACTGTCAACATGAGCACGTCACCATGGGCACTATCAACATGGGTACTATCTCAAAGGGCAATGTCACCATGAGCATTGTCAGGATGGGCAATTTCACCATGAGCACTGTCACCAAAGGCACTATCGCCATGAGCAATGTCACTGTGGGCCGTGTCACCAGGGGCACTATCACCATGGTTAATGTTATCATTGGCACTTTCCCAGTGAGCACTGTCACCCTGGGCACTGTCATCATGGGCACGGTCACCGTGAGCAATATCTCCATGAGCACAGCCACTGTGAACACCATCACCATAATCACTGGCCTCATTGGTACTGTCACCATGAGCACTGCCACAATGAGCACTGTCAGCATGGGCACTTCCCCCATGAGCACTGTCACTATGAGAACTGCTACCATGGGTATTTTCACCATGAGTACTGTCACCCTGTGTATTGTCACCATTTGCAATGTCACCATGAAGACTATAACCGTGAGCGCTATTACCATGAGATCTCTCACCATGGTCACTGTCACCATGGCACCTTGCACAATGGGGGCTGTCAACATGAGTGCTGTCACCATTGGCATTATCACTGTGAGCATTCTCACTGTGGTCAGTGTCACGATGGGAACTGTCACCATGAGCACTGTCACCATAGGCAATGTCACCTTGGTCAGTGTCACCATGAGCACTGTCAACATGGGCATTCATACAGTGGGCACTGTCACTGTGAGCTCTGTCAACATGGGTACTGCCACCTTGAGCAGTGTCTCTGTGAGCACTGTCAGCATGGGTTATTACCGTGAGCACTGTCACCATAAGCCCTGTCACCATTTTTCAGTGACACCATGTGCACTACCACCATGCGCACTTTCACCATGGGCACTGTCACCGAGAAAACTGTCACCATAAGTACTGTCTTCATGGGCACTGTCACCAAGGGCACGGCCAACATGTGAACTGTAACCATTGTCAGTATCACTGTGAGAAGTGTCACCATGGGAATTACCAACATAGGCACTGTCATCATGAGCACTTTCAGAACGGGAACTGTCACAATGGGCACTATCACCGTGAGGACTCTCACCACGGGAATTATCGCCATGGGCACTATCAGCATTAGAACTGTCACCGTGGTCACTGTCACGATGGAATTTGTCACTGTGAGCACTGTAACGATAGGCAAAGTCACGGTTTGCACTGTCCCCTTGGGCCCTGTCACAGTGAGCACTATCACTTTGACGGTGATGTCCATGGGCACTGCCACCATGGACACTACCAACTTGAGAATTATCACCATTTGTTCTCTTAGCGTGGTCACGGTCAACAAGTGCACTATCACTATGCTCACTATGACCGTGAACACTGTCACCATGGGCACCTTAATCATGGGCACTATCACTGTGAGCACTATCACCATCGGCACTATCACTGTGATCACTGTCACCATAGACGCTATCATGGTGAGCACAGTTAACATGAGCATTGTAACTGTGAGCACTGTCACAATGGATAATGCAACCATGAGCCCAGTCACCGTGAGCACTGTCAGCATGGGTTGTCACCTTGTGCACGGTCAGCATGAGCACTGTCACCATGGGCACTATAACTATTTTTCAGTGCCACCATGTGCACTGTCACCTTGGACACTATCACCACGAGCACTGTCACCATGAGTACTGTCATCATGGGCAATGGCACAGCCACCATCTGCAATCTTACCATGGTCACTATCACTGTGAGCACTGTCACCAATGGAACTACCAACATGGACACTGTCATCATGAGCACTTTCACCATACGAACTCTCACCATGGACACTATGAACGTGAGAACGGTCACCATGGGCACTGTCACCATGAGCATTGTCATCATAGGCAATGTCACCGTGAGAACTATCACCATGCGCACTGTCCACAAGGGTACTATCACATTGAGTTGTATCACCATGTGTACTGTCATCTTGGGCACAGTCACCATGGGCACACTCACCAAGTACACTATCACTATGCTCACTATTACTCTGAACACTGTCACCATGGGCACCGTAACCATGGGCACTATCACCGGGAGCATTATCAGCATCGGCTCAACAGGCGTGATAACTGTCACCATGGGTCATATCACCGTGCGCACGGTTGCCATGGGCGCTGTCACGATGTGCAATGCCCCATTGGTACTCTCACCATGGGAACTGCCACCATGAGCACTGTCACCATGAGAACTGTTACTATGAGAAATGTAACCATGGGCAATTTCTCGATGAGTACTCTCACCATGGGTATTTTCACCTTGGGCACTCTCAACGTAAACAGTATTACCATGAGCACTTTCACTGTGAGCACTGTCACCATGGGCACTGTCACAATGCGGAGTGTCACCATGAGCCATGTCACCATGGGAAATGTCACCGTGAGAAGTGTCACCATAGGCAATGTCACCATGGGCAATGTCACCATGGGAAATGCCATTTTGAGCACTGTCACCATGGGTACTGCAACCATGAGTACTGTCACCATGAGTACTGTCACCATTGGCAGTATCACCAGGCACACTGTCACAATGGGCACTATCACCATGACAACTCTCAGAGTGAGCACTGTCACTGTGGGCACTGCCATTGTGAGCAATTCCACCATGGGCAATGTCACCATGGGCACTAACGCTGTGAGCACTCTCAACATGAGCACGTCACCATGAGCCCTGTCACCATGGGCAATGTCACTGTGAGAAGTTTCACCATAGGCAATGTCACCGTGGGCACTGTCACCATGGTCACTGCCACCACTGTCACTGTCATTTTGAGCACTGTCACCATGGGTACTGCAACCATGAGCACTGTCACCATGAGCACTGTCACCATTGCGAGTATCACCATGTGCACTGTCACCATGAGCACTGTCACCATTGCGAGTATCACCATGTGCACTGTCACCATGAGCACTATCACAATGAGAACTGTCAGCCTGGGCACTGTCACTGTTGGCAAGGCACCATGGCCACTTCCACCATGGGCAATGTCACCATGGGCACTATCACTGTGAGCACTGTCAACATGAGCACGTCACCATGGGCACTGTCAACATGGGTACTATCTCAAAGGGCAAGTCACCATGAGCATTGTCAGGATGGGCAATTTCACCATGAGCACTGTCACCAAAGGCACTATCGCCATGAGCAATGTCACTGTGGGCCGTGCACCAGGGGCACTATCACCATTGTTAATGTTATCATTGGCACTTTCCCCGTGAGCATTGTCACCCTGGGCACTGTCATCATGGGCACGGTCACGGTGAGCAATATCTCCATGAGCACAGCCACTGTGAACACCATCACCATAATCACTGGCCTCATCGGTACTGTCACCATGAGCACTGCCACAATGAGCACTGTCAGCATGGGCACTTCCCCCATGAGCACTGTCACTATGAGAACTGCTACCATGGGTATTTTCACCATGAGTACTGTCACCCTGTGTATTGTCACCATTTGCACTGTCACCATGAAGACTATAACCGTGAGCGCTATCACCATGAGATCTCTCACCATGGTCACTGTCACCATGGCACCTTGCACAATGGGGGCTGTCAACATGAGTGCTGTCACCATTGGCACTATCACTGTGAGCATTCTCACTGTGGTCAGTGTCACCATGGGCACGGTCACCATGAGCACTGTCACCATAGGCAATGTCACCGTGGTCAGTGTCACCATGAGCACTGTCAACATGGGCACTCATACAGTGGGCACTGTCACTGTGAGCACTGACACCATGGGTACTGCCACCATGAGCAGTGTCTCTGTGAGTACTGTCAGCATGGGTTTTTACCGTGAGCACTGTCACCATGAGCCCTGTCACCATTTTTTAGTGACACCATGTGCACTACCACAATGCGCACTCTCACCATGGGCACTGTCACCGAGAAAACTGTCACCATAAGGACTATCTTCATGGGCACTGTCACCAAGGGCACGGCCAACATGTGAACTGTAACCATTGTCAGTATCACTGTGAGAAGTGTCACCATGGGAATTACCAACATACGCACTGTCATCATGAGCACTTTCAGAACGGGAACTGTCACCATGGGCACTATCACCGTGAGGACTCTCACCACGGGAGTTATCGCCATGGGCACTATCAGCATTAGAACTGTCACCGTGGTCACTGTCACGATGGAATTTGTCACGGTGAGCACAGTCACGATAGGCAAAGTCACGGTTTGCACTGTCCCCTTGGGCCCTGTCACAGTGAGCACTATCACTTTGACGGTGGTGGCCATGGGCACTGCCACCATGGACACTACCAACTTGAGAATTATCACCATTTGTTCTCTCAGCGTGGTCACGGTCAACAAGTGCACTCTCACTATGCTCACTATGACCGTGAACACTGTCACCATGGGCACCTTAATAATGGGCACTATCACCGTGAGCACTATCACCATCGGCACTATCACTGTGATCTCTGTCACCATAGACACTATCATGGTGAGCACCGTTAACATGAGCATTGTAACTGTGAGCACTGTCACAATGGGTAATGCAACCATGAGCCCAGTCACCGTGAGCACTGTCAGCATGGGTTGTCACCTTGTGCACGGTCAGCATGAGCACTGTCACCATGGGCACTATAACTATTTTTCAGTGCCACCATGTGCACTGTCACCTTGGACACTATCACCACGAGCACTGTCACCATGAGTACTGTCATCATGGGCAATGGCACAGCCACCATCTGCAATCTTACCATGGTCACTATCACTGTGAGCACTGTCACCAATGGAACTACCAACATGGACACTGTCATCATGAGCACTTTCACCATACGAACTCTCACCATGGACACTATGAAGGTGAGAACGGTCACCATGGGCACTGTCACCATGAGCATTGTCATCATAGGCAATGTCACCGTGAGAACTATCACCATGCGCACTGTCCACAAGGGTACTATCACATTGAGTTGTATCACCATGTGTACTGTCATCTTGGGCACAGTCACCATGGGCACACTCACCAAGTACACTATCACTATGCTCACTATTACTCTGAACACTGTCACCATGGGCACCGTAACCATGGGTACTATCACCGGGAGCATTATCAGCATCGGCTCAACAGGCGTGATAACTGTCACCATGGGTCATATCACCGTGAGCACGGTTGCCATGGGCGCTGTCACGATGTGCAATGCCCCATTGGTACTCTCACCATGGGAACTGCCACCATGAGCACTGTCACCATGAGAACTGTTACTATGAGAAATGTAACCATGGGCAATTTCTCGATGAGTACTCTCACCATGGGTATTTTCACCTTGGGCACTCTCAACGTAAACAGTATTACCATGAGCACTTTCACTGTGAGCACTGTCACCATGGGCACTGTCACAATGCGGAGTGTCACCATGAGCCATGTCACCATGGGAAATGTCACCGTGAGAAGTGTCACCATAGGCAATGTCACCATGGGCAATGTCACCATGGGAAATGCCATTTTGAGCACTGTCACCATGGGTACTGCAACCATGAGTACTGTCACCATGAGTACTGTCACCATTGGCAGTATCACCAGGCACACTGTCACAATGGGCACTATCACCATGACAACTCTCAGAGTGAGCACTGTCACTGTGGGCACTGCCATTGTGAGCAATTCCACCATGGGCAATGTCACCATGGGCACTAACGCTGTGAGCACTCTCAACATGAGCACGTCACCATGAGCCCTGTCACCATGGGCAATGTCACTGTGAGAAGTTTCACCATAGGCAATGTCACCGTGGGCACTGTCACCATGGTCACTGCCACCACTGTCACTGTCATTTTGAGCACTGTCACCATGGGTACTGCAACCATGAGCACTGTCACCATGAGCACTGTCACCATTGCGAGTATCACCATGTGCACTGTCACCATGAGCACTGTCACCATTGCGAGTATCACCATGTGCACTGTCACCATGAGCACTATCACAATGAGAACTGTCAGCCTGGGCACTGTCACTGTTGGCAAGGCACCATGGCCACTTCCACCATGGGCAATGTCACCATGGGCACTATCACTGTGAGCACTGTCAACATGAGCACGTCACCATGGGCACTGTCAACATGGGTACTATCTCAAAGGGCAAGTCACCATGAGCATTGTCAGGATGGGCAATTTCACCATGAGCACTGTCACCAAAGGCACTATCGCCATGAGCAATGTCACTGTGGGCCGTGTCACCAGGGGCACTATCACCATGGTTAATGTTATCATTGGCACTTTCCCCGTGAGCATTGTCACCCTGGGCACTGTCATCATGGGCACGGTCACGGTGAGCAATATCTCCATGAGCACAGCCACTGTGAACACCATCACCATAATCACTGGCCTCATTGGTACTGTCACCATGAGCACTGCCCCAATGAGCACTGTCAGCATGGGCACTTCCCCCATGAGCACTGTCACTATGAGAACTGCTACCATGGGTATTTTCACCATGAGTACTGTCACCCTGTGTATTGTCACCATTTGCACTGTCACCATGAAGACTATAACCGTGAGCGCTATCACCATGAGATCTCTCACCATGGTCACTGTCACCATGGCACCTTGCACAATGGGGGCTGTCAACATGAGTGCTGTCACCATTGGCACTATCACTGTGAGCATTCTCACTGTGGTCAGTGTCACCATGGGCACGGTCACCATGAGCACTGTCACCATAGGCAATGTCACCGTGGTCAGTGTCACCATGAGCACTGTCAACATGGGCACTCATACAGTGGGCACTGTCACTGTGAGCAGTGTCAGCATGGGTACTGCCACCATGAGCAGTGTCTCTGTGAGTACTGTCAGCATGGGTTTTTACCGTGAGCACTGTCACCATGAGCCCTGTCACCATTTTTTAGTGACACCATGTGCACTACCACAATGCGCACTCTCACCATGGGCACTGTCACCGAGAAAACTGTCACCATAAGGACTGTCTTCATGGGCACTGTCACCAAGGGCACGGCCAACATGTGAACTGTAACCATTGTCAGTATCACTGTGAGAAGTGTCACCATGGGAATTACCAACATAGGCACTGTCATCATGAGCACTTTCAGAACGGGAACTGTCACCATGGGCACTATCACCGTGAGGACTCTCACCACGGGAGTTATCGCCATGGGCACTATCAGCATTAGAACTGTCACCGTGGTCACTGTCACGATGGAATTTGTCACGGTGAGCACAGTCACGATAGGCAAAGTCACGGTTTGCACTGTCCCCTTGGGGCCTGTCACAGTGAGCACTATCACTTTGACGTTGGTGGCCATGGGCACTGCCACCGTGGACACTACCAACTTGAGAATTATCACCATTTGTTCTCTCAGCGTGGTCACGGTCAACAAGTGCACTCTCACTATGCTCACTATGACCGTGAACACTGTCACCATGGGCACCTTAATAATGGGCACTATCACCGTGAGCACTATCACCATCGGCACTATCACTGTGATCTCTGTCACCATAGACACTATCATGGTGAGCACCGTTAACATGAGCATTGTAACTGTGAGCACTGTCACAATGGGTAATGCAACCATGAGCCCAGTCACCGTGAGCACTGTCAGCATGGGTTGTCACCTTGTGCACGGTCAGCATGAGCACTGTCACCATGGGCACTATCACCATGACAACTCTCAGAGTGAGCACTGTCACTGTGGGCACTGCCATCGTGAGCAATTCCACCATGGGCAATGTCACCATGGGCACTAACGTTGTGAGCACTCTCAACATGAGCACGTCACCATGAGCCCTGTCACCATGGGCAATATCACTGTGAGAAGTTTCACCATAGGCAATGTCACCGTGGGCACTGTCACCATGGTCACTGCCACCACTGTCACTGTCATTTTGAGCACTGTCACCATGGGTACTGCAACCATGAGCACTGTCACCATGAGCACTGTCACCATTGCGAGTATCACCATGTGCACTGTCACCATGAGCACTATCACAATGAGAACTGTCAGCGTGGGCACTGTCACTGTTGGCAAGGGCACCATGGCCACTTCCACCATGGGCAATGTCACCATGGGCACTATCACTGTGAGCACTGTCAACATGAGCACGTCACCATGGGCACTGTCAACATGGGTACTATCTCAAAGGGCAATGTCACCATGAGCATTGTCTGGATGGGCAATTTCACCATGAGCACTGTCACCAAAGGCACTAACGCCATGAGCAATGTCACTGTGGGCCGTGTCACCAGGGGCACTATCACCATGGTTAATGTTATCATTGGCACTTTCCCCGTGAGCACTGTCACCCTGGGCACTGTCATCATGGGCACGGTCACCGTGAGCACTATCTCCATGAGCACAGCCACTGCGAACACCATCACCATAATCACTGGCCTCATCGGTACTGTCACCATGAGCACTGCCACAATGAGCACTGTCAGCATGAGCACTTCCCCCATGAGCACTGTCACTATGACAACTGCTACCATGGGTATTTTCACCATGAGTACTGTCACCCTGTGTATTGTCACCATTTGCACTGTCACCATGAAGACTATAACCGTGAGCGCTATCACCATGAGATCTCTCACCATGGTCACTGTCACCATGGCACCTTGCACAATGGGGGCTGTCAACATGAGTGCTGTCACCATTGGCACTATCACTGTGAGCATACTCACTGTGGTCAGTGTCACCATGGGCACTGTCACCATGAGCACTGTCACCATAGACAATGTCACCGTGGTCAGTGTCACCATGAGCACTGTCAACATGGACACTCATACAGTGGGCAGTGTCACTGTGAGCACTGACACCATGGGTACTGCCACCATAAGCAGTGTCTCTGTGAGTACTGTCAGCATGGGTTTTTACCGTGAGCACTGTCACCATGAGCCCTGTCACCATTTTTTAGTGACACCATGTGCACTACCACCATGCGCACTCTCACCATGGGCACTGTCACCGAGAAAACTGTCACCATAAGTACTGTTTCATGGGCACTGTCACCAAGGGCACGGCCAACATGTGAACTGTAACCATTGTCAGTATCACCGTGAGAAGTGTCACCATGGGAATTACCAACATAGGCACTGTCATCATGAGCACTTTCAGAACGGGAACTGTCACCATGGGCACTATCACCGTGAGGACTCTCACCATGGGAATTATCGCCATGGGCACTATCAGCATTAGAACTGTCACCGTGGTCACTGTCACGATGGAATTTGTCACGGTGAGCAGTGTCACGATAGGCAAAGTCACGGTTTGCACTGTCCCCTTGGGCCCTGTCACAGTGAGCACTATCACTTTGACGGTGGTGGCCATGGGCACTGCCACCATGGACACTACCACCTTGAGAATTATCACCATTTGTTCTCTCAGCGTGGTCACGGTCAACAAGTGCAGTCTCAGTATGCTCACTATGACCGTGAACACTGTCACCATGGGCACCTTAATCATGGGCACTATCACCGTGAGCACTATCACCATCGGCACTATCACTGTGATCACTGTCACCATAGACGCTATCATGGTGAGCACAGTTAACATGAGCATTGTAACTGTGAGCACTGTCACAATGGGTAATGCAACCATGAGCCCAGTCACCATGAGCACTGTCAGCATGGGTTGTCACCTTGTGCACGGTCAGCATGAGCACTGTCACCATGGGCACTATAACTATTTTTCAGTGTCACCATGTGCACTGTCACCTTGGACACTATCACCACGAGCACTGTCACCATGAGTACTGTCATCATGGGCAATGGCACAGCCACCATCTGCAATCTTACCATGGTCACTATCACTGTGAGCACTGTCACCAATGGAACTACCAACATGGGCACTGTCATCATGAGCACTTTCACCATACGAACTCTCACCATGGGCACTATGAACGTGAGAACGGTCACCATGGGCACTGTCCCCATGAGCATTGTCATCATAGGCAATGTCACCGTGAGAACTATCACCATGCGCACTGTCCACAAGGGCACTATCACATTGAGTTGTATCACCATGTGTACTGTCATCTTGGGCACAGTCACCATGGGCACACTCACCAAGTACACTATCACTATGCTCACGATTACTCTGAACACTGTCACCATGGGCACTGTAACCATGGGCATTATCACCGGGAGCATTATCAGCATCAGCTCAACAGGCGTGATAACTGTCACCATGGGTCATATCACCGTGAGCACGGTTGCCATGGGCACTGTCACGATGTGCAATGCCCCATTGGTACTCTCACCATGGGAACTGCCACCATGAGAACTGTCACCATGAGCACTGACACCACCATCACTGCCACCGAGGGCACTGCAACCATGAGCACTGTCACCATGAGAACTGTTACTATGTGAAATGTAACCATGGGCAATTTCTCGATGAGTACTCTCACCATGGGTATTTTCACCTTGCGCACTCTCAACGTAAACAGTATTACCATGAGCAGTTTCACTGTAAGCACAGTCACCAAGGGCACTGTCACAATGCGGAGTGTCACCATGAGCCATGTCACCATGGGAAATGTCACCGTGAGAAGTGTCACCATAGGCAATGTCACCATGGGCAATGTCACCATGGGAAATGCCATTTTGAGCACTGTCAACATGGGTACTGCAACCATGAGTACTGTCACCATGAGTACTGTCACCATTGGCAGTATCACCAGGCGCACTGTCACCATGGGCACTATCACCATGACAACTCTCAGAGTGAGCACTGTCACTGTGGGCACTGCCATCGTGAGCAATTCCACCATGGGCAATGTCACCATGGGCACTAACACTGTGAGCACTCTCAACATGAGCACGTCACCATGAGCCCTGTCACCATGGACAATGTCACTGTGAGAAGTTTCACCATAGGCAATGTCACCGTGGGCACTGTCACCATGGTCACTGCCACCACTGTCACTGTCATTTTGAGCACTGTCACCATGGGTACTGCAACCATGAGCACTGTCACCATGAGCACTGTCACCATTGCGAGTATCACCATGTGCACTGTCACCATGGGCACTATCACAATGAGAACTGTCAGCGTGGGCACTGTCACTGTTGGCAAGGGCACCATGGCCACTTCCACCATGGGCAATGTCACCATGGGCACTATCACTGTGAGCACTGTCAACATGAGCACGTCACCATGGGCACTGTCAACATGGGTACTATCTCAAAGGGCAATGTCACCATGAGCATTGTCAGGATGGGCAATTTCACCATGGGCACTGTCACCAAAGGCACTATCGCCATGAGCAATGTCACTGTGGGCCGTGTCACCAGGGGCACTATCACCATGGTTAATGTTATCATTGGCACTTTCCCCGTGAGCACTGTCACCCTGGGCACTGTCATCATGGGCACGGTCACCGTGAGCACTATCTCCATGAGCACAGCCACTGCGAACACCATCACCATAATCATTGGCCTCATCGGTACTGTCACCATGAGCACTGCCACAATGAGCACTGTCAGCATGAGCACTTCCCCCATGAGCACTGTCACTATGACAACTGCTACCATGGGTATTTTCACCATGAGTACTGTCACCCTGTGTATTGTCACCATTTGCACTGTCACCATGAAGACTATAACCGTGAGCGCTATCACCATGAGATCTCTCACCATGGTCACTGTCACCATGGCACCTTGCACAATGGGGGCTGTCAACATGAGTGCTGTCACCATTGGCACTATCACTGTGAGCATACTCACTGTGGTCAGTGTCACCATGGGCACTGTCACCATGAGCACTGTCACCATAGACAATGTCACCGTGGTCAGTGTCACCATGAGCACTGTCAACATGGACACTCATACAGTGGGCAGTGTCACTGTGAGCACTGACACCATGGGTACTGCCACCATAAGCAGTGTCTCTGTGAGTACTGTCAGCATGGGTTTTTACCGTGAGCACTGTCACCATGAGCCCTGTCACCATTTTTTAGTGACACCATGTGCACTACCACCATGCGCACTCTCACCATGGGCACTGTCACCGAGAAAACTGTCACCATAAGTACTGTTTCATGGGCACTGTCACCAAGGGCACGGCCAACATGTGAACTGTAACCATTGTCAGTATCACCGTGAGAAGTGTCACCATGGGAATTACCAACATAGGCACTGTCATCATGAGCACTTTCAGAACGTGAACTGTCACCATGGGCACTATCACCCTGAGGACTCTCACCATGGGAATTATCGCCATGGGCACTATCAGCATTAGAACTGTCACCGTGGTCACTGTCACGATGGAATTTGTCACGGTGAGCAGTGTCACGATAGGCAAAGTCACGGTTTGCACTGTCCCCTTGGGCCCTGTCACAGTGAGCACTATCACTTTGACGGTGGTGGCCATGGGCACTGCCACCATGGACACTACCACCTTGAGAATTATCACCATTTGTTCTCTCAGCGTGGTCACGGTCAACAAGTGCAGTCTCAGTATGCACACTATGACCGTGAACACTGTCACCATGGGCACCTTAATCATGGGCACTATCACCGTGAGCACTATCACCATCGGCACTATCACTGTGATCACTGTCACCATAGACACTATCATGGTGAGCACAGTTAACATGAGCATTGTAACTGTGAGCACTGTCACAATGGGTAATGCAACCATGAGCCCAGTCACCGTGAGCACTGTCAGCATGGGTTGTCACCTTGTGCACGGTCAGCATGAGCACTGTCACCATGGGCACTATAACTATTTTTCAGTGTCACCATGTGCACTGTCACCTTGGACACTATCACCACGAGCACTGTCACCATGAGTACTGTCATCATGGGCAATGGCACAGCCACCATCTGCAATCTTACCATGGTCACTATCACTGTGAGCACTGTCACCAATGGAACTACCAACATGGGCACTGTCATCATGAGCACTTTCACCATACGAACTCTCACCATGGGCACTATGAACGTGAGAACGGTCACCATGGGCACTGTCCCCATGAGCATTGTCATCATAGGCAATGTCACCGTGAGAACTATCACCATGCGCACTGTCCACAAGGGCACTATCACATTGAGTTGTATCACCATGTGTAGTGTCATCTTGGGCACAGTCACCATGGGCACACTCACCAAGTACACTATCACTATGCTCACTATTACTCTGAACACTGTCACCATGGGCACTGTAACCATGGGCATTATCACCGGGAGCATTATCAGCATCAGCTCAACAGGCGTGATAAATGTCACCATGGGTCATATCACCGTGAGCACGGTTGCCATGGGCACTGTCACGATGTGCAATGCCCCATTGGTACTCTCACCATGGGAACTGCCACCATGAGCACTGTCACCATGAGCACTGACACCACGATCACTGCCACCGAGGGCACTGCAACCATGAGCACTGTCACCATGAGAACTGTTACTATGAGAAATGTAACCATGGGCAATTTCTCGATGAGTACTCTCACCATGGGTATTTTCACCTTGGGCACTCTCAACGTAAACAGTATTACCATGAGCATTTTCACGGTGAGCACTGTCACCATGGGCACTGTCACAATGCGGAGTGTCACCATGAGCCATGTCACCATGGGAAATGTCACCGTGAGAAGTGTCACCATAGGCAATGTCACCATGGGCAATGTCACCATGGGAAATGCCATTTTGAGCACTGTCACCATGGGTACTGCAACCATGAGTACTGTCACCATGAGTAGTACTGTCACCATTGGCAGTATCACCAGGCGCACTGTCACCATGGGCACTATCACCATGACAACTCTCAGAGTGAGCACTGTCACTGTGGGCACTGCCATCGTGAGCAATTCCACCATGGGCAATGTCACCATGGGCACTAACGTTGTGAGCACTCTCAACATGAGCACATCACCATGAGCCCTGTCACCATGGGCAATGTCACTGTGAGAAGTTTCACCATAGGCAATGTCACCGTGGGCACTGTCACCATGGTCACTGCCACCACTGTCACTGTCATTTTGAGCACTGTCACCATGGGTACTGCAACCATGAGCACTGTCACCATGAGCACTGTCACCATTGCGAGTATCATCATGTGCACTGTCACCATGAGCACTATCACAATGAGAACTGTAAGCCTGGGCACTGTCACTGTTGGCAAGGCACCATGGCCACTTCCACCATGGGCAATGTCACCATGGGCACTATCACTGTGAGCACTGTCAACATGAGCACGTCACCATGGGCACTGTCAACATGGGTACTATCTCAAAGGGCAATGTCACCATGAGCATTGTCAGGATGGGCAATTTCACCATGAGCACTGTCACCAAAGGCACTATCGCCATGAGCAATGTCACTGTGGGCCGTGTCACCAGGGGCACTATCACCATGGTTAATGTTATCATTGGCACTTTCCCCGTGAGCACTGTCACCCTGGGCACTGTCATCATGGGCACGGTCACCGTGAGCAATATCTCCATGAGCACAGCCACAGTGAACACCATCACCATAATCACTGGCCTCATTGGTACTGTCACCATGAGCACGGCCACAATGAGCACTGTCAGCATGGGAACTTCCCCCATGAGCACTGTCACTATGAGAACTGCTACCATGGGTATTTTCACCATGAGTACTGTCACCCTGTGTATTGTCACCATTTGCACTGTCACCATGAAGACTATAACCGTGAGCGCTATCACCATGAGATCTCTCACCATGGTCACTGTACCATGGCCCCTTGCACAATGGGGGCTGTCAACATGAGTGCTGTCACCATTGGCACTATCACTGTGAGCATTCTCACTGTGGTCAGTGTCACCATGGGCACTGTCACCATGAGCACTGTCACCATAGGCAATGTCACCTTGGTCAGTGTCACCATGAGCACTGTCAACATGGGCACTCATACTGTGGGCACTGTCACTGTGAGCAATGTCACCATGGGTACTGCCACCATGAGCAGTGTCTCTGTGAGTACTGTCAGCATGGGTTTTTACCGTGAGCACTGTCACCATGAGCCCTGTCACCATTTTTCAGTGACACCATGTGCACTACCACCATGCGCACTCTCACCATGGGCACTGTCACCGAGAAAACTGTCACCATAAGTACTGTCTTCATGGGCACTGTCACCAAGGGCACGGCCAACATGTGAACTGTAACCATTGTCAGTATCACTGTGAGAAGTGTCACCATGGGAATTACCAACATAGGCACTGTCATCATAAGAACTTTCAGAACTGGAACTGTCACCATGGGCACTATCACCGTGAGGACTCTCACCACGGGAATTATCGCCATGGGCACTATCAGCATTAGAACTGTCACCGTGGTCACTGTCACGATGGAATTTGTCACTGTGAGCACTGTCACGATAGGCAAAGTCACGGTTTGCACTGTCCCCTTGGGCCCTGTCACAGTAAGCACTATCACTTTGACGGTGATGTCCATGGGCACTGCCACCATGGACACTACCAACTTGAGAATTATCACCATTTGTTCTCTCAGCGTGGTCACGGTCAACAAGTGCACTCTCACTATGCTCACTATGACCGTGAACACTGTCACCATGGGCACCTTAATCATGGGCACTATCACCGTGAGCACTATCACCATCGGCACTATCACTGTGATCACTGTCACCATACACAGTATCATGGTGAACACAGTTAACATGAGCATTGTAACTGTGAGCACTGTCACAATGGGAAATGCAACCATGAGCCCAGTCACCGTGAGCACTGTCAGCATGGGTTGTCACCTTGTGCACGGTCAGCATGAGCACTGTCACCATGGGCACTATAACTATTTTTCAGTGTCACCATGTGCACTGTCACCTTGGACACTATCACCACGAGCACTGTCACCATGAGTACTGTCATCATGGGCAATGGCACAGCCACCATCTGCAATCTTACCATGGTCACTATCACTGTGAGCACTGTCACCAATGGAACTACCAACATGGGCACTGTCATCATGAGCACTTTCACCATACGAACTCTCACCATGGGCACTATGAACGTGAGAACGGTCACCATGGGCACTGTCACCATGAGCATTGTCATCATAGGCAATGTCACCGTGAGAACTATCACCATGCGCACTGTCCACAAGGGCACTATCACATTGAGTTGTATCACCATGTGTACTGTCATCTTGGGCACAGTCACCATGGGCACACTCACCAAGTACACTATCACTATGCTCACTATTACTCTGAACACTGTCACCATGGGCACCGTAACCATGGGCACTATCACCGGGAGCATTATCAGCATCGGCACAACAGGCGTGATAACTGTCACCATGGGTCATATCACCGTGAGCACGGTTGCCATGGGCACTGTCACGATGTGCAATGCCCCATTGGTACTCTCACCATGGGAACTGCCACCATGAGCACTGTCACCATGAGCACTGACACCACCATCACTGCCACCGAGGGCACGGCAACCATGAGCACTGTCACCATGAGAACTGTCACTATGAGAAATGTAACCATGGGCAATTTCTCGATGAGTACTCTCACCATGGTTATTTTCACCTTTTGCACTCTCAACGTAAACAGTATTACCATGAGCACTTTCACTGTGAGCACTGTCACCATGGGCACTGTCACAATGTGGAGTGTCACCATGAGCCATGTCACCATGGGAAATGTCACCGTGAGAAGTGTCACCATAGGCAATGTCACCATGGGCAATGTCACCATGGGAAATGCCATTTTGAGCACTGTCAACATGGGTACTGCAACCATGAATACTGTCACCATGAGTATTGTCACCATTGCGAGTATCACCATGTGCACTGTCACCATGAGCACTATCACAATGAGAACTGTCAGCGTGGGCACTGTCACTGTTGGCAAGGGCACCATGGCCACTTCCACCATGGGCAATGTCACCATGGGCACTATCACTGTGAGCACTGTCAACATGAGCACGTCACCATGGGCACTGTCAACATGGGTACTATCTCAAAGGGCAATGTCACCATGAGCATTGTCAGGATGGGCAATTTCACCATGTGCACTGTCACCAAAGGCACTATCGCCATGAGCAATGTCACTGTGGAACGTGTCACCAGGGGCACTATCCCCATGGTTAATGTTATCATTGGCACTTTCCCCGTGAGCACTGTCACCCTGGGCACTGTTATCATGGGCACGGTCACCGTGAGCACTATCTCCATGAGCACAGCCACTGTGAACACCATCACCATAATCACTGGCCTCATCGGTACTGTCACCATGAGCACTGCCACAATGAGCACTGTCAGCATGGGCACTTCCCCCATGAGCACTGTCACTATGAGAACTGCTACCATGGGTATTTTCACCATGAGTACTGTCACCCTGTGTATTGTCACCATTTGCACTGTCACCATGAAGACTATAACCGTGAGCGCTATCACCATGAGATCTCTCACCATGGACACTGTCACCATGGCACCTTGCACAATGGGGGCTGTCAACATGAGTGCTGTCACCATTGGCACTATCACTGTGAGCACTTCTCACTGTGGTCAGTGTCACCATGGGCACAGTCACCATGAGCACTGTCACCATAGGCAATGTCACCGTGGTCAGTGTCACCATGAGCACTGTCAACATGCGCACTCATACAGTGGGCACTGTCACTGTGAGCACTGTCACCATGGTTACTGCCACCATAAGCAGTGTCTCTGTGAGTACTCTCAGCATGGGTTTTTACCGTGAGCACTGTCACCATGAGCCCTGTCACCATTTTTTAGTGACACCATGTGCACTACCACCATGCGCACTCTCACCATGTGCACTGTCACCGAGAAAACTGTCACCATAAGTACTGTCTCCATGGGCACTGTCACCAAAGGCACGGCCAACATGTGAACTGTAACCATTGTCAGTATCACCGTGAGAAGTGTCACCATGGGAATTACCACCATAGGCACTGTCATCATGAGCACTTTCAGAACGGGAACTGTCACCATGGGCACTATCACCGTGAGGACTCTCACCATGGGAATTATCACCATGGGCACTATCAGCATTAGAACTGTCACCGTGGTCACTGTCACGATGGATTTGTCACTGTGAACACTGTCACGATAGGCAAAGTCACGGTTTGCACTGTCCCCTTGGGCCCTGTCTCAGTGAGCACTATCACTTTGACGGTGGTGGCCATGGGCACTGCCACCATGGACACTACCAACTTGAGAATTATCACCATTTGTTCTCTCAGCGTGATCACGGTCAACAAGTGCACTCTCACTATGCTCACTATGACCGTGAACACTGTCACCATGGGCACCTTAAACATGGGCACTATCACCGTGAGCACTATCTCCATCGGCACTATCACTGTGATCACTGTCACCATAGACACTATCATGGTGAGCACAGTTAACATGAGCATTGTAACTGTGAGCACTGTCACAATGGGTAATGCAACCATGAGCCCAGTCACCGTGAGCACTGTCAGCATGGGTTGTCACCTTGTGCACAGTCAGCATGAGCACTGTCACCATGGGCACTATAACTATTTTTCAGTGCCACCATGTGCACTGTCACCTTGGACACTATCACCACGAGCACTGTCACCATGAGTACTGTCATCATGGGCAATGGCACAGCCACCATCTGCAATCTTACCATGGTCACTATCACTGTGAGCACTGTCACCAATGGAACTACCAACATGGGCACTGTCATCATGAGCACTTTCACCATACGAAGTCTCACCATGGGCACTATGAACGTGAGAACGGTCACCATGGGCACTGTCACCATGAGCATTGTCATCATAGGCAATGTCACCGTGACAACTATCACCATGCGCACTGTCCACAAGGGTACTATCACATTGAGTTGTATCACCATGTGTACTGTCATCTTGGGCACAGTCACCATGGGCACACTCACCAAGTACACTATCACTATGCTCACTATTACTCTGAACACTGTCACCATGGGCACCGTAACCATGGGCACTATCACCGGGAGCATTATCAGCATCGGCTCAACAGGCGTGATAACTGTCACCATGGGTCATATCACCGTGAGCACGGTTGCCATGGGCACTGTCACGATGTGCAATGCCCCATTGGTACTCTCACCATGGGAACTGCCACCATGAGCACTGTCACCATGAGAACTGTTACTATGAGAAATGTAACCATGGGCAATTTCTCGATGAGTACTCTCACCATGGGTATTTTCACCTTGGGCACTCTCAACGTAAACAGTATTACCATGAGCACTTTCACTGTGAGCACAGTCACCATGGGCACTGTCACAATGCGGAGTGTCACCATGAGCCATGTCACCATGGGAAATGTCACCGTGAGAAGTGTCACCATAGGCAATGTCACCATGGGCAATGTCACCATGGGAAATGCCATTTTGAGCACTGTCACCATGGGTACTGCAACCATGAGTACAGTCACCATGAGTACTGTCACCATTGGCAGTATCACCAGGCGCACTGTCACCATGGGCACTATCACCATGACAACTCTCAGAGTGAGCACTGTCACTGTGGGCACTGCCATCGTGAGCAATTCCACCATGGGCAATGTCACCATGGGCACTAACGTTGTGAGCACTCTCAACATGAGCACGTCACCATGAGCCCTGTCACCATGGGCAATGTCACTGTGAGAAGTTTCACCATAGGCAATGTCACCGTGGGCACTGTCACCATGGTCACTGCCACCACTGTCACTGTCATTTTGAGCACTGTCACCATGGGTACTGCAACCATGAGCACTGTCACCATGAGCACTGTCACCATTGCGAGTATCACCATGTGCACTGTCACCATGAGCACTATCACAATGAGAACTGTCAGCGTGGGCACTGTCACTGTTGGCAAGGGCACCATGGCCACTTCCACCATGGGCAATGTCACCATGGGCACTATCACTGTGAGCACTGTCAACATGAGCACGTCACCATGGGCACTGTCAACATGGGTACTATCTCAAAGGGCAATGTCACCATGAGCATTGTCAGGATGGGCAATTTCACCATGAGCACTGTCACCAAAGCACTATCGCCATGAGCAATGTCACTGTGGGCCGTGTCACCAGGGGCACTATCACCATGGTTAATGTTATCATTGGCACTTTCCCCGTGAGCACTGTCACCCTGGGCACTGTCATCATGGGCACGGTCACCGTGAGCACTATCTCCATGAGCACAGCCACTGTGAACACCATCACCATAATCACTGGCCTCATCGGTACTGTCACCATGAGCACTGCCACAATGAGCACTGTCAGCATGGGCACTTCCCCCATGAGCACTGTCAATATGAGAACTGCTACCATGGGTATTTTCACCATGAGTACTGTCACCCTGTGTATTGTCACCATTTGCACTGTCACCATGAAGACTATAACCGTGAGCGCTATCACCATGAGATCTCTCACCATGGTCACTGTCACCATGGCACCTTGCACAATGGGGGCTGTCAACATGAGTGCTGTCACCATTGGCACTATCACTGTGAGCATTCTCACTGTGGTCAGTGTCACCAAGGGCACGGTCACCATGAGCACTGTCACCATAGGCAATGTCACCGTGGTCAGTGTCACCATGAGTTCTGTCAACATGGGCACTCATACAGTGGGCATTGTCACTGTGAGCACTGTCACCATGGGTACTGCCACCATGAGCAGTGTTTCTGTGAGTACTGTCAGCATGGGTTTTTACCGTGAGCACTGTCACCATGAGCCCTGTCACCATTTTTTAGTGACACCATGTGCACTACCACCATGCGCACTCTCACCATGGGCACTGTCACCGAGAAAACTGTCACCATAAGTACTGTCTTCATGGGCACTGTCACCAAGGGCACGGCCAACATGTGAACTGTAACCATTGTCAGTATCACTGTGAGAAGTGTCACCATGGGAATTACCAACATAGGCACTGTCATCATGAGCACATTCAGAACGGGAACTGTCACCATGGGCACTATCACCGTGAGGACTCTCACCATGGGAGTTATCGCCATGGGCACTATCAGCATTAGAACTGTCACCGTGGTCACTGTCACGATGGAATTTGTCACGGTGAGCACTGTCACGATAGGCAAAGTCACGGTTTGCACTGTCCCCTTGGGCCCAGTCACAGTGAGCACTATCACTTTGACGGTGGTGGCCATGGGCACTGCCACCATGGACACTACCAACATGAGAATTATCACCATTTGTTCTCTCAGCATTGTCACGGTCAACAAGTGCAGTCTCAGTATTCTCACTATGACCGTGAACACTGTCACTATGGGCACCTTAATCATGGGAACTATCACTGTAAGCACTATCACCATCGGCACAATCACTGTGATCACTGTCACCATAGACACTATCATGGTGAGAACAGTTAACATGAGCATTGTAACTGTGAGCACTGTCACAATGGGTAATGCAACCATGAGCCCAGTCACCGTGAGCACTATCAGCATGGGTTGTCACCTTGTGCACGGTCAGCATGAGCACTGTCACCATGGGCACTATAACTATTTTTCAGTGCCAACATGTGCACTGTCACCTTGGACACTATCACCACGAGCACTGTCACCATGAGTACTGTCATCATGGGCAATGGCACAGCCACCATCTGCAATCTTACCATGGTCACTATCACTGTGAGCACTGTCACCAATGGAACTACCAACATGGGCACTGTCATCATGGGCACTTTCACCATACGAACTCTCAACATGGGCACTATAAACGTGAGAACGGTCACCATGGGCACTGTCACCATGAGCATTGTCATCATAGGCAATGTCACCGTGAGAACTATCACCATGCGCACTGTCCACAAGGGCACTATCACATTGAGTTGTATCACCATGTGTACTGTCATCTTGGGCACAGTCACCATGGGCACACTCACCAAGTACACTATCACTATGCTCACTATTACTCTGAACACTGTCACCATGGGCACCGTAACCATGGGCACTATCACCGGGAGCATTATCAGCATCAGCTGAACAGGCGTGATAACTGTCACCATGGGTCATATAACCGTGAGCACGGTTGCCATGGGCACTGTCACGATGTGCAATGCCCCATTGGTACTCTCACCATGGGAACTGCCACCATGAGCACTGTCACCATGAGCACTGACACCACGATCACTGCCACCGAGGGCACTGCAACCATGAGCACTGTCACCATGAGAACTGTTACTATGTGAAATGTAACCATGGGCAATTTCTCGATGAGTACTCTCACCATGGGTATTTTCACCTTGGGCACTCTCAACGTAAACATTATTACCATGAGCACTTTCACTGTGAGCACTGTCACCATGGGCACTGTCACAATGCGGAGTGCCACCATGATCCATGTCACCATGGGAAATGTCACGGTGAGAAGTGTCACCATAGGCAATGTCACCATGGGCAATGTCACCATGGGAAATGCCATTTTGAGCACTGTCACCATGGGTACTGCAACCATGAGTACTGTCACCATGAGTACTGTCACCATTGGCAGTATCACCAGGCGCACTGTCATCATGGGCACTATCACCATGACAACTCTCAGAGTGAGCACTGTCACTGTGGGCACTGCCATCGTGAGCAATTCCACCATGGGCAATGTCACAATGGGCACTAACGTTGTGAGCACTCTCAACATGAGCACGTCACCATGAGCCCTGTCACCATGGGCAATGTCACTGTGAGAAGTTTCACCATAGGCAATGTCACCGTGGGCACTGTCACCATGGTCACTGCCACCACTGTCACTGTCATATTGAGCACTGTCACCATGGGTACTGCAACCATGAGCACTGTCACCATGAGCACTGTCACCATTGCGAGTCTCACCATGTGCACTGTCACCATGAGCACTATCACAATGAGAACTGTCAGCGTGGGCACTGTCACTGTTGGCAAGGGCACCATGGCCACTTCCACCATGGGCAATGTCACCATGGGCACTATCACTGTGAGCACTGTCAACATGAGCACGTCACCATGGGCACTGTCAACATGGGTACTATCTCAAAGGGCAATGTCACCATGAGCATTGTCAGGATGGGAAATTTCACCATGAGCACTGTCACCAAAGGCACTATCGCCATGAGCAATGTCACTGTGGGCCGTGTCACCAGGGGCACTATCACCATGGTTAATGTTATCATTGGCACTTTCCCCGTGAGCACTGTCACCCTGGGCACTGTCATCATGGGCACGGTCACCGTGAGCACTATCTCCATGAGCACAGCCATTGTGAACACCATCACCATAATCACTGGCCTCATTGGTACTGTCACCATGAGCACTGCCACAATGAGCACTGTCAGCATGGGCACTTCCCCCATGAGCACTGTCACTATGAGAACTGCTACCATGGGTATTTTCACCATGAGTACTGTCACCCTGTGTATTGTCACCATTTGCACTGTCACCATGAAGACTATAACCGTGAGCGCTATCACCTTGAGATCTTTCACCATGGTCACTGTCACCATGGCACCTTGCACAACGGGGGCTGTCAACATGAGTGCTGTCACCATTGGCACTATCACTGTGAGCATTCTCACTGTGGTCAGTGTCACCATGGGCACGGTCACCATGAGCACTGTCACCATAGGCAATGTCACCGTGGTCAGTGTCACCATGAGCACTGTCAACATGGGCACTCATACAGTGGGCACTGTCACTGTGAGCACTGTCACCATGGGTACTGCCACCATAAGCAGTGTCTCTGTGAGTACTGTCAGCATGGGTTTTTACCGTGAGCACTGTCACCATGAGCCCTGTCACCATTTTTTAGTGACACCATGTGCACTACCACCATGCGCACTCTCACCATGGGCACTGTCACCGAGAAAACTGTCACCATAAGTACTGTCTTCATGGGCACTGTCACCAAAGGCACGGCCAACATGTGAACTGTAACCATTGTCAGTATCACCGTGAGAAGTGTCACCATGGGAATTACCAACATAGGCACTGTCATCATGAGCACTTTCAGAACGGGAACTGACACCATGGGCACTATCACCGTGAGGACACTCACCATGGGAATTATCGACATGGGCACTATCAGCATTAGAACTGTCACCGTGGTCACTGTCACGATGGAATTTGTCACGGTGAGCACTGTCACGATAGGCAAAGTCAAGGTTTGCACTGTCCCCTTTGGCCCTGTCACAGTGAGCACTATCACTTTGACGGTGGTGGCCATGGGCTCTGCCACCAAGGACACTACCAACTTGAGAATTATCACCATTAGTTCTATCAGCATTGTCACGGTCAACAAGTGCACTCTCACTGTGCTCACTATGACCGTGAACTCTGACACCATGGGCATCTTAATCATGGGCACTATCACCGTGAGCACTATCACCATCGGCACTATCACTGTGATCACTGACACCATAGACACTATCATGGTGAGCACAGTTAATATGAGCATTGTAACTGTGAGCACTGTCACAATGGGTAATGCAACCATGAGCCCAGTCACCGTGAGCACTGTCAGCATGGGTTGTCACCTTGTGCACGGTCAGCATGAGCACTGTCACCAAGGGACTATAAATATTTTTCCGTGCCGCCATGTGCTCTGTCACCTTGAACACTATACCACGAGCACTGTCACCATGAGTACTGTCATCATGGGCAATGGCACAGCCACCATCTGCAATCTTACCATGGTCACTATCACTGTGAGCACTGTCACCAATGGAACTACCAACATGGGCACTGTCATCATGAGCACTTTCACCATACGAACTCTCACCATGGGCACTATGAACGTGAGAACGGTCACCATGGGCACTGTCACCATGAGCATTGTCATCATAGGCAATGTCACCGTGAGAACTATCACCATGCGCACTGTCCACAAGGGCACTATCACATTGAGTTATATCACCATGTGTACTGTCATCTTGGGCACAGTCACCATGGGTACACTCACGAAGTACGCCATCACTATGCTCACTATTACTCTGAACACTGTCACCATGGGCACCGTAACCATGGGCACTATCACCGGGAGCATTATCAGCATCGGCACAACAGGCGTGATAACTGTCACCATGGGTCATATCACCGTGAGCACGGTTGCCATGGGCACTGTCACGATGTGCAATGCCCCATTGGTACTCTCACCATGGGAACTGCCACCATGAGCACTGTCACCATGAGCACTGACACCACGATCACTGCCACCGAGGGCACTGCCACCATGAGCACTGTCACCATGAGAACTGTTACTATGAGAAATGTAACCATGGGCAATTTCTCGATGAGTACTCTCACCATGGGTATTTTCACCTTGGGCACTCTCAACGTAAACATTATTACCATGAGCACTTTCACTGTGAGCACTGTCACCATGGGCACTGTCACAATGCGGAGTGTCACCATGAGCCATGTCACCATGGGAAATGTCACCGTGAGAAGTGTCACCATAGGCAATGTCACCATGGGCAATGTCACCATGGGAAATGCCATTTTGAGCACTGTCACCATGGGTACTGCAACCATGAGTACTGTCACCATGAGTACTGTGACCATTGGCAGTATCACCAGGCGCACTGTCACCATGGGCACTATCACCATGACAACTCTCAGAGTGAGCACTGTCACTGTGGGCACTGCCATCGTGAGCAATTCCACCATGGGCAATGTCACCATGGGCACTAACGCTGTGAGCACTCTCAACATGAGCACGTCACCATGAGCCCTGTCACCATGGACAATGTCACTGTGAGAAGTTTCACCATAGGCAATGTCACCGTGGGCACTGTCACCATGGTCACTGCCACCACTGTCACGGTCATTTTGAGCACTGTCACCATGGGTACTGCAACCATGAGCACTGTCACCATGAGCACTGTCACCATTGCGAGTATCACCATGTGCACTGTCACCATGGGCACTATCACAATGAGAACTGTCAGCGTGGGCACTGTCACTGTTGGCAAGGGCACCATGGCCACTTCCACCATGGGCAATGTCACCATGGGCACTATCACTGTGAGCACTGTCAACATGAGCACGTCACCATGGGCACTGTCAACATGGGTACTATCTCAAAGGGCAATGTCACCATGAGCATTGTCAGGATGGGCAATTTCACCATGGGCACTGTCACCAAAGGCACTATCGCCATGAGCAATGTCACTGTGGGCCGTGTCACCAGGGGCACTATCACCATGGTTAATGTTATCATTGGCACTTTCCCCGTGAGCACTGTCACCCTGGGCACTGTCATCATGGGCACGGTCACCGTGAGCAATATCTCCATGAGCACAGCCACTGTGAACACCATCACCATAATCACTGGCCTCATCGGTACTGTCACCATGAGCACTGCCACAATGAGCACTGTCAGCATGGGCACTTCCCCCATGAGCACTGTCACTATGAGAACTGCTACCATGGGTATTTTCACCATGAGTACTGTCACCCTGTGTATTGTCACCATTTGCACTGTCACCATGAAGACTATAACCGTGAGCGCTATCACCATGAGATCTCTCACCATGGTCACTGTCACCATGGCACCTTGCACAATGGGGGCTGTCAACATGAGTGCTGTCACCATTGGCACTATCACTGTGAGCATTCTCACTGTGGTCAGTGTCACCATGGGCACTGTCACCATGAGCACTGTCACCATAGGCAATGTCACCGTGGTCAGTGTCACCATGAGCACTGTCAACATGGGCACTCATACAGTGGGCACTGTCACTGTGAGCAGTGTCACCATGGGTACTGCCACCATGAGCAGTGTCTCTGTGAGTACTGTCAGCATGGGTTTTTACCGTGAGCACTGTCACCATGAGCCCTGTCACCATTTTTTCGTGACACAATGTGCACTACCACCATGTGCATACTCACCATGGGCACTGTCACCGAGAAAACTGTCACCATAAGTACTGTCTTCATGGGCACTGTCACCAAGGGCATGGCCAAAATGTGAACTGTAACCATTGTCAGTATCACTGTGAGGAGTGTCACCATGGGAATTACCAACATAGGCACTGTCATCATGAGCACTTTCAGAACGGGAACTGTCACCATTGTCACTATCACCGTGAGGACTCTCACCATGGGAATTATCGCCATGGGCACTATCAGCATTAGAACTGTCACCGTGGTCACTGTCACGATGGAATTTGTCACGGTGAGCACTGTCACGATAGGCAAAGTCACGGTTTGCACTTTCCCCTTGGGCCCTGTCACAGGGAGCACTATCACTTTGACGGTGGTGGCCATGGGCTCTGCCACCGTGGACACTACCAACTTGAGAATTATCACCATTTGTTCTCTCAGCATTGTCACGGTCAACAAGTGCACTCTCACTGTGCTCACTATGACCGTGAACTCTGACACCATGGGCACCTTAATCATGGGCACTATCACCGTGAGCACTATCACCATCGGCACTATCACTTTGATCACTGTAACCATAGACACTATCATGGTGAGCACAGTTAACATGAGCATTGTAACTGGGAGCACTGTCAGAATGGGTAATGCAACCATGAGCCCAGTCACCGTCAGCACTGTCAGCATGGGTTGTCACCTTGTGCACGGTCAGCATGAGCACTGTCACCAAGGGACTATAAATATTTTCCAGTGCCGCCATGTGCACTGTCACCTTGGACACTATCACCACGAGCACTGTCACCATGAGTACTGTCATCATGGGCAATGTCACAGCCACCATCTGCAATCTTACCATGGTCACTATCACTGTGAGCACTGTCACCAATGGAACTACCAACATGGGCACTGTCATCATGAGCACTTTCACCATATGAACTCTCACAATGGGCACTATGAACGTGAGAATGGTCACCATGGGCACTGTCACCATGAGCATTGTCATCATAGGCAATGTCACCGTGAGAACTATCACCATGCGCACTGTCCACAAGGGCACTATCACATTGCGTTGTATCACCATGTGTACTGTCATCTTGGGCACAGTCACTATGGGTACACTCACGAAGTACACTATCACTATGCTCACTATTACTCTGAACACTGTCACCATGGGCACCGTAACCATGGGCACTATCACCGGGAGCATTATCAGCATCGGCACAACAGGCGTGATAACTGTAACCATGGGTCATATCACCGTGAGCACGGTTGCCATGGGCACTGTCACGATGTGCAATGCCCCATTGGTACTCTCACCATGGGAACTGCCACCATGAGCACTGTCACCATGAGCACTGACACCACGATCACTGCCACCGAGGGCACTGCCACCATGAGCACTGTCACCATGAGAACTGTTACTATGAGAAATGTAACCATGGGCAATTTCTCGATGAGTACTCTCACCATGGGTATTTTCACCTTGGGCACTCTCAACGTAAACAGTATTACCATGAGCACTTTCACTGTGAGCACTGTCAACACGGGCACTGTCACAATGCGGAGTGTCACCATGAGCCATGTCACCATGGGGAATGTCACCGTGAGAAGTGTCACCATAGGCAATGTCACCATGGGCAATGTCACCATGGGAAATGCCATTTTGAGTACTGTCACCATGGGTACTGCAACCATGAGTACTGTCACCATGAGTACTGTCACCATTGGCAGTATCACCAGGCGCACTGTCACCATGGGCACTATCACCATGACAACTCTCAGAGTGAGCACTGTCACTGTGGGCACTGCCATCGTGAGCAATTCCACCATGGGCCATGTCACCATGGGCACTAACGTTGTGAGCACTCTCAACATGAGCACGTCACCATGAGCCCTGTCACCATGGGCAATGTCACTGTGAGAAGTTTCACCATAGGCAATGTCACCGTGGGCACTGTCACCATGGTCACTGCCACCACTGTCACTGTCATTTTGAGCACTGTCACCATGGGTACTGCAACCATGAGCACTGTCACCATGAGCACTGTCACCATTGCGAGTATCACCATGTGCACTGTCACCATGAGCACTATCACAATGAGAACTGTCAGCGTGGGCACTGTCACTGTTGGCAAGGCACCATGGCCACTTCCACCATGGGCAATGTCACCATGGGCACTATCACTGTGAGCACTGTCAACATGAGCACGTCACCATGGGCACTGTCAACATGGGTACTATCTCAAAGGGCAATGTCACCATGAGCATTGTCAGGATGGGCAATTTTACCATGAGCACTGTCACCAAAGGCACTATCGCCATGAGCAATGTCACTGTGGGCCGTGTCACCAGGGGCACTATCACCATGGTTAATGTTATCATTGGCACTTTCCCCGTGAGCACTGTCACCCTGGGCACTGTCATCTTGGGCACGGTCACCGTGAGCAATATATCCATGAGCACAGCCACTGTGAACACCATCACCATAATCACTGGCCTCATTGGTACTGTCACCATGAGCACTGCCACAATGAGCACTGTCAGCATGGGCACTTCCCCCATGAGCACTGTCACTATGAGAACTGCTACCATGGGTATTTTCACCATGAGTACTGTCACCCTGTGTATTGTCACCATTTGCACTGTCACCATGAAGACTATAACCGTGAGCGCTATCACCATGAGATCTCTCACCATGGTCACTGTCACCATGGCACCTTGCACAATGGGGGCTGTCAACATGAGTGCTGTCACCATTGGCACTATCACTGTGAGCATTCTCACTGTGGTCAGTGTCACCATGGGCACGGTCACCATGAGCACTGTCACTATAGGCAATGTCACCGTGGTCAGTGTCACCATGAGCAATGTCAACATGGGCACACATACAGGGGGCACTGTCACTGTGAGCACTGTCACCATGGGTACTGCCACCATGAGCAGTGTCTCTGTGAGTACTGTCAGCATGGGTTTTTACCGTGAGCACTGTCACCATGAGCCCTGTCACCATTTTTTAGTGACACCATGTGCACTACCACCATGCGCACTCTCACCATGGGCACTGTCACCGAGAAAACTGTCACCATAAGTACTGTCTTCATGGGCACTGTCACCAAGGGCTCGGCCAACATGTGAACTGTAACCATTGTCAGTATCACTGTGAGAAGTGTCACCATGGGAATTACCAACATAGGCACTGTCATCATGAGCACTTTCAGAACGGGAACTGTCACCATGGGCACTATCACCGTGAGGACTCTCACCACGGGAGTTATCGCCATGGGCACTATCAGCATTAGAACTGTCACCGTGGTCACAGTCACGATGGAATTTGTCACGGTGAGCACTGTCACGATAGGCAAAGTCACGGTTTGCACTGTCCCCTTGGGCCCTGTCACAGTGAGCACTATCAATTTGACGGAGGTGGCCATGGGCACTGCCACCGTGGACACTACCAACTTGAGAATTATCACCATTTGTTCTCTCAGCGTGGTCACGGTCAACAAGTGCACTCTCACTATGCTCACTATGACCGTGAACACTGTCACCATGGGCAACTTAATCATGGGCACTATCACCGTGAGCACTATCACCATCGGCACTATCACTGTGATCTCTGTCACCATAGACACTATCATGGTGAGCACCGTTAACATGAGCATTGTAACTGTGAGCACTGTCACAATGGGTAATGCAACCATGAGCCCAGTCACCGTGAGCACTGTCAGCATGGGTTGTCACCTTGTGCACGGTCAGCATGAGCACTGTCACCATGGGCACTATAACTATTTTTCAGTGCCACCATGTGTACTGTCACCTTGGACACTATCACCACGAGCACTGTCACCATGAGTACTGTCATTATGGGCAATGGCACAGCCACCATCTGCAATCTTACCATGGTCACTATCACTGTGAGCACTGTCAACAATGGAACTACCATCATGGGCACTGTCATCATGAGCACTTTCACCATACGAACTCTCACCATGGGCACTATGAACGTGAGAACGGTCACCATGGGCACTGTCACCATGAGCATTGTCATCATAGGCAATGTCACCGTGAGAACTATCACCATGTGCACTGTCCACAAGGGTACTATCACATTGAGTTGTATCACCATGTGTACTGTCATCTTGGGCACAGTCACCATGGGCACACTCACCAAGTACACTATCACTATGCTCACTCTTACTCTCAACACTGTCACCATGGGCACTGTAACCATGGGCACTATCACCGGGAGCATTATCAGCATCAGCTCAACAGGCGTGATAACTGTCACCATGGGTCATATCACCGTGAGCACGGTTGCCATGGGCACTGTCACGATGTGCAATGCCCCATTGGTACTCTCACCATGGGAACTGCCACCATGAGCACTGTCACCATGAGCACTGACACCACGATCACTGCCACCGAGGGCACTGCAACCATGAGCACTCTCACCATGAGAACTGTTACTATGTGAAATGTAACCATGGGCAATTTCTCGATGAGTACGCTCACCATGGGTATTTTCACCTTGGGCACTCTCAACGAAAACAGTATTACCATGAGCAGTTTCACTGTGAGCACTGTCACCATGGGCACTGTCACAATGCGGAGTGTCACCATGAGCCATGTCACCATGGGAAATGTCACCGTGAGAAGTGTCACCATAGGCAATGTCACCATGGGCAATGTCACCATGGGAAATGCCATTTTGAGCACTGTCACCATGGGTACTGCAACCATGAGTACTGTCACCATGAGTACTGTCACCATTGGCAGTATCACCAGGCGCACTGTCACCATGGGCACTATCACCATGACAACTCTCAGAGTGAGCACTGTCACTGTGGGCACTGCCATCGTGAGCAATTCCACCATGGGCAATGTCACCATGGGCACTAACGCTGTGAGCACTCTCAACATGAGCACGTCACCATGAGCCCTGTCACCATGGACATTGTCACTGTGAGAAGTTTCACCATAGGCAATGTCACCGTGGGCACTGTCACCATGGTCACTGCCACCACTGTCACTGTCATTTTGAGCACTGTCACAATGGGTACTGCAACCATGAGCACTGTCACCATGAGCACTGTCACCATTGCGAGTATCACCATGTGCACTGTCACCATGGGCACTATCACAATGAGAACTGTCAGCGTGGGCACTGTCACTGTTGGCAAGGGCACCATGGCCACTTCCACCATGGGCAATGTCACCATGGGCACTATCACTGTGAGCACTGTCAACATGAGCACGTCACCATGGGCACTGTCAACATGGGTACTATCTCAAAGGGCAATGTCACCATGAGCATTGTCAGGATGGGCAATTTCACCATGGGCAATGTCACCGAAGGCACTATCGCCATGAGCAATGTCACTGTGGGCCGTGTCACCAGGGGCACTATCACCATGGTTAATGTTATCATTGGCACTTTCCCCGTGAGCACTGTCACCCTGGGCACTGTCATCATGGGCACGGTCACCGTGAGCACTATCTCCATGAGCACAGCCACTGTGAACACCATCACCATAATCACTGGCCTCATCGGTACTGTCACCATGAGCACTGCCACAATGAGTACTGTCAGCATGGGCACTTCCCTCATGAGCACTGTCACTATGAGAACTGCTACCATGGGTATTTTCACCATGAGTACTGTCACCCTGTGTATTGTCACCATTTGCACTGTCACCATGAAGACTATAACCGTGAGCGCTATCACCATGAGATCTCTCACCATGGTCACTGTCACCATGGCACCTTGCACAATGGGGGCTGTCAACATGAGTGCTGTCACCATTGGCACTATCACTGTGAGCATTCTCACTGTGGTCAGTGTCACCATGGGCACGGTCACCATGAGCACTGTCACCATAGGCAATGTCACCGTGGTCAGTGTCACCATGAGCACTGTCAACATGGGCACTCATACAGTGGGCACTGTCACTGTGAGCAGTGTCACCATGGGTACTGCCACCATGAGCAGTGTCTCTGTGAGTACTGTCAGCATGGGTTTTTACCGTGAGCACTGTCACCATGAGCCCTGTCACCATTTTTTAGTGACACCATGTGCACTACCACCATGCGCATTCTCACCATGGGCACTGTCACCGAGAAAACTGTCACCATAAGTACTGTCTTCATGGGCACTGTCACCAAGGGCACGGCCAATATGTGAACTGTAACCATTGTCAGTATCACTGTGAGGAGTGTCACCATGGGAATTACCAACATAGGCACTGTCATCATGAGCACTTTCAGAACGGGAACTGTCACCATTGGCACTATCACCGTGAGGACTCTCACCATGGGAATTATCGCCATGCGCACTATCAGCATTAGAACTGTCACCGTGGTCACTGTCACGATGGAATTTGTCACGGTGAGCACTGTCACGATAGGCAAAGTCACGGTTTGCACTGTCCCCTTGGGCCCTGTCACAGTGAGCACTATCACTTTGACGGTGGTGGCCATGGGCTCTGCCACCATGGACACTACCAACTTGAGAATTATCACCATTTGTTCTCTCAGCATTGTCACGGTCAACAAGTGCACTCTCACTGTGCTCACTATGACCGTGAACTCTGACACCATGGGCACCTTAATCATGGGCACTATCACCGTGAGCACTATCACCATCGGCACTATCACTGTGATCACTGTCACCATAGACACTATCATGGTGAGCACAGTTAACATGAGCATTGTAACTGTGAGCACTGTCACAATGGGTAATGCAACCATGAGACCAGTCACCGTGAGCACTGTCAGCATGGGTTGTCACCTTGTGCACGGTCAGCATGAGCACTGTCACCAAGGGACTATAAATAATTTCCAGTGCCGCAATGTGCACTGTCACCTTGGACACTATCACCACGAGCACTGTCACCATGAGTACTGTCATCATGGGCAATGGCACAGCCACAATCTGCAATCTTATCATGGTCACTATCACTGTGAGCACTGTCACCAATGGAACTACCAACATGGGCACTGTCATCATGAGCACTTTCACCATACGAACTCTCACCATGGGCACTATGAACGTGAGAACGGTCACCATGGGCACTGTCACCATGAGCATTGTCATCATAGGCAATGTCACCGTGAGAACTATCACCATGCGCACTGTCCACAAGGGCACTATCACATTGCGTTGTATCACCATGTGTACTGTCATCTTGGGCACAGTCACCATGGGTACACTCACGAAGTACACTATCACTATGCTCACTATTACTCTGAACACTGTCACCATGGGCACCGTAACCATGGGCACTATCACCGGGAGCATTATCAGCATCGGCACAACAGGCGTGATAACTGTCACCATGGGTCATATCACCGTGAGCACGGTTGCCATGGGCACTGTCATGATGTGCAATGCCCCATTGGTACTCTCACCATGGGAACTGCCACCATGAGCACTGTCACCATGAGCACTGACACCACGATCACTGCCACCGAGGGCACTGCCACCATGAGCACTGTCACCATGAGAACTGTTACTATGAGAAATGTAACCATGGGCAATTTCTCGATGAGTACTCTCACCATGGGTATTTTCACCTTGGGCACTCTCAACGTAAACAGTATTACCATGAGCACTTTCACTGTGAGCACTGTCACCATGGGCACTGTCACAATGCGGAGTGTCACCATGAGCCATGTCACCATGGGGAATGTCACCGTGAGAAGTGTCACCATAGGCAATGTCACCATGGGCAATGTCACCATGGGAAATGCCATTTTGAGTACTGTCACCATGGGTACTGCAACCATGAGTACTGTCACCATGAGTACTGTCACCATTGGCAGTATCACCAGGCGCACTGTCACCATGGGCACTATCACCATGACAACTCTCAGAGTGAGCACTGTCACTGTGGGCACTGCCATCGTGAGCAATTCCACCATGGGCAATGTCACCATGGGCACTAACGTTGTGAGCACTCTCAACATGAGCACGTCACCATGAGCCCTGTCACCATGGGCAATGTCACTGTGAGAAGTTTCACCATAGGCAATGTCACCGTGGGCACTGTCACCATGGTCACTGCCACCACTGTCACTGTCATTTTGAGCACTGTCACCATGGGTACTGCAACCATGAGCACTGTCACCATGAGCACTGTCACCATTGCGAGTATCACCATGTGCACTGTCACCATGGGCACTATCACAATGAGAACTGTCAGCGTGGGCACTGTCACTGTTGGCAAGGGCACCATGGCCACTTCCACCATGGGCAATGTCACCATGGGCACTATCACTGTGAGCACTGTCAACATGAGCACGTCACCATGGGCACTGTCAACATGGGTACTATCTCAAAGGGCAATGTCACCATGAGCATTGTCAGGATGAGCAATTTCATCATGAGCACTGTCACCAAAGGCCCTAACGCCATGAGCAATGTCACTGTGGGCCGTGTCACCAGGGGCACTATCACCATGGTTAATGTTATCATTGGCACTTTCCCCGTGAGCACTGTCACCCTGGGCACTGTCATCATGGGCATGGTCACCGTGAGCACTATCTCCATGAGCACAGCCACTGTGAACACCATCACCATAATCACTGGCCTCATCGGTACTGTCACCATGAGCACTGCCACAATGAGCACTGTCAGCATGAGCACTTCCCCCATGAGCACTGTCACTATGAGAACTGCTACCATGGGTATGTTCACCATGAGTACTGTCACCCTGTGTATTGTCAAAATTTGCACTGTCACCATGAAGACTATAACCGTGAGCGCTATCACCATGAGATCTCTCACCATGGTCACTGTCACCATGGCACCTTGCACAATGGGGGCTGTCAACATGAGTGCTGTCACCATTGGCACTATCACTGTGAGCATTCTCACTGTGGTCAGTGTCACCATGGGCACGGTCACCATGAGCACTGTCACCATAGGCAATGTCACCGTGGTCAGTGTCACCATGAGCACTGTCAACATGGTCACTCATACATTGGGCACTGTCACTGTGAGCACTGTCACCATGGGTACTGCCACCATGAGCAGTGTCTCTGTGAGTACTGTCAGCATGGGTTTTTACCGTGAGCACTGTCACCATGAGCCCTGTCACCATTTTTGAGTGACACCATGTGCACTACCACCATGCGCACTCTCACCATGGGCACTGTCACCGAGAAAACTGTCACCATAAGTTCTGTCTTCATGGGCACTGTCACCAAGGGCACGGCCAACATGTGAACTGTAACCATTGTCAGTATCACCGTGAGAAGTGTCACCATGGGAATTACCAACATAGGCACTGTCATCATGAGCACTTTCAGAACGGGAACTGCCACCATGGGCACTATCACCGTGAGGAATCTCACCATGGGAATTATCGCCATGGGCACTATCAGCATTAGAACTGTCACCGTGGTCACTGTCACGATGGAATTTGTCACTGTGAGCACTGTCACGATAGGTAAAGTCACGGTTTGCACTGTCCCCTTCGGCCCTGTCACAGTGAGCATTATCACTTTGACGGTGGTGGCCATGGGCACTGCCACCATGGACACTACCAACTTGAGAATTATCACCATTTGTTCTCTCAGCGTGATCACGGTCAACAAGTGCACTCTCACTATGCTCACTATGACCGTGAACACTGTCACCATGGGCACCTTAATCATGGGCACTATCACCGTGAACACTATCACCATCGGCACTATCACTGTGATCACTGTCACCATAGACAGTATCATGGTGAGCACAGTTAACATGAGCATTGTAACTGTGAGCACTGTCACAACGGGTAATGCAACCATGAGCCCAGTCACCGTGAGCACTGTCAGCATGGGTTGTCACCTTGTGCACGGTCAGCATGAGCACTGTCACCAAGGGCACTATAACTATTTTTCAGTGCCAACATGTGCACTGTCACCTTGGACACTATCACCACGAGCACTGTCACCATGAGTACTGTCATCATGGGCAATGGCACAGCCACCATCTGCAATCTTACCATGGTCACTATCACTGTGAGCACTGTCACCAATGGAACTACCAACATGGGCACTGTCATCATGAGCACTTTCACCATACGAACTCTCACCATGGGCACTATGAAGGTGAGAACGGTCACCATGGGCACTGTCACCATGAGCATTGTCATCATAGGCAATGTCACCGTGAGAACTATCACCATGCGCACTGTCCACAAGGGTACTATCACATTGAGTTGTATCACCATGTGTACTGTCATCTTGGGCACAGTCACCATGGTCACACTCACCAAGTACACTATCACTATGCTCACTATTACTCTGAACACTGTCACCATGGGCACCATAAACATGGGCACTATCACCGGGAGCATTATCAGCATCGGCTCAACAGGCGTGATAACTGTCACCATGGGTCATATCACCGTGAGCACGGTTGCCATGGGCACTGTCACGATGTGCAATGCCCCATTGGTACTCTCACCATGGGAACTGCCACCATGAGCACTGTCACCATGAGAACTCTTACTATGAGAAATGTAACCATGGGCAATTTCTCGATGAGTACTCTCACCATGGGTATTTTCACCTTGGGCACTCTCAACGTAAACAGTATTACCATGAGCACTTTCACTGTGAGCACTGTCACCATGGGCACTGTCACAATGCGGAGTGTCACCATGAGCCATGTCACCATGGGAAATGTCACCGTGAGAAGTGTCACCATAGGCAATGTCAACATGGGCAATGTCACCATGGGAAATGCCATTTTGAGCACTGTCACCATGGGTACTGCAACCATGAGTACTGTCACCATGAGTACTGTCACCATTGGCAGTATCACCAGGCGCACTGTCACCATGGGCACTATCACCATGACAACTCTCAGAGTGAGCACTGTCACTGTGGGCACTGCCATCGTGAGCAATTCCACCATGGGCAATGTCACCATGGGCACTAACGTTGTGAGCACTCTCAACATGAGCACGTCACCATGAGCCCTGTCACCATGGGCAATGTCACTGTGAGAAGTTTCACCATAGGCAATGTCACCGTGGGCACTGTCACCATGGTCACTGCCACCACTGTCACTGTCATTTTGAGCACTGTCACCATGGGTACTGCAACCATGAGCACTGTCACCATGAGCACTGTCACCATTGCGAGTATCACCATGTGCAATGTCACCATGAGCACTATCACAATGAGAACTGTCAGCGTGGGCACTGTCACTGTTGGCAAGGCACCATGGCCACTTCCACCATGGGCAATGTCACCATGGGCACTATCACTGTGAGCACTGTCAACATGAGCACGTCACCATGGGCACTGTCAACATGGGTACTATCTCAAAGGGCAATGTCACCATGAGCATTGTCAGGATGGGCAATTTCACCATGAGCACTGTCACCAAAGGCACTATCGCCATGAGCAATGTCACTGTGGGCCGTGTCACCAGGGGCACTATCCCCATGGTAAAAGTTATCATTGGCACTTTCCCCGTGAGCACTGTCACCCTGGGCACTGTCATCATGGGCACGGTCACCGTGAGCACTATCTCCATGAGCACAGCCACTGTGAACACCATCACCATAATCACTGGCCTCATCGGTACTGTCACCATGAGCACTGCCACAATGAGCACTGTCAGCATGGGCACTTCCCCCATGAGCACTGTCACTATGAGAACTGCTACCATGGGTATTTTCACCATGAGTACTGTCACCCTGTGTATTGTCACCATTTGCACTGTCACCATGAAGAGTATAACCGTGAGCGCTATCACCATGAGATCTCTCACCATGGTCACTGTCACCATGGCACCTTGCACAATGGGGGCTGTCAACATGAGTGCTGTCACCATTGGCACTATCACTGTGAGCATTCTCACTGTGGTCAGTGTCACCATGGGCACTGTCATCATGAGCACTTTCAGAAAGGGAACTGTCACCATGGGCACTATCACCGTGAGGACTCTCACCATGGGAATTATCACCATGGGCACTATCAGCATTAGAACTGTCACCGTGGTCACTGTCACGATGGATTTGTCACTGTGAACACTGTCACGATAGGCAAAGTCACGGTTTGCACTGTCCCCTTGGGCCCTGTCTCAGTGAGCACTATCACTTTGACGGTTGTGGCCATGGGCACTGCCACCATGGACACTACCAACTTGAGAATTATCACCATTTGTTCTCTCAGCGTGATCACGGTCAACAAGTGCACTCTCACTATGCTCACTATGACCGTGAACACTGTCACCATGGGCACCTTAATCATGGGCACTACCACCGTGAGCACTATCACCATCGGCACTATCACTGTGATCACTGTCACCATAAACACTATCATGGTGAGCACAGTTAACATGAGCATTGTAACTGTGAGCACTGTCACAATGGGTAATGCAACCATGAGCCCAGTCACCGTGAGCACTGTCAGCATGGGTTGTCACCTTGTGCACAGTCAGCATGAGCACTGTCACCATGGGCACTATAACTATTTTTCAGTGCCACCATGTGCACTGTCACCTTGGACACTATCACCACGAGCACTGTCACCATGAGTACTGTCATCATGGGCAATGGCACAGCCACCATCTGCAATCTTACCATGGTCACTATCACTGTGAGCACTGTCACCAATGGAACTACCAACATGGGCACTGTCATCATGAGCACTTTCACCATACGAACTCTCACCATGGGCACTATGAACGTGAGAACGGTCACCATGGGCACTGTCACCATGAGCATTGTCATCATAGGCAATGTCACCGTGAGAACTATCACCATGCGCACTGTCCACAAGGGTACTATCACATTGAGTTGTATCACCATGTGTACTGTCATCTTGGGCACAGTCACCATGGGCACACTCACCAAGTACACTATCACTATGCTCACTATTACTCTGAACACTGTCACCATGGGCACCGTAACCATGGGCACTATCACCGGGAGCATTATCAGCATCGGCTCAACAGGCGTGATAACTGTCACCATGGGTCATATCACCGTGAGCACGGTTGCCATGGGCACTGTCACGATGTGCAATGCCCCATTGGTACTCTCACCATGGGAACTGCCACCATGAGCACTGTCACCATGAGAACTGTTACTATGAGAAATGTAACCATGGGCAATTTCTCGATGAGTACTCTCACCATGGGTATTTTCACCTTGGGCACTCTCAACGTAAACATTATTACCATGAGCACTTTCACTGTGAGCACTGTCACCATGGGCACTGTCACAATGCGGAGTGTCACCATGAGCCATGTCACCATGGGAAATGTCACCGTGAGAAGTGTCACCATAGGCAATGTCACCATGGGCAATGTCACCATGGGAAATGCCATTTTGAGCACTGTCACCATGGGTACTGCAACCATGAGTACTGTCACCATGAGTACTGTCACCATTGGCAGTATCACCAGGCGCACTGTCACCATGGGCACTATCACCATGACAACTCTCAGAGTGAGCACTGTCACTGTGGGCACTGCCATCGTGAGCAATTCCACCATGGGCAATGTCACCATGGGCACTAACGTTGTGAGCACTCTCAACATGAGCACGTCACCATGAGCCCTGTCTCCATGGGCAATGTCACTGTGAGAAGTTTCACCATAGGCAATGTCACCGTGGGCACTGTCACCATGGTCACTGCCACCACTGTCACTGTCATTTTGAGCACTGTCACCATGGGTACTGCAACCATGAGCACTGTCACCATGAGCACTGTCACCATTGCGAGTATCACCATGTGCACTGTCACCATGAGCACTATCACAATGAGAACTGTCAGCGTGGGCACTGTCACTGTTGGCAAGGGCACCATGGCCACTTCCACCATGGGCAATGTCACCATGGGCACTATCACAGTGAGCACTGTCAACATGAGCACGTCACCATGGGCACTGTCAACATGGGTACTATCTCAAAGGGCAATGTCACCATGAGCATTGTCAGGATGGGCAATTTCACCATGAGCACTGTCACCAAAGCACTATCGCCATGAGCAATGTCACTGTGGGCCGTGTCACCAGGGGCACTATCACCATGGATAATGTTATCATTGGCACTTTCCCCGTGAGCACTGTCACCCTGGGCACTGTCATCATGGGCACGGTCACCGTGAGCACTATCTCCATGAGCACAGCCACTGTGAACACCATCACCATAATCACTGGCCTCATCGGTACTGTCACCATGAGCACTGCCACAATGAGCACTGTCAGCATGGGCACTTCCCCCATGAGCACTGTCACTATGAGAACTGCTACCATGGGTATTTTCACCATGAGTACTGTCACCCTGTGTATTGTCACCATTTGCACTGTCACCATGAAGACTATAACCGTGAGCGCTATCACCATGAGATCTCTCACCATGGTCACTGTCACCATGGCACCTTGCACAATGGGGGCTGTCAACATGAGTGCTGTCACCATTGGCACTATCACTGTGAGCATTCTCACTGTGGTCAGTGTCACCAAGGGCACGGTCACCATGAGCACTGTCACCATAGGCAATGTCACCGTGGTCAGTGTCACCATGAGCTCTGTCAACATGGGCACTCATACAGTGGGCATTGTCACTGTGAGCCCTGTCACCATGGGTACTGCCACCATGAGCAGTGTCTCTGTGAGTACTGTCAGCATGGGTTTTTACCGTGAGCACTGTCACCATGAGCCCTGTCACCATTTTTTAGTGACACCATGTGCACTACCACCATGCGCACTCTCACCATGGGCACTGTCACCGAGAAAACTGTCACCATAAGTACTGTCTTCATGGGCACTGTCACCAAGGGCACGGCCAACATGTGAACTGTAACCATTGTCAGTATCACTGTGAGAAGTGTCACCATGGGAATTACCAACATAGGCACTGTCATCATGAGCACATTCAGAACGGGAACTGTCACCATGGGCACTATCACCGTGAGGACTCTCACCATGGGAGTTATCGCCATGGGCACTATCAGCATTAGAACTGTCACCGTGGTCACTGTCACGATGGAATTTGTCACGGTGAGCACTGTCACGATAGGCAAAGTCACGGTTTGCACTGTCCCCTTGGGCCCAGTCACAGTGAGCACTATCACTTTGACGGTGGTGGCCATGGGCACTGCCACCATGGACACTACCAACATGAGAATTATCACCATTTGTTCTCTCAGCGTGGTCACGGTCAACAAGTGCAGTCTCAGTATTCTCACTATGACCGTGAACACTGTCACTATGGGCACCTTAATCATGGGAACTATCACTGTAAGCACTATCACCATCGGCACTATCACTGTGATCACTGTCACCATAGATACTATCATGGTGAGCACAGTTAACATGAGCATTGTAACTGTGAGCACTGTCACAATGGGTAATGCAACCATGAGCCCAGTCACCGTGAGCACTATCAGCATGGGTTGTCACCTTGTGCACGGTCAGCATGAGCACTGTCACCATGGGCACTATAACTATTTTTCAGTGCCAACATGTGCACTGTCACCTTGGACACTATCACCACGAGCACTGTCACCATGAGTACTGTCATCATGGGCAATGGCACAGCCACCATCTGCAATCTTACCATGGTCACTATCACTGTGAGCACTGTCACCAATGGAACTACCAACATGGGCACTGTCATCATGGGCACTTTCACCATACGAACTCTCAACATGGGCACTATAAACGTGAGAACGGTCACCATGGGCACTGTCACCATGAGCATTGTCATCATAGGCAATGTCACCGTGAGAACTATCACCATGCGCACTGTCCACAAGGGCACTATCACATTGAGTTGTATCACCATGTGTACTGTCATCTTGGGCACAGTCACCATGGGCACACTCACCAAGTACACTATCACTATGCTCACTATTTCTCTGAACACTGTCACCATGGGCACCGTAACCATGGGCACTATCACCGGGAGCATTAACAGCATCGGCTGAACAGGCGTGATAACTGTCACCATGGGTCATATCACCGTGAGCACGGTTGCCATGGGCACTGTCACGATGTGCAATGCCCCATTGGTACTCTCACCATGGGAACTGCCACCATGAGCACTGTCACCATGAGCACTGACACCACCATCACTGCCACCGAGGGCACTGCAACCATGAGCACTGTCACCATGAGAACTGTTACTATGTGAAATGTAACCATGGGCAATTTCTCGATGAGTACTCTCACCATGGGTATTTTCACCTTGGGCACTCTCAACGTAAACATTATTACCATGAGCACTTTCACTGTGAGCATTGTCACCATGGGCACTGTCACAATGCGGAGTGTCACCATGAGCCATGTCACCATGGGAAATGTCACCGTGAGAAGTGTCACCATAGGCAATGTCACCATGGGCAATGTCACCATGGGAAATGCCATTCTGAGCACTGTCACCATGGGTACTGCAACCATGAGTACTGTCACCATGAGTACTGTCACCATTGGCAGTATCACCAGGCGCACTGTCACCATGGGCACTATCACCATGACAACTCTCAGAGTGAGCACTGTCACTGTGGGCACTGCCATCGTGAGCAATTCCACCATGGGCAATGTCACCATGGGCACTAACGTTGTGAGCACTCTCAACATGAGCACGTCACCATGAGCCCTGTCACCATGGGCAATGTCACTGTGAGAAGTTTCACCATAGGCAATGTCACCGTGGGCACTGTCACCATGGTCACTGCCACCACTGTCACTGTCATTTTGAGCACTGTCACCATGGGTACTGCAACCATGAGCACTGTCAAAATGAGCACTGTCACCATTGCGAGTATCACCATGTGCACTGTCACCATGAGCACTATCACAATGAGAACTGTCAGCGTGGGCACTGTCACTGTTGGCAAGGGCACCATGGCCACTTCCACCATGGGCAATGTCACCATGGGCACTATCACTGTGAGCACTGTCAACATGAGCACGTCACCATGGGCACTGTCAACATGGGTACTATCTCAAAGGGCAATGTCACCATGAGCATTGTCAGGATGGGAAATTTCACCATGAGCACTGTCACCAAAGGCACTATCGCCATGAGCAATGTCACTGTGGGCCGTGTCACCAGGGGCACTATCACCATGGTTAATGTTATCATTGGCACTTTCCCCGTGAGCACTGTCACCCTGGGCACTGTCATCATGGGCACGGTCACCGTGAGCACTATCTCCATGAGCACAGCCACTGTGAACACCATCACCATAATCACTGGCCTCATTGGTACTGTCACCATGAGCACTGCCACAATGAGCACTGTCAGCATGGGCACTTCCCCCATGAGCACTGTCACTATGAGAACTGCTACCATGGGTATTTTCACCATGAGTACTGTCACCCTGTGTATTGTCACCATTTGCACTGTCACCATGAAGACTATAACCGTGAGCGCTATCACCTTGAGATCTTTCACCATGGTCACTGTCACCATGGCACCTTGCACAATGGGGGCTGTCAACATGAGTGCTGTCACCATTGGCACTATCACTGTGAGCATTCTCACTGTGGTCAGTGTCACCATGGGCACGGTCACCATGAGCACTGTCACCATAGGCAATGTCACCGTGGTCAGTGTCACCATGAGCACTGTCAACATGGGCACTCATACAGTGGGCACTGTCACTGTGAGCACTGTCACCATGGGTACTGCCACCATAAGCAGTGTCTCTGTGAGTACTGTCAGCATGGGTTTTTACCGTGAGCACTGTCACCATGAGCCCTGTCACCATTTTTTAGTGACACCATGTGCACTACCACCATGCGCACTCTCACCATGGGCACTGTCACCGAGAAAACTGTCACTATAAGTACTGTCTTCATGGGCACTGTCACCAAAGGCACGGCCAACATGTAAACTGTAACCATTGTCAGTATCACTGTGAGAAGTGTCACCATGGGAATTACCAACATAGGCACTGTCATCATGAGGACTTTCAGAACGGGAACTGTCACCATGGGCACTATCACCGTGAGGACACTCACCATGGGAATTATCGCCATGGGCACTATCAGCATTAGAACTGTCACCGTGGTCACTGTCACGATGGAATTTGCCACGGTGAGCACTGTCACGATAGGCAAAGTCACGGTTTGCACTGTCCCCTTGGGCCCTGTCACAGTGAGCACTATCACTTTGACGGTGGTGGCCATGGGCTCTGCCACCAAGGACACTACCAACTTGAGAATTATCACCATTAGTTCTATCAGCATTGTCACGGTCAAAAAGTGCACTCTCACTGTGCTCACTATGACCGTGAACTCTGACACCATGGGCACCTTAATCATGGGCACTATCACCGTGAGCACTATCACCATCGGCACTATCACTGTGATCACTGACACTATAGACACTATCATGGTGAGCACAGTTAATATGAGCATTGTAACTGTGAGCACTGTCACAATGGGTAATGCAACCATGAGCCCAGTCACCGTGAGCACTGTCAGCATGGGTTGTCACCTTGTGCACGGTCAGCATGAGCACTGTCACCAAGGGACTATAAATATTTTTCCGTGCCGCCATGTGCACTGTCACCTTGAACACTATACCACGAGCACTGTCACCATGAGTACTGTCATCATGGGCAATGGCACAGCCACCATCTGCAATCTTACCATGGTCACTATCACTGTGAGCACTGTCACCAATGGAAATACCAACATGGGCACTGTCATCATGAGCACTTTCACCATACGAACTCTCACCATGGGCACTATGAACGTGAGAACGGTCACCATGGGCACTGTCACCATGAGCATTGTCATCATAGGCAATGTCACCGTGAGAACTATCACCATGCGCACTGTCCACAAGGGCACTATCACATTGAGTTATATCACCATGTGTACTGTCATCTTGGGCACAGTCACCATGGGTACACTCACGAAGTACGCTATCACTATACTCACTATTACTCTGAACACTGTCACCATGGGCACCGTAACCATGGGCACTATCACCGGGAGCATTATCAGCATCGGCACAACAGGCGTGATAACTGTCACCATGGGTCATATCACCGTGAGCACGGTTGCCATGGGCACTGTCACGATGTGCAATGCCCCATTGGTACTCTCACCATGGGAACTGCCACCATGAGCACTGTCACCATGAGCACTGACACCACGATCACTGCCACCGAGGGCACTGCCACCATGAGCACTGTCACCATGAGAACTGTTACTATGAGAAATGTAACCATGGGCAATTTCTCGATGAGTACTCTCACCATGGGTATTTTCACCTTGGGCACTCTCAACGTAAACAGTATTACCATGAGCACTTTCACTGTGAGCACTGTCACCATGGGCACTGTCACAATGCGGAGTGTCACCATGAGCCATGTCACCATGGGAAATGTCACCGTGAGAAGTGTCACCATAGGCAATGTCACCATGGGCAATGTCACCATGGGAAATGCCATTTTGAGCACTGTCACCATGGGTACTGCAACCATGAGTACTGTCACCATGAGTACTGTCACCATTGGCAGTATCACCAGGCGCACTGTCACCATGGGCACTATCACCATGACAACTCTCAGAGTGAGCACTGTCACTGTGGGCACTGCCATCGTGAGCAATTCCACCATGGGCAATGTCACCATGGGCACTAACGCTGTGAGCACTCTCAACATGAGCACGTCACCATGAGCCCTGTCACCATGGACAATGTCACTGTGAGAAGTTTCACCATAGGCAATGTCACCGTGGGCACTGTCACCATGGTCACTGCCACCACTGTCACGGTCATTTTGAGCACTGTCACCATGGGTACTGCAACCATGAGCACTGTCACCATGAGCACTGTCACCATTGCGAGTATCACCATGTGCACTGTCACCATGGGCACTATCACAATGAGAACTGTCAGCGTGGGCACTGTCACTGTTGGCAAGGGCACCATGGCCACTTCCACCATGGGCAATGTCACCATGGGCACTATCACTGTGAGCACTGTCAACATGAGCACGTCACCATGGGCACTGTCAACATTGGTACTATCTCAAAGGGCAATGTCACCATGAGCATTGTCAGGATGGGCAATTTCACCATGGGCACTGTCACCAAAGGCACTATCGCCATGAGCAATGTCACTGTGGGCCGTGTCACCAGGGGCACTATCACCATGGTTAATGTTATCATTGGCACTTTCCCCGTGAGCACTGTCACCCTGGGCACTGTCATCATGGGCACGGTCACCGTGAGCAATATCTCCATGAGCACAGCCACTGTGAACACCATCACCATAATCACTGGCCTCATCGGTACTGTCACCATGAGCACTGCCACAATGAGCACTGTCAGCATGGGCACTTCCCCCATGAGCACTGTCACTATGAGAACTGCTACCATGGGTATTTTCACCATGAGTACTGTCACCCTGTGTATTGTCACCATTTGCACTGTCACCATGAAGACTATAACCGTGAGCGCTATCACCATGAGATCTCTCACCATGGTCACTGTCACCATGGCACCTTGCACAATGGGGGCTGTCAACATGAGTGCTGTCACCATTGGCACTATCACTGTGAGCATTCTCACTGTGGTCAGTGTCACCATGGGCACTGTCACCATGAGCACTGTCACCATAGGCAATGTCACCGTGGTCAGTGTCACCATGAGCACTGTCAACATGGGCACTCATACAGTGGGCACTGTCACTGTGAGCAGTGTCACCATGGGTACTGCCACCATGAGCAGTGTCTCTGTGAGTACTGTCAGCATGGGTTTTTACCGTGAGCACTGTCACCATGAGCCCTGTCACCATTTTTTCGTGACACAATGTGCACTACCACCATGCGCATTCTCACCATGGGCACTGTCACCGAGAAAACTGTCACCATAAGTACTGTCTTCATGGGCACTGTCACCAAGGGCACGGCCAAAATGTGAACTGTAACCATTGTCAGTATCACTGTGAGGAGTGTCACCATGGGAATTACCAACATAGGCACTGTCATCATGAGCACTTTCAGAACGGGAACTGTCACCATTGGCACTATCACCGTGAGGACTCTCACCATGGGAATTATCGCCATGGGCACTATCAGCATTAGAACTGTCACCGTGGTCACTGTCACGATGGAATTTGTCACGGTGAGCACTGTCACGATAGGCAAAGTCACGGTTTGCACTTTCCCCTTGGGCCCTGTCACAGTGAGCACTATCACTTTGACTGTGGTGGCCATGGGCTCTGCCACCATGGACACTACCAACTTGAGAATTATCACCATTTGTTCTCTCAGCATTGTCACGGTCAACAAGTGCACTCTCACTGTGCTCACTATGACCGTGAACTCTGACACCATGGGCACCTTAATCATGGGCACTATCACCGTGAGCACTATCACCATCGGCACTATCACTTTGATCACTGTAACCATAGACACTATCATGGTGAGCACAGTTAACATGAGCATTGTAACTGTGAGCACTGTCAGAATGGGTAATGCAACCATGAGCCCAGTCACCGTGAGCACTGTCAGCATGGGTTGTCACCTTGTGCACGGTCAGCATGAGCACTGTCACCATGGGCACTATAACTATTTTTCAGTGCCACCATGTGCACTGTCACCTTGGACACTATCACCACGAGCACTGTCACCATGAGTACTGTCATCATGGGCAATGGCACAGCCACCATCTGCAATCTTACCATGGTCACTATCACTGTGAGCACTGTCACCAATGGAACTACCATCATGGGCACTGTCATCATGAGCACTTTCACAATACGAACTCTCACCATGGGCACTATGAACGTGAGAACGGTCACCATGGGCACTGTCACCATGAGCATTGTCATCATAGGCAATGTCACCGTGAGAACTATCACCATGTGCACTGTCCACAAGGGTACTATCACATTGAGTTGTATCACCATGTGTACTGTCATCTTGGGCACAGTCACCATGGGCACACTCACCAAGTACACTATCACTATGCTCACTATTACTCTCAACACTGTCACCATGGGCACTGTAACCATGGGCACTATCACCGGGAGCATTTTCAGCATCAGCTCAACAGGCGTGATAACTGTCACCATGGGTCATATCACCGTGAGCACGGTTGCCATGGGCACTGTCACGATGTGCAATGCCCCATTGGTACACTCACCAAGGGAACTGCCACCATGAGCACTGTCACCATGAGCACTGACACCACGATCACTGCCACCGAGGGCACTGCAACCATGAGCACTGTCACCATGAGAACTGTTACTATGTGAAATGTAACCATGGGCAATTTCTCGATGAGTACTCTCACCATGGGTATTTTCACCTTGGGCACTCTCAACGTAAACAGTATTACCATGAGCAGTTTCACTGTGAGCACTGTCACCATGGGCACTGTCACAATGCGGAGTGTCACCATGAGCCATGTCACCATGGGAAATTTCACCGTGAGAAGTGTCACCATAGGCAATGTCACCATGGGCAATGTCACCATGGGAAATGCCATTTTGAGCACTGTCACCATGGGTACTGCAACCATGAGTACTGTCACCATGAGTACTGTCACCATTGGCAGTATCACCAGGCGCACTGTCACCATGGGCACTATCACCATGACAACTCTCAGAGTGAGCACTGTCACTGTGGGCACTGCCATCGTGAGCAATTCCACCATGGGCAATGTCACCATGGGCACTAACGCTGTGAGCACTCTCAACATGAGCACGTCTCCATGAGCCCTGTCACCATGGGCATTGTCACTGTGAGAAGTTTCACCATAGGCAATGTCACCGTGGGCACTGTCACCATGGTCACTGCCACCACTGTCACTGTCATTTTGAGCACTGTCACCATGGGTACTGCAACCATGAGCACTGTCACCATGAGCACTGTCACCATTGCGAGTATCACCATGTGCACTGTCACCATGGGCACTATCACAATGAGAACTGTCAGCGTGGGCACTGTCACTGTTGGCAAGGGCACCATGGCCACTTCCACCATGGGCAATGTCACCATGGGCACTATCACTGTGAGCACTGTCAACATGAGCACGTCACCATGGGCACTGTCAACATGGGTACTATCTCAAAGGGCAATGTCACCATGAGCATTGTCAGGATGGGCAATTTCACCATGGGCAATGTCACCAAAGGCACTATCGCCATGAGCAATGTCACTGTGGGCCGTGTCACCAGGGGCACTATCACCATGGTTAATGTTATCATTGGCACTTTCCCTGTGAGCACTGTCACCCTGGGCACTGTCATCTTGGGCACGGTCACCGTGAGCAATATATCCATGAGCACAGCCACTGTGAACACCATCACCATAATCACTGGCCTCATCGGTACTGTCACCATGAGCACTGCCACAATGAGCACTGTCAGCATGGGCACTTCCCTCATGAGCACTGTCACTATGAGAACTGCTACCATGGGTATTTTCACCATGAGTACTGTCACCCTGTGTATTGTCACCATTTGCACTGTCACCATGAAGACTATAACCGTGAGCGCTATCACCATGAGATCTCTCACCATGGTCACTGTCACCATGGCACCTTGCACAATGGGGGCTGTCAACATGAGTGCTGTCACCATTGGCACTATCACTGTGAGCATTCTCACTGTGGTCAGTGTCACCATGGGCACGGTCACCATGAGCACTGTCACCATAGGCAATGTCACCGTGGTCAGTGTCACCATGAGCACTGTCAACATGGGCACTCATACAGTGGGCACTGTCACTGTGAGCAGTGTCACCATGGGTACTGCCACCATGAGCAGTGTCTCTGTGAGTACTGTCAGCATGGGTTTTTACCGTGAGCACTGTCACCATGAGCCCTGTCACCATTTTTTAGTGACACCATGTGCACTACCACCATGCGCATTCTCACCATGGGCACTGTCACCGAGAAAACTGTCACCATAAGTACTGTCTTCATGGGCACTGTCACCAAGGGCACGGCCAAAATGTGAACTGTAACCATTGTCAGTATCACTGTGAGGAGTGTCACCATGGGAATTACCAACATAGGCACTGTCATCATGAGCACTTTCAGAACGGGAACTTTCACCATTGGCACTATCACCGTGAGTTCTCTCACCATGGGAATTATCGCCATGGGCACTATCAGCATTAGAACTGTCACCGTGGTCACTGTCACGATGGAATTTGTCACGGTGAGCACTGTCACGATAGGCAAAGTCACGGTTTGCACTGTCCCCTTGGGCCCTGTCACAGTGAGCACTATCACTTTGACGGTGGTGGCCATGGGCTCTGCCACCATGGACACTACCAACTTGAGAATTATCACCATTTGTTCTCTCAGCATTGTCACGGTCAACAAGTGCACTCTCACTGTGCTCACTATGACCGTGAACTCTGAAACCATGGGCACCTTAATCATGGGCACTATCACCGTGAGCACTATCACCATCGGCACTATCACTGTGATCACTGTCACCATAGACACTATCATGGTGAGCACAGTTAACATGAGCATTGTAACTGTGAGCACTGTCACAATGGGTAATGCAACCATGAGCCCATTCACCGTGAGCACTGTCAGCATGGGTTGTCACCTTGTGCACGGTCAGCATGAGCACTGTCACCAAGGGACTATAAATATTTTCCAGTGCCTCAATGTGCACTGTCACCATGGACACTATCACCACGAGCACTGTCACCATGAGTACTGTCATCATGGGCAATGGCACAGCCACCATCTGCAATCTTACCATGGTCACTATCACTGTGAGCACTGTCACCAATGGAACTACCAACATGGGCACTGTCATCATGAGCACTTTCACCATACGAACTCTCACCATGGGCACTATGAACGTGAGAACGGTCACCATGGGCACTGTCACCATGAGCATTGTCATCATAGGCAATGTCACCGTGAGAACTATCACCATGCGCACTGTCCACAAGGGCACTATCACATTGCGTTGTATCACCATGTGTACTGTCATCTTGGGCACAGTCACCATGGGTACACTCACGAAGTACACTATCACTATGCTCACTATTACTCTGAACACTGTCACCATGGGCACCGTAACCATGGGCACTATCACCGGGAGCATTATCAGCATCGGCACAACAGGCGTGATAACTGTCACCATGGGTCATATAACCGTGAGCACGGTTGCCATGGGCACTGTCACGATGTGCAATGCCCCATTGGTACTCTCACCATGGGAACTGCCACCATGAGCACTGTCACCATGAGCACTGACACCACCATCACTGCCACCGAGGGCACTGCCACCATGAGCACTGTCACCATGAGAACTGTTACTATGAGAAATGTAACCATGGGCAATTTCTCGATGAGTACTATCACCATGGGTATTTTCACCTTGGGCACTCTCAACGTAAACAGTATTACCATGAGCACTTTCACTGTGAGCACTGTCACCATGGGCACTGTCACAATGCGGAGTGTCACCATGAGCCATGTCACCATGGGAAATGTCACCGTGAGAAGTGTCACCATAGGCAATGTCACCATGGGCAATGTCACCATGGGAAATGCCATTTTGAGTACTGTCACCATGGGTACTGCAACCATGAGTACTGTCACCATGAGTACTGTCACCATTGGCAGTATCACCAGGCGCACTGTCACCATGGGCACTATCACCATGACAACTCTCAGAGTGAGCACTGTCACTGTGGGCACTGCCATCTTGAGCAATTCCACCATGGGCAATGTCACCATGGGCACTAACGTTGTGAGCACTCTCAACATGAGCACGTCACCATGAGCCCTGTCACCATGGGCAATGTCACTGTGAGAAGTTTCACCATAGGCAATGTCACCGTGGGCACTGTCACCATGGTCACTGCCACCACTGTCACTGTCATTTTGAGCACTGTCACCATGGGTACCGCAACCATGAGCACTGTCACCATGAGCACTGTCACCATTGCGAGTATCACCATGTGCACTGTCACCATGAGCACTATCACAATGAGAACTGTCAGCGTGGGCACTGTCACTGTTGGCAAGGGCACCATGGCCACTTCCACCATGGGCAATGTCACCATGGGCACTATCACTGTGAGCACTGTCAACATGAGCACGTCACCATGGGCACTGTCAACATGGGTACTATCTCAAAGGGCAATGTCACCATGAGCATTGTCAGGATGGGCAATTTCATCATGAGCACTGTCACCAAAGGCCCTAACGCCATGCGCAATGTCACTGTGGGCCGTGTCACCAGGGGCACTATCACCATGGTTAATGTTATCATTGGCACTTTCCCCATGAGCACTGTCACCCTGGGCACTGTCATCATGGGCACGGTCACCGTGAGCACTATCTCCATGAGCACAGCCACTGTGAACACCATCACCATAATCACAGGCCTCATCGGTACTGTCACCATGAGCACTGCCACAATGAGCACTGTCAGCATGAGCACTTCCCCCATGAGCACTGTCACTATGAGAACTGCTACCATGGGTATGTTCACCATGAGTACTGTCACCCTGTGTATTGTCACCATTTGCACTGTCACCATGAAGACTATAACCGTGAGCGCTATCACCATGAGATCTCTCACCATGGTCACTGTCACCATGGCACCTTGCACAATGGGGGCTGTCAACATGAGTGCTGTCACCATTGGCACTATCACTGTGAGCATTCTCACTGTGGTCAGTGTCACCATGGGCACGGTCACCATGAGCACTGTCACCATAGGCAATGTCACCGTGGTCAGTGTCACCATGAGCACTGTCAACATGGTCACTCATACATTGGGAACTGTCACTGTGAGCACTGTCACCATGGGTACTGCCACCATGAGCAGTGTCTCTGTGAGTACTGTCAGCATGGGTTTTTACCGTGAGCACTGTCACCATGAGCCCTGTCACCATTTTTGAGTGACACCATGTGCACTACCACCATGCGCACTCTCACCATGGGCACTGTCACCGAGAAAACTGTCACCATAAGTACTGTCTTCATGGGCACTGTCACCAAGGGCACGGCCAACATGTGAACTGTAACCATTGTCAGTATCACCGTGAGAAGTGTCACCATGGGAATTACCAACATAGGCACTGTCATCATGAGCACTTTCAGAACGGGAACTGCCACCATGGGCACTATCACCGTGAGGAATCTCACCATGGGAATTATCGCCATGGGCACTATCAGCATTAGAACTGTCACCGTGGTCACTGTCACGATGGAATTTGTCACTGTGAGCACTGTCACGATAGGTAAAGTCACGGTTTGCACTGTCCCCTTCGGCCCTGTCACAGTGAGCACTATCACTTTGACGGTGGTGGCCATGGGCACTGCCACCATGGACACTACCAACTTGAGAATTATCACCATTTGTTCTCTCAGCGTGATCACGGTCAACAATTGCACTCTCACTATGCTCACTATGACCGTGAACACTGTCACCATGGGCACCTTAATCATGGGCACTATCACCGTGAGCACTATCACCATCGGCACTATCACTGTGATCACTGTCACCATAGACACTATCATGGTGAGCACAGTTAACATGAGCATTGTAACTGTGAGCACTGTCACAACGGGTAATGCAACCATGAGCCCAGTCACCGTGAGCACTGTCAGCATGGGTTGTCACCTTGTGCACGGTCACCATGAGCACTGTCACCAAGGGACTATAACTATTTTTCAGTGCCACCATGTGCACTGTCACCTTGGACACTATCACCACGAGCACTGTCACCATGAGTACTGTCATCATGGGCAATGGCACAGCCACCATCTGCAATCTTACCATGGTCACTATCACTGTGAGCACTGTCACCAATGGAACTACCAACATGGGCACTGTCATCATGAGGACTTTCACCATACGAACTCTCACCATGGGCACTATGAACGTGAGAACGGTCACCATGGGCACTGTCACCATGAGCATTGTCATCATAGGCAATGTCACCGTGAGAACTATCACCATGCGCACTGTCCACAAGGGTACTATCACATTGAGCTGTATCACCATGTGTACTGTCATCTTGGGCACAGTCACCATGGTCACACTCACCAAGTACACTATCACTATGCTCACTATTACTCTGAACAATGTCACCATGGGCACCATAAACATGGGCACTATCACCGGGAGCATTATCAGCATCGGCTCAACAGGCGTGATAACTGTCACCATGGGTCATATCACCGTGAGCACGGTTGCCATGGGCACTGTCACGATGTGCAATGCCCCATTGGTACTCTCACCATGGGAACTGCCACCATGAGCACTGTCACCATGAGAACTCTTACTATGAGAAATGTAACCATGGGCAATTTCTCGATGAGTACTCTCACCATGGGTATTTTCACCTTGGGCACTCTCAACGTAAACAGTATTACCATGAGCACTTTCACTGTGAGCACTGTCACCATGGGCACTGTCACAATGCGGAGTGTCACCATGAGCCATGTCACCATGGGAAATGTCACCGTGAGAAGTGTCACCATAGGCAATGTCAACATGGGCAATGTCACCATGGGAAATGCCATTCTGAGCACTGTCACCATGGGTACTGCAACCATGAGTACTGTCACCATGAGTACTGTCACCATTGGCAGTATCACCAGGCGCACTGTCACCATGGGCACTATCACCATGACAACTCTCAGAGTGAGCACTGTCACTGTGGGCACTGCCATCGTGAGCAATTCCACCATGGGCAATGTCACCATGGGCACTAACGTTGTGAGCACTCTCAACATGAGCACGTCACCATGAGCCCTGTCACCATGGGCAATGTCACTGTGAGAAGTTTCACCATAGGCAATGTCACCGTGGGCACTGTCACCATGGTCACTGCCACCACTGTCACTGTCATTTTGAGCACTGTCACCATGGGTACTGCAACCATGAGCACTGTCACCATGAGCACTGTCACCATTGCGAGTATCACCATGTGCACTGTCACCATGGGCACTATCACAATGAGAACTGTCAGCGTGGGCACTGTCACTGTTGGCAAGGGCACCATGGCCACTTCCACCATGGGCAATGTCACCATGGGCACTATCACTGTGAGCACTGTCAACATGAGCACGTCACCATGGGCACTGTCAACATGGGTACTATCTCAAAGGGCAATGTCACCATGAGCATTGCCAGGATGAGCAATTTCATCATGAGCACTGTCACCAAAGGCCCTAACGCCATGAGCAATGTCACTGTGGGCCGTGTCACCAGGGGCACTATCACCATGTTTAATGTTATCATTGGCACTTTCCCCGTGAGCACTGTCACCCTGGGCACTGTCATCATGGGCATGGTCACCGTGAGCACTATCTCCATGAGCACAGCCACTGTGAACACCATCACCATAATCACTGGCCTCATCGGTACTGTCACCCTGAGCACTGCCACAATGAGCACTGTCAGCATGAGCACTTCCCCCATGAGCACGGTCACTATGAGAACTGCTACCATGGGTATGTTCACCATGAGTACTGTCACCCTGTGTATTGTCACCATTTGCACTGTCACCATGAAGACTATAACCGTGAGCGCTATCACCATGAGATCTCTCACCATGGTCACTGTCACCATGGCACCTTGCACAATGGGGGCTGTCAACATGAGTGCTGTCACCATTGGCACTATCACTGTGAGCATTCTCACTGTGGTCAGTGTCACCATGGGCACGGTCACCATGAGCACTGTCACCATAGGCAATGTCACCGTGGTCAGTGTCACCATGAGCACTGTCACCATAGGCAATGTCACCGTGGTCAGTGTCACCATGAGCACTGTTAACATGGGCACTCATACAGTGGGCACTGTCACTGTGAGCACTGTCACCATGGGTACTGCCACCATGAGCAGTGTCTCTGTGAGTACTGTCAGCATGGGCTTTTACCGTGAGCACTGTCACCATGAGCCCTGTCACCATTTTTGAGTGACACCATGTGCACTACCACCATGCGCACTCTCACCATGGGCACTGTCACCGAGAAAACTGTCACCATAAGTACTGTCTTCATGGGCACTGTCACCAAGGGCACGGCCAACATGTGAACTGTAACCATTGTCAGTATCACCGTGAGAAGTGTCACCATGGGAATTACCAACATAGGCACTGTCATCATGAGCACTTTCAGAACGGGAACTGCCAACATGGGCATTATCACCGTGAGGACTCTCACCATGGGAATTATCGCCATGGGCACTATCAGCATTAGAACTGTCACCGTGGTCACTCTCACGATGGAATTTGTCACTGTGAGCACTGTCACGATAGGCAAAGTCACGGTTTGCACTGTCCCCTTGGGCCCTGTCAAAGTGAGCACTATCACTTTGACGGTGGTAGCCATGGGCACTGCCACCATGGACACTACCAACTTGAGAATTATCACCATTTGTTGTCTCAGCGTTGTCACGGTCAACAAGTGCACTCTCACTATGCTCACTATGACCGTGAACACTGTCACCATGGGCACCTTAATCATGGGCACTATCACCGTGAGCACTATCACCATCGGCACTATCACTCTGATCACTGTCACCATAGACACTATCATGGTGAGCACAGTTAACATGACCATTGTAACTGTGAGCACTGTCACAATGGGTAAAGCAACCATGAGCCCAGTCACCGTGAGCACTGTCAGCATGGGTTGTCACCTTGTGCACGGTCAGCATGAGCACTGTCACCAAGGGACTATAACTATTTTTCAGTGCCACCATGTGCACTTTCACCTTGGACACTATCACCACGAGCACTGTCACCATGAGTACTGTCATCATGGGGAATGGCACAGCCACCATATGCAATCTTATCATTGTCACTATCACTGTGAGCACTGTCACCAATGGAACTACCAACATGGGCACTGTCATCATGAGCACTTTCACCATACGAACTCTCACCATGGGCACTATGAACGTGAGAACGGTCACCATGGGCATTGTCACCATGAGCATTGTCATCATAGGCAATGTCACCGTGAGAACTATCACCATGCGCACTGTCCACAAGGGCACTATCACATTGAGTTGTATCACCATGTGTACCATCATCTTGGGCACAGTCACCATGGGCACACTCACCAAGTACACTATCACTATGCTCACTATTACTCTGAACACTGTCACCATGGGCACTGTAACCATGGGCACTATCACCGGGAGAATTATCAGCATCGGCACAACAGGCGTGATAACTTTAACCATGGGTCATATCACCGTGAGCACGGTTGCCATGGGCAATTTCACGATGTGCAATGCCCCATTGGTACTCTCACCATGGGAACTGCCACCATGAGCACTGTCACCATGAGCACTGACACCACCATCACTGCCACCGAGGGCACTGCAACCATGAGCACTGTCACCATGAGAACTGTTACTATGAGAAATGTAAACATGGGCAATCTCTCGATGAGTACTCTCACCATGGGTATTTTCACATTGGGCACTCTCAACGTAAACAGTATTACCATGAGCACTTTCACTGTGAGCACTGTCACCATGGGCACTGTCACAATGCGGAGTGTCACCATGAGACATGTCACCATGGGGAATGTCACCGTGAGAAGTGTCAACATAGGCAATGTCACCATGGGCAATGTCACCATAGGAAATGCCATTTTAAGCACTGTCACCATGGGTACTGCAACCATGAGTACTGTCACCATGATTACTGTCACCATTGGCAGTATCACCAGGCGCACTGTCACCATGGGCACTATCACCATGACAACTCTCAGAGTGAGCACTGTCACTGTGGGCACTGCCATCGTGAGCAATTCCACCATGGGCAATGTCACCATGGGCACTAACGTTGTGAGCCCTCTCAACATGAGCACGTCACCATGAGCCCTGTCACCATGGGCAATGTCACTGTGAGAAGTTTCACCATAGGCAATGTCACCGTGGGCACTGTCACCATGGTCACTGCCACCACTGTCACTGTCATTTTGAGCACTGTCACCATGGGTAATGCAACCATGAGCACTGTCACCATGAGCACTGTCACCATTGCGAGTATCACCATGTGCACTGTCACCATGGGCACAATCACAATGAGAACTGTCAGCTTGGGCACTGTCACTGTTGGCAAGGGCACCATGGCCACTTCCACCATGGGCAATGTCACCATGGGCACTATCACTGTGAGCACTGTCAACATGAGCACGTCACCATGGGCACTGTCAACATGGGTACTATCTCAAAGGGCAATGTCACCATGAGCATTGTCAGGATGGGCAATTTCACCATGGGCACTGTCACCAAATGCACTATCGCCATGAGCAATGTCACTGTGGGCCGTGTCACCAGGGGCACTATCACCATGGTTAATGTTATCATTGGCACTTTCCCCGTGAGCACTGTCACCCTGGGCACTGTCATCATGGGCACGGTCACCGTGAGCTCTATCTCCATGAGCACAGCCACTGTGAACACCATCACCATAATCACTGGCCTCATCGGTACTGTCACCATGGGCACTGCCACAATGAGCACTGTCAGCATGGGCACTTCCCCCATGAGCACTGTCACTATGAGAACTGCTACCATGGGGATTTTCACCATGAGTACTGTCACCCTGTGTATTGTCACCATTTGCACTGTCACCATGAAGACTATAACCGTGAGCGCTATCACCATGAGATCTCTCACCATGGTCACTGTCACCATGGCACCTTGCACAATGGGGGCTGTCAACATGAGTGCTGTCACCATTGGCACTATCACTGTGAGCATTCTCACTGTGGTCAGTGTCACCATGAGCACTGTCACCATAGGCAATGTCACCGTGGTCTGTGTCACCATGAGCACTGTCAACATGGGCACTCATACAGTGGGCACTGTCACTGTGAGCACTGTCACCATGGGTACTGCCACCATGAGCAGTGTCTCTGTGAGTACTGTCAGCATGGGTTTTTACCGTGAGCACTGTCACCATGAGCCCTGTCACCATTTTTGAGTGACACCATGTGCACTACCACCATGCGCACTCTCACCATGGGCACTGTCACCGAGAAAACTGTCACCATAAGTACTGTCTTCATGGGCACTGTCACCAAGGGCACGGCCAACATGTGAACTGTAACCATTCTCAGTATCACTGTGAGAAGTGTCACCATGGGAATTACCAACATAAGCAGTGTCATCATGAGCACTTTCAGAACGGGAACTGTCACCATGGGCACTATCACCGTGAGGACTCTCAACATGGGAATTATCGCCATGGGCACTATCAGCATTAGAACTGTCACCGTGGTCACTGTCACGATGGAATTTGTCACGGTGAGCAGTGTCACGATAGGCAAAGTCACGGTTTGCACTGTCCCCTTGGGCCCTGTCACAGTGAGCACTATCACTTTGACGGTGGTGGCCATGGGCACTGCCACCATGGACACTACCAACTTGAGAATTATCACCATTTGTTCTCTCAGCGTGGTCACGGTCAACAAGTGCAGTCTCAGTATGCTCACTATGACCGTGAACACTGTCACCATGGGCACCTTAATCATGGGCACTATCACTGATAGCACTATCACCATCGGCACTATCACTGTGATCACTGTCACCATAGACACTATCATGGTGAGCACAGTTAACATGAGCATTGTAACTGTGAGCACTCTCACAATGGGTAATGCAACCATGAGCCCAGTCACCGTGAGCACTGTCAGCATGGGTTGTCACCTTGTGCACGGTCAGCATGAGCACTGTCACCATGGGCACTATAACTATCTTTCAGTGCCACCATGTGCACTGTCACCTTGGACACTATCACCACGATCACTGTCACCATGAGTACTGTCACAATGCGGAGTGTCACCATGAGCCATGTCACCATGGGAAATGTCACCGTGAGAAGTGTCACCATAGGCAATATCACCATGGGCAATGTCACCATGGGAAATGCCATTTTGAGCACTGTCACCATGGGTACTGCAACCATGAGTACTGTCACCATGAGTACTGTCACCATTGGCAGTATCACCAGGCGCACTGTCACCATGGGCACTATCACCATGACAACTCTCAGAGTGAGCACTGTCACTGTGGGCACTGCCATCGTGAGCAATTCCACCATGGGCAATGTCACCATGGGCACTAACGCTGTGAGCACTCTCAACATGAGCACGTCACCATGAGCCCTGTCACCATGGACAATGTCACTGTGAGAAGTTTCACCATAGGCAATGTCACCGTGGGCACTGTCACCATGGTCACTGACACCAGTGTCACTGTCATTTTGAGCACTGTCACCATGGGTACTGCAACCATGAGCACTGTCACCATGAGCACTGTCACCATTGCGAGTATCACCATGTGCACTGTCACCATGGGCACTATCACTATGAGAACTGTCAGCGTGGGCACTGTCACTGTTGGCAAGAGCACCATGGCCACTTCCACCATGGGCAATGTCACCATGGACACTATCACTGTGAGCACTGTCAACATGAGCACGTCACCATGGGCACTGTCACATGGGTACTATCTCAAAGGGCAATGTCACCATGAGCATTGTCAGGATGGGCCATTTCACCATGGGCACTGTCACCAAAGGCACTATCGCCATGAGCAATGTCACTGTGGGCCGTGTCACCAGGGGCACTATCACCATGGTTAATGTTATCATTGGCACTTTCCCCGTGAGCACTGTCACCCTGGGCACTGTCATCATGGGCACGGTCACCGTGAGCACTATCTCCATGAGCACAGCCACTGTGAACACCATCACAATAATCACTGGCCTCATCGGTACTGTCACCATGAGCACTGCCACAATGAGCACTGTCAGCATGGGCACTTCCCCCATGAGCACTGTCACTATGAGAACTGCTACAATGGGTATTTTCACCATGAGTACTGTCACCCTGTGTATTGTCACCATTTGCACTGTCACCATGAAGACTATAACCGTGAGCACTATCACCATGAGATCTCTCACCATGGTCACTGTCACCATGGCACCTTGCACAATGGGGGCTGTCAACATGAGTGCTGTCACCATTGGCACTATCACTGTGAGCATTCTCACTGTGGTCAGTGTCACCATGGGCACTGTCACCATGAGCACTGTCACCATAGGCAATGTCACCGTGGTCAGTGTCACCATGAGCACTGTCAACATGGGCACTCATACAGTGGGCACTGTCACTGTGAGCACTGTCACCATGGGTACTGCCACCATGAGCAGTGTCTCTGTGAGTACTTTCAGCATGGGTTTTTACCGTGAGCACTGTCACCATGAGCCCTGTCACCATTTTTGAGTGACACCATGTGCACTACCACCATGCGCACTCTCACCATGGGCACTGTCACCGAGAAAACTGTCACCATAAGTACTGTCTTCATGGGCAATGTCACCAAGGGCACGGCCAACATGTGAACTGTAACCATTGTCAGTATCACTGTGAGGAGTGTCACCATGGGAATTACCAACATAGGCACTGTCATCATGAGCACTTTCAGAACGGGAACTGTCACCATGGGCACTATCACCGTGAGGACACTCACCATGGGAATTATCGCCATGGGCACTATCAGCATTAGAACTGTCACCGTGGTCACTGTCACGATGGAATTTGTCACTGTGAGCACTGTCACGATAGGCAAAGTCACGGTTTGCACTGTCCCCTTGGGCCCTGTCACAGTGAGCACTATCACTTTGACGGTGGTGTCCATGGGCACTGCCACCATGGACACTATCAACTTGAGAATTATCACCATTTGTTCTCTCAGCGTGGTCACGGTCAACAAGTGCACTCTCACTATGCTCACTATGACCGTGAACACTGTCACCATGGGCACCTTAATCATGGGCACTATCACCGTGAGCACTATCACCATCGGCACTATCACTGTGATCACTGTCACCATAGGCACTATCATGGTGAGCACAGTTAACATGAGCATAGTAACTGCGAGCACTGTCACAATGGGTAAGGCAACCATGAGCCCAGTCACCGTGAGCACTGTCAGCATGGGTTGTCACCTTGTGCACGGTCAGCATGAGCACTGTCACCAAGGGACTATAACTATTTTTCAGTGCCACCATGTGCACTGTCACCTTGGACACTATCACCACGAGCACTGTCACCATGAGTACTGTCATCATGGGCAATGGCACAGCCACCATCTGCAATCTTACCATGGTCACTATCACTGTGAGCACTGTCACCAATGGAACTACCAACATGGGCACTGTCATCATGAGCACTTTCACCATACGAACTCTCACCATGGGCACTATGAACGTGAGAACGGTCACCATGGGCACTGTCACCATGATCATTGTCATCATAGGCAATGTCACCGTGAGAACTATCACCATGCGCACTGTCCACAAGGGCACTATCACATTGAGTTGTATCACCATGTGTACTGTCATCTTGGGCACAGTCACCATGGGCACACTCACCAAGTACACTATCACTATGCTCACTATTACTCTGAACACTGTCACCATGGGCACCGTAACCATGGGCACTATCACCGGGAGCATTATCAGCATCGGCTCAACAGGCGTGATAACTGTCACCATGGGTCATATCACCGTGAGCACGGTTGCCATGGGCACTGTCACGATGTGCAATGCCCCATTGTTACTCTCACCATGGGAACTGGCACCATGAGCACTGTCACCATGAGAACTGTTACTATGAGAAATGTAACCATGGGCAATTTCTCGATGAGTACTCTCACCATGGGAATTTTCACCTTGGGCACTCTCAACGTAAACACTATTACCATGAGCACTTTCACTGTGAGAACTGTCACCATGGGCACTGTCACAATGCGGAGTGTCACCATGAGCCATGTCACCATGGGAAATGTCACCGTGAGAAGTGTCACCATAGGCAATGTCACCATGGGCAATGTCACCATGGGAAATGTCATTTTGAGCACTGTCACCATGGGTACTGCAACCATGAGTACTGTCAACATGAGTACTGTCACCATTGCGAGTATCACCATGTGCACTGTCACCATGAGCACTATCACAATGAGAACTGTCAGCGTGGGCACTGTCACTGTTGGCAAGGGCACCATGGCCACTTCCACCATGGGCAATGTCACCATGGGCACTATCACTGTGAGCACTGTCAACATGAGCACGTGACCATGGGCACTGTCAACATGGGTACTATCTCAAAGGGCAATGTCACCATGAGCATTGTCAGGATGGGGAATTTCACCATGAGCACTGTCACCAAAGGCACTATTGCCATGACCAATGTCACTGTGGGCCGTGTCACCATGGGCACTATCCCCATGGTTAATGTTATCATTGGCACTTTCCCCGTGAGCACTGTCACCCTGGGCACTGTCATCATGGGCACGGTCACCGTGAGCACTATCTCCATGAGCACAGCCACTGTGAACACCATCACCATAATCACTGGCCTCATCGGTACTGTCACCATGAGCACTGCCACAATGAGCACTGTCAGCATGGGCACTTCCCCCATGAGCACTGTCACTATGAGAACTGCTACCATGGGTATTTTCACCATGAGTACTGTCACCCTGTGTATTGTCACCATTTGCACTGTCACCATGAAGACTATAACCGTGAGCGCTATCACCATGAGATCTCTCACCATGGTCACTGTCACCATGGCACCTTGCACAATGGGGGATGTCAACATGAGTGCTGTCACCATTGGCACTATCACTGTGAGCATTCTCACTGTGGTCAGTGTCACCATGGGCACGGTCACCATGAGCACTGTCACCATAGGCAATGACACCGTGGTCAGTGTCACCATGAGCACTGTCAACATGGGCACTCATACAGTGGGCACTGTCACTGTGCGCACTGTCACCATGGGTACTGCCACCATAAGCAGTGTCTCTGTGAGTACTGTCAGCATGGGTTTTTACCGTGAGCACTGTCACCATGAGCCATGTCACCATTTTTTAGTGACACCATGTGCACTACAACCATGCGCACTCTCACCATGGACACTGTCACCGAGAAAACTGTTACCATAAGTACTGTCTTCATGGGCACTGTCACCAAAGGCACGGCCAACATGTGAACTGTAACCATTGTCAGTATCACCGTGAGAAGTGTCACCATGGGAATTACCAACATAGGCACTGTCATCATGAGCACTTTCAGAACGGGAACTGTCACCATGGGCACTATCACCGTGAGGACTCTCACCATGGGAATTATCGCCATGGGCACTATCAGCATTAGAACTGTCACCGTGGTCACTGTCACGATGGAATTTGTCACTGTGAGCACTATCACGATAGGCAAAGTCACGGTTTGCACTGTCCCCTTGGGCCCTGTCACAGTGAGCACTATCACTTTGACGGTGGTGGCCATGGGCACTGCCACCAAGGACACTACCAACTTGAGAATTATCACCATTTGTTCTCTCAGCGTGGTCACGGTCAACAAGTGCACTCTCACTATGCTCACTATGACCGTGAACACTGTCACCATGGGCACCTTAATCATGGGCACTATCACCGTGAGCACTATCACCATCGGCACTATCACTGTGATCACTGTCCCCATAGACACTATCATGGTGAGCACAGTTAACATGAGCATTGTAACTGTGAGCACTGTCACAATGGGTAATGCAACCATGAGCCCAGTCACTGTGAGCACTGTCAGCATGGGTTGTCACCTTGTGCACGGTCAGCATGAGCACTGTCACCATGGGCACTATAACTATTTTTCATTGCCACCATGTGCACTGTCACCTTGGACACTATCACCACGAGCACTGTCACCATGAGTACTGTCATCATGGGCAATGGCACAGCCACCATCTGCAATCTTACCATGGTCACTATCACTGTGAGCACTGTCACCAATGGAACTACCAACATGGGCACTGTCATCATGAGCACTTTCACCGTACGAACTGTCACCATGGGCACTATGAACGTGAGAACGGTCACCATGGGCACTGTCACCATGAGCATTGTCATCATAGGCAATGTCACCGTGAGAACTATCACCATGCGCACTGTCCAAAAGGGTACTATCACATTGAGTTGTATCACCATGTGTACTGTCATCTTGGGCACAGTCACCATGGGCACACTCACCAAGTACACTATCACTATGCTCACTATTACTCTGAACACTGTCACCATGGGCACCGTAACCATGGGCACTATCACCGGGAGCATTATCAGCATCGGCTCAACAGGCGTGATAACTGTCACCATGGGTCATATCACCGTGAGCACGGTTGCCATGGGCACTGTCACGATGTGCAATGCCCCATTGGTACTCTCACCATGGGAACTGCCACCATGAGCACTGTCACCATGAGAACTGTTACTATGAGAAATGTAACCATGGGCAATTTCTCGATGAGTACTCTCACCATGGGTATTTTCACCTTGGGCACTCTCAACGTAAACAGTATTACCATGAGCACTTTCACTGTGAGCACTGTCACCATGGGCACTGTCACAATGCGGAGTGTCACCATGAGCCATGTCACCATGGGAAATGTCACCGTGAGAAGTGTCACCATAGGCAATGTCACCATGGGCAATGTCACCATGGGAAATGCCATTTTGAGCACTGTCACCATGGGTACTGCAACAATGAGTACTGTCACCATGAGTACTGTCAACATTGGCAGTATCACCAGGCGCACTGTCACCATGGGCACTATCACCATGACAACTCTCAGAGTGAGCACTGTCACTGTGGGCACTGCCATCGTGAGCAATTCCACCATGGGCAATGTCACCATGGGCACTAACGTTGTGAGCACTCTCAACATGAGCACGTCACCATGAGACCTGTCACCATGGGCAATGTCACTGTGAGAAGTTTCACCATAGGCAATGTCACCGTGGGCACTGTCACCATGGTCACTGCCACCACTGTCACTGTCATTTTGAGCACTGTCACCATGGGTACTGCAACCATGAGCACTGTCACCATGAGCACTGTCACCATTGCGAGTATCACCATGTGCACTGTCACCATGAGCACTATCACAATGAGAACTGTCAGCGTGGGCACTGTCACTGTTGGCAAGGGCACCATGGCCACTTCCACCATGGGCAATGTCACCATGGGCACTATCACTGTGAGCACTGTCAACATGAGCACGTCACCATGGGCACTGTCAACATGGGTACTATCTCAAAGGGCAATGTCACCATGAGCATTGTCAGGATGGGCAATTTCACCATGAGCACTGTCACCAAAGGCACTATCGCCATGAGCAATGTCACTGTGGGCCGTGTCACCAGGGGCACTATCACCATGGTTAATGTTATCATTGGCACTTTCCCCGTGTGCACTGTCACCCTGGGCACTGTCATCATGAGCACGGTCACCGTGAGCACTATCTCCATGAGCACAGCCACTGTGAACACCATCACCATAATCACTGGCCTCATCGGTACTGTCACCATGAGCACTGCAACAATGAGCACTGTCAGCATGGGCACTTCCCCCATGAGCACACTCACTATGAGAACTGCTACCATGGGTATTTTCACCATGAGTACTGTCACCCTGTGTATTGTCACCGTTTGCACTGTCACCATGAAGACTATAACCGTGAGCGCTATCACCATGAGATCTCTCACCATGGTCACTGTCACCATGGCACCTTGAACAATGGGGCTGTCAACATGAGTGCTGTCACCATTGGCACTATCACTGTGAGCATTCTCACTGTGGTCAGTGTCACCATGGGCACTGTCACCATGAGCACTGTCACCATAGGCAATGTCACCGTGGTCAGTGTCACCATGAGCACTGTCAACATGGGCACTCATACAGTGGACACTGTCACTGTGAGCACTGTCACCATGGGTACTGCCACCATGAGCAGTGTCTCTGTGAGTACTGTCAGCATGGGTTTTTACCGTGAGCACTGTCACCATGAGCCCTGTCACCATTTTTGAGTGACACCATGTGCACTACCACCATGCGCACTCTCACCATGGGCACTGTCACCGAGAAAACTGTCACCATAAGTACTGTCTTCATGGGCACTGTCACCAAGGGCACGGCCAACATGTGAACTGTAACCATTGTCAGTATCACTGTGAGAAGTGTCACCATGGGAATTACCAACATAGACACTGTCATCATGAGCAGTTTCAGAACGGGAACTGTCACCATGGGCACTATCACCGTGAGGACTCTCACCATGGGAGTTATCGACATGGGCACTATCAGCATTAGAACTGTCACCGTGGTCACTGTCACGATGGAATATGTCACGGTGAGCACTGTCACGATAGGCAAAGTCACGGTTTGCACTGTCCCCTTGGGCCCTGTCACAGTGAGCACTATCACTTTGACGGTGGTGGCCATCGGCACCGCCACCATGGACACTACCAACTTGAGAATTATCACTATTTGTTCTCTCAGCGTGGTCACGGTCAACAAGTGCACTCTCACTATGCTCACTATGACCGTGAACACTGTCACTATGGGCACCTTAATCATGGGCACTATCACTGTGAGCACTATCACCATCGGCACTATCACTGTGATCACTATCACCATAGACACTATCATGGTGAGCACAGTTAACATGAGCATTGTTACTGTGAGCACTGTCACAATGGGTAATGCAACCATGAGCCCAGTCACCGTGAGCACTATCAGCATGGGTTGTCACCTTGTGCACGGTCAGCATGAGCACTGTCACCATGGGCACTATGACTATTTTTCAGTGCCAACATGTGCACTGTCACCTTGGACACTATCACCACGAGCACTGTCACCATGAGTACTGTCATCATGGGCAATGGCACAGCCACCATCTGCAATCTTACCATGGTCACTATCACTGTGAGCACTGTCAACAATGGAACTACCAACATGGGCACTGTCATCATGGGCACTTTCACCATGCGAACTCTCAATATGGGCACTATAAACGTGAGAACGGTCACCATGGGCACTGTCACCATGAGCATTGTCATCATAGGCAATGTCACCGTGAGAACTATCACCATGCGCACTGTCCACAAGGGCACTATCACATTGAGTTGTATCACCATGTGTACTGTCATCTTGGGCACAGTCACCATGGGCACACTCACCAAGTACACTATCACTATGCTCACTATTTCTCTGAACACTGTCACCATGGGCACCGTAACCATGGGCACTATCACCGGGAGCATTATCAGCATCGGCACAACAGGCGTGATAACTGTCACCATGGGTCATATCACCGTGAGCACGGTTGCCATGGGCACTGTCACGATGTGCAACGCCCCATTGGTACTCTCACCATGGGAACTGCCACCATGATCCCTGTCACCATGAGCACTGACACGACCATCACTGCCACCGAGGGCACTGCAACCATGAGCACTGTCACCGTGAGAACTGTTACTATGAGAAATATATCCATGGGCAATTTCTCGATGAGCACTCTCACCATGGGTATTTTCACCTTGGGCACTCTCAACGTAAACAGTATTACCATGAGCACTTTCACTGTGAGCACTGTCACCATGGGCACTGTCACAATGCGGAGTGTCACCATGAGCCATGTCACCATGGGAAATGTCACCGTGAGAAGTGTCACCATAGGCAATGTCACCATGGGCAATGTCACCATGGGAAATGCCATTTTGAGCCCTGTCACCATGGGTACTGCAACCATGAGTACTCTCACCATGAGTACTGTCACCATTGGCAGTATCACCAGGCGCACTGTCACCATGGGCACTATCACCATGACAACTCTCAGAGTGAGCACTGTCACTGTGGGCACTGCCATCGTGAGCAATTCCACCATGGGCAATGTCACCATGGGCACTAACGTTGTGAGCACTCTCAACATGAGCACGTCACCATGAGCCCTGTCACCATGGGCAATGTCACTGTGAGAAGTTTCACCATAGGCAATGTCACCGTGGGCACTGTCACCATGGTCACTGCCACCACTGTCACTGTCATTTTGAGCACTGTCACCATGGGTACTGCAACCATGAGCACTGTCACCATGAGCACTGTCACCATTGCGAGTATCACCATGTGCACTGTCACCATGAGCACTATCACAATGAGAACTGTCAGCGTGGGCACTGTCACTGTTGGCAAGGCACCATGGCCACTTCCACCATGGGCAATGTCACCATGGGCACTATCACTGTGAGCACTGTCAACATGAGCACGTCACCATGGGCACTGTCAACATGGGTACTATCTCAAAGGGCAATGTCACCATGAGCATTGTCAGGATGGGCAATATCACCATGAGCACAGTCACCAAAGGCAATATCGCCATGAGCAATGTCACTGTGTGCCGTGTCACCAGGGGCACTATCCCCATGGTTAAAGTTATCATTGGCACTTTCCCCGTGAGCACTGTCACCCTGGGCACTGTCATCATGGGCACGGTCACCGTGAGCACTATCTCCATGAGCACAGCCACTGTGAACACCATCACCATAATCACTGGCCTCATCGGTACTGTCACCATGAGCACTGCCACAATGAGCACTGTCAGCATGGGCACTTCCCCCATGAGCACTGTCACTATGAGAACTGCTACCATGGGTATTTTCACCATGAGTACTGTCACCCTGTGTATTGTCACCATTTGCACTGTCACCATGAAGAGTATAACCGTGAGCGCTATCACCATGAGATCTCTCACCATGGTCACTGTCACCATGGCACCTTGCACAATGGGGGCTGTCAACATGAGTGCTGTCACCATTGGCACTATCACTGTGAGCATTCTCACTGTGGTCAGTGTCACCATGGGCACTGTCATCATGAGCACTTTCAGAACGGGAACTGTCACCATGGGCACTATCACCGTGAGGACTCTCACCATGGGAATTATCACCATGGGCACTATCAGCATTAGAACTGTCACCGTGGTCATTGTCACGATGGATTTGTCACTGTGAACACTGTCACGATAGGCAAAGTCACGGTTTGCACTGTCCCCTTGGGCCCTGTCTCAGTGAGCACTATCACTTTGACGGTGGTGGCCATGAGCACTGCCACCATGGACACTACCAACTTGAGAATTATCACCATTTGTTCTCTCAGCGTGATCACGGTCAACAAGTGCACTCTCACTATGCTCACTATGACCGTGAACACTGTCACCATGGGCACCTTAATCATGGGCACTATCACCGTGAGCACTATCACCATCGGCACTATCACTGTGATCACTGTCACCATAGACACTATCATGGTGAGCACAGTTAACATGAGCATTGTAACTGTGAGCACTGTCACAATGGGTAATGCAACCATGAGCCCAGTCACCGTGAGCACTGTCAGCATGGGTTGTCACCTTGTGCACAGTCAGCATGAGCACTGTCACCATGGGCACTATAACTATTTTTCAGTGCCACCATGTGCACTGTCACCTTGGACACCATCACCACGAGCACTGTCACCATGAGTACTGTCATCATGGGCAATGGCACAGCCACCATCTGCAATCTTACCATGGTCACTATCACTGTGAGCACTGTCACCAATGGAACTACCAACATGGGCACTGTCATCATGAGCACTTTCACCATACGAACTCTCACCATGGGCACTATGAACGTGAGAACGGTCACCATGGGCACTGTCACCATGAGCATTGTCATCATAGGCAATGTCACCGTGAGAACTATCACCATGCGCACTGTCCACAAGGGTACTATCACATTGAGTTGTATCACCATGTGTACTGTCATCTTGGGCACAGTCACCATGGGCACACTCACCAAGTACACTATCACTATGCTCACTATTACTCTGAACACTGTCACCATGGGCACCGTAACCATGGGCACTATCACCGGGAGCATTATCAGCATCGGCTCAACAGGCGTGATAACTGTCACCATGGGTCATATCACCGTGAGCACGGTTGCCATGGGCACTGTCACGATGTGCAATGCCCCATTGGTACTCTCACCATGGGAACTGCCACCATGAGCACTGTCACCATGAGAACTGTTACTATGAGAAATGTAACCATGGGCAATTTCTCGATGAGTACTCTCACCATGGGTATTTTCACCTTGGGCACTCTCAACGTAAACAGTATTACCATGAGCACTTTCACTGTGAGCACTGTCACCATGGGCACTGTCACAATGCGGAGTGTCACCATGAGCCATGTCACCATGGGAAATGTCACCGTGAGAAGTGTCACCATAGGCAATGTCACCATGGGCAATGTCACCATGGGAAATGCCATTTTGAGCACTGTCACCATGGGTACTGCAACCATGAGTACTGTCACCATGAGTACTGTCACCATTGGCAGTATCACCAGGCGCACTGTCACCATGGGCACTATCACCATGACAACTCTCAGAGTGAGCACTGTCACTGTGGGCACTGCCATCGTGAGCAATTCCACCATGGGCAATGTCACCATGGGCACTAACGTTGTGAGCACTCTCAACATGAGCACGTCACCATGAGCCCTGTCACCATGGGCAATGTCACTGTGAGAAGTTTCACCATAGGCAATGTCACCGTGGGCACTGTCACCATGGTCACTGCCACCACTGTCACTGTCATTTTGAGCACTGTCACCATGGGTACTGCAACCATGAGCACTGTCACCATGAGCACTGTCACCATTGCGAGTATCACCATGTGCACTGTCACCATGAGCACTATCACAATGAGAACTGTCAGCGTGGGCACTGTCACTGTTGGCAAGGGCACCATGGCCACTTCCACCATGGGCAATGTCACCATGGGCACTATCACAGTGAGCACTGTCAACATGAGCACGTCACCATGGGCACTGTCAACATGGGTACTATCTCAAAGGGCAATGTCACCATGAGCATTGTCAGGATGGGCAATTTCACCATGAGCACTGTCACCAAAGCACTATCGCCATGAGCAATGTCACTGTGGGCCGTGTCACCAGGGGCACTATCACCATGGTTAATGTTATCATTGGCACTTTCCCCGTGAGCACTGTCACCCTGGGCACTGTCATCATGGGCACGGTCACAGTGAGCACTATCTCCATGAGCACAGCCACTGTGAACACCATCACCATAATCACTGGCCTCATCGGTACTGTCACCATGAGCACTGCCACAATGAGCACTGTCAGCATGGGCACTTCCCCCATGAGCACTGTCACTATGAGAACTGCTACCATGGGGATTTTCACCATGAGTACTGTCACCCTGTGTATTGTCACCATTTGCACTGTCACCATGAAGACTATAACCGTGAGCGCTATCACCATGAGATCTCTCACCATGGTCACTGTCACCATGGCACCTTGCACAAAGGGGGCTGTCAACATGAGTGCTGTCACCATTGGCACTATCACTGTGAGCATTCTCACTGTGGTCAGTGTCACCAAGGGCACGGTCACCATGAGCACTGTCACCATAGGCAATGTCACCGTGGTCAGTGTCACCATGAGCTCTGTCAACATGGGCACTCATACAGTGGGCATTGTCACTGTGAGCACTGTCACCATGGGTACTGCCACCATGAGCAGTGTTTCTGTGAGTACTGTCAGCATGGGTTTTTACCGTGAGCACTGTCACCATGAGCCCTGTCACCATTTTTTAGTGACACCATGTGCACTACCACCATGCGCACTCTCACCATGGGCACTGTCACCGAGAAAACTGTCACCATAAGTACTGTCTTCATGGGCACTGTCACCAAGGGCACGGCCAACATGTGAACTGTAACCATTGTCAGTATCACTGTGAGAAGTGTCACCATGGGAATTACCAACATAGGCACTGTCATCATGAGCACATTCAGAACGGGAACTGTCACCATGGGCACTATCACCGTGAGGACTCTCACCATGGGAGTTATCGCCATGGGCACTATCAGCATTAGAACTGTCACCGTGGTCACTGTCACGATGGAATTTGTCACGGTGAGCACTGTCACGATAGGCAAAGTCACGGTTTGCACTGTCCCCTTGGGCCCAGTCACAGTGAGCACTATCACTTTGACGGTGGTGGCCATGGGCACTGCCACCATGGACACTACCAACATGAGAATTATCACCATTTGTTCTCTCAGCATGGTCACGGTCAACAAGTGCAGTCTCAGTATTCTCACTATGACCGTGAACACTGTCACTATGGGCACCTTAATCATGGGAACTATCACTGTAAGCACTATCACCATCGGCACGATCACTGTGATCACTGTCACCATAGATACTATCATGGTGAGCACAGTTAACATGAGCATTGTAACTGTGAGCACTGTCACAATGGGTAATGCAACCATGAGCCCAGTCACCGTGAGCACTATCAGCATGGGTTGTCACCTTGTGCACGGTCAGCATGAGCACTGTCACCATGGGCACTATAACTATTTTTCAGTGCCAACATGTGCACTGTCACCTTGGACACTATCACCACGAGCACTGTCACCATGAGTACTGTCATCATGGGCAATGGCACAGCCACCATCTGCAATCTTACCATGGTCACTATCACTGTGAGCACTGTCACCAATGGAACTACCAACATGGGCACTGTCATCATGGGCACTTTCACCATACGAACTCTCAACATGGGCACTATAAACGTGAGAACGGTCACCATGGGCACTGTCACCATGAGCATTGTCATCATAGGCAATGTCACCGTGAGAACTATCACCATGCGCACTGTCCACAAGGGCACTATCACATTGAGTTGTATCACCATGTGTACTGTCATCTTGGGCACAGTCACCATGGGCACACTCAACAAGTACACTATCACTATGCTCACTATTACTCTGAACACTGTCACCATGGGCACCGTAACCATGGGCACTATCACCGGGAGCATTAACAGCATCGGCTGAACAGGCGTGATAACTGTCACCATGGGTCATATCACCGTGAGCACGGTTGCCATGGGCACTGTCACGATGTGCAATGCCCCATTGGTACTCTCACCATGGGAACTGCCACCATGAGCACTGTCACCATGAGCACTGACACCACCATCACTGCCACCGAGGGCACTGCAACCATGAGCACTGTCACAATGAGAACTGTTACTATGTGAAATGTAACCATGGGCAATTTCTCGATGAGTACTCTCACCATGGGTATTTTCACCTTGGGCACTCTCAACGTAAACATTATTACCATGAGCACTTTCACTGTGAGCACTGTCACCATGGGCACTGTCACAATGCGGAGTGTCACCATGAGCCATGTCACCATGGGAAATGTCACCGTGAGAAGTGTCACCATAGGCAATGTCACCATGGGCAATGTCACCATGGGAAATGCCATTCTGAGCACTGTCACCATGGGTACTGCAACCATGAGTACTGTCACCATGAGTACTGTCACCATTGGCAGTATCACCAGGCGCACTGTCACCATGGGCACTATCACCATGACAACTCTCAGAGTGAGCACTGTCACTGTGGGCACTGCCATCGTGAGCAATTCCACCATGGGCAATGTCACCATGGGCACTAACGTTGTGAGCACTCTCAACATGAGCACGTCACCATGAGCCCTGTCACCATGGGCAATGTCACTGTGAGAAGTTTCACCATAGGCAATGTCACCGTGGGCACTGTCACCATGGTCACTGCCACCACTGTCACTGTCATTTTGAGCACTGTCACCATGGGTACCGCAACCATGAGCACTGTCACCATGAGCACTGTCACCATTGCGAGTATCACCATGTGCACTGTCACCATGAGCACTATCACAATGAGAACTGTCAGCGTGGGCACTGTCACTGTTGGCAAGGGCACCATGGCCACTTCCACCATGGGCAATGTCACCATGGGCACTATCACTGTGAGCACTGTCAACATGAGCACGTCACCATGGGCACTGTCAACATGGGTACTATCTCAAAGTGCAATGTCACCATGAGCATTGTCAGGATGGGAAATTTCACCATGAGCACTGTCACCAAAGGCACTATCGCCATGAGCAATGTCACTGTGGGCCGTGTCACCAGGGGCACTATCACCATGGTTAATGTTATCATTGGCACTTTCCCCGTGAGCACTGTCACCCTGGGCACTGTCATCATGGGCACGGTCACCGTGAGCACTATCTCCATGAGCACAGCCACTGTGAACACCATCACCATAATCACTGGCCTCATTGGTACTGTCACCATGAGCACTGCCACAATGAGCACTGTCAGCATGGGCACTTCCCCCATGAGCACTGTCACTATGAGAACTGCTACCATGGGTATTTTCACCATGAGTACTGTCACCCTGTGTATTGTCACCATTTGCACTGTCACCATGAAGACTATAACCGTGAGCGCTATCACCTTGAGATCTTTCACCATGGTCACTGTCACCATGGCACCTTGCACAATGGGGGCTGTCAACATGAGTGCTGTCACCATTGGCACTATCACTGTGAGCATTCTCACTGTGGTCAGTGTCACCATGGGCACGGTCACCATGAGCACTGTCACCATAGGCAATGTCACCGTGGTCAGTGTCACCATGAGCACTGTCAACATGGGCACTCATACAGTGGGCACTGTCACTGTGAGCACTGTCACCATGGGTACTGCCACCATAAGCAGTATCTCTGTGAGTACTGTCAGCATGGGTTTTTACCGTGAGCACTGTCACCATGAGCCCTGTCACCATTTTTTAGGGACACCATGTGCACTACCACCATGCGCACTCTCACCATGGGCACTGTCACCGAGAAAACTGTCACCATAAGTACTGTCTTCATGGGCACTGTCACCAAAGGCACGGCCAACATGTGAACTGTAACCATTGTCAGTATCACCGTGAGAAGTGTCACCATGGGAATTACCAACATAGGCACTGTCATCATGAGCACTTTCAGAACGGGAACTGTCACCATGGGCACTATCACCGTGAGGACACTCACCATGGGAATTATCGCCATGGGCACTATCAGCATTAGAACTGTCACCGTGGTCACTGTCACGATGGAATTTGTCACGGTGAGCACTGTCACGATAGGCAAAGTCACGGTTTGCACTGTCCCCTTGGGCCCTGTCACAGTGAGCACTATCACTTTGACGGTGGTGGCCATGGGCTCTGCCACCAAGGACACTACCAACTTGAGAATTATCACCATTAGTTCTATCAGCATTGTCACGGTCAAAAAGTGCACTCTCACTGTGCTCACTATGACCGTGAACTCTGACACCATGGGCACCTTAATCATGGGCACTATCACCGTGAGCACTATCACCATCGGCACTATCACTGTGATCACTGACACCATAGACACTATCATGGTGAGCACAGTTAATATGAGCATTGTAACTGTGAGCACTGTCACAATGGGTAATGCAACCATGAGCCCAGTCACCGTGAGCACTGTCAGCATGGGTTGTCACCTTGTGCACGGTCAGCATGAGCACTGTCACCAAGGGACTATAAATATTTTCCAGTGCCGCCATGTGCACTGTCACCTTGGACACTATCACCACGAGCACTGTCACCATGAGTACTGTCATCATGGGCAATGGCACAGCCACCATCTGCAATCTTACCATGGTCACTATCACTGTGAGCACTGTCACCAATGGAACTACCAACATGGGCACTGTCATCATGAGCACTTTCACCATACGAACTCTCACCATGGGCACTATGAACGTGAGAATGGTCACCATGGGCACTGTCACCATGAGCATTGTCATCATAGGCAATGTCACCGTGAGAACTATCACCATGCGCACTGTCCACAAGGGCACTATCACATTGCGTTGTATCACCATGTGTACTGTCATCTTGGGCACAGTCACCATGGGTACACTCACGAAGTACACTATCACTATGCTCACTATTACTCTGAACACTGTCACCATGGGCACCGTAACCATGGGCACTATCACCGGGAGCATTATCAGCATCGGCACAACAGGCGTGATAACTGTCACCATGGGTCATATCACCGTGAGCACGGTTGCCATGGGCACTGTCACGATGTGCAATGCCCCATTGGTACTCTCACCATGGGAACTGCCACCATGAGCACTGTCACCATGAGCACTGACACCACGATCACTGCCACCGAGGGCACTGCCACCATGAGCACTGTCACCATGAGAACTGTTACTATGAGAAATGTAACCATGGGCAATTTCTCGATGAGTACTCTCACCATGGGTATTTTCACCTTGGGCACTCTCAACGTAAACAGTATTACCATGAGCACTTTCACTGTGAGCACTGTCACCATGGGCACTGTCGCAATGCGGAGTGTCACCATGAGCCATGTCACCATGGGGAATGTCACCGTGAGAAGTGTCACCATAGGCAATGTCACCATGGGCAATGTCACCATGGGAAATGCCATTTTGAGTACTGTCACCATGGGTACTGCAACCATGAGTACTGTCACCATGAGTACTGTCACCATTGGCAGTATCACCAGGCGCACTGTCACCATGGGCCCTATCACCATGACAACTCTCAGAGTGAGCACTGTCACTGTGGGCACTGCCATCGTGAGCAATTCCACCATGGGCAATGTCACCATGGGCACTAACGTTGTGAGCACTCTCAACATGAGCACGTCACCATGAGCCCTGTCACCATGGGCAATGTCACTGTGAGAAGTTTCACCATAGGCAATGTCACCGTGGGCACTGTCACCATGGTCACTGCCACCACTGTCACTGTCATTTTGAGCACTGTCACCATGGGTACTGCAACCATGAGCACTGTCACCATGAGCACTGTCACCATTGCGAGTATCACCATGTGCACTGTCACCATGAGCACTATCACAATGAGAACTGTCAGCGTGGGCACTGTCACTGTTGGCAAGGCACCATGGCCACTCCACCATGGGCAATGTCACCATGGGCACTATCACTGTGAGCACTGTCAACATGAGCACGTCACCATGGGCACTGTCAACATGGGTACTATCTCAAAGGGCAATGTCACCATGAGCATTGTCAGGATGGGCAATTTCACCATGAGCACTGTCACCAAAGGCACTATCGCCATGAGCAATGTCACTGTGGGCCGTGTCACCAGGGGCACTATCACCATGGTTAATGTTATCATTGGCACTTTCCCCGTGAGCACTGTCACCCTGGGCACTGTCATCATGGGCACGGTCACGGTGAGCAATATCTCCATGAGCACAGCCACTGTGAACACCATCACCATAATCTCTGGCCTCATTGGTACTGTCACCATGAGCACTGCCACAATGAGCACTGTCAGCATGGGCACTTCCCCCATGAGCACTGTCACTATGAGAACTGCTACCATGGGTATTTTCACCATGAGTACTGTCACCCTGTGTATTGTCACCATTTGCACTGTCACCATGAAGACTATAACCGTGAGCGCTATCACCATGAGATCTCTCACCATGGTCACTGTCACCATGGCACCTTGCACAATGGGGGCTGTCAACATGAGTGCTGTCACCATTGGCACTATCACTGTGAGCATTCTCACTGTGGTCAGTGTCACCATGGGCACGGTCACCACGAGCACTGTCACCATAGGCAATGTCACCGTGGTCAGTGTCACCATGAGCAATGTCAACATGGGCACTCATACAGGGGGCACTGTCACTGTGAGCACTGTCACCATGGGTACTGCCACCATGAGCAGTGTCTCTGTGAGTACTGTCAGCATGGGTTTTTACCGTGAGCACTGTCACCATGAGCCCTGTCACCATTTTTTAGTGACACCATGTGCACTACCACCATGCGCACTCTCACCATGGGCACTGTCACCGAGAAAACTGTCACCATAAGTACTGTCTTCATGGGCACTGTCACCAAGGGCACGGCCAACATGTGAACTGTAACCATTGTCAGTATCACTGTGAGAAGTGTCACCATCGGAATTACCAACATAGGCACTGTCATCATGAGCACTTTCAGAACGGGAACTGTCACCATGGGCACTATCACCGTGAGGACTCTCACCACGGGAGTTATCGCCATGGGCACTATCAGCATTAGAACTGTCACCGTGGTCACAGTCACGATGGAATTTGTCACGGTGAGCACTGTCACGATAGGCAAAGTCACGGTTTGCACTGTCCCCTTGGGCCCTGTCACAGTGAGCACAATCACTTTGACGGTGGTGGCCATGGGCTCTGCCACCAAGGACACTACCAACTTGAGAATTATCACCATTAGTTCTATCAGCATTGTCACGGTCAAAAAGTGCACTCTCACTGTGCTCACTATGACCGTGAACTCTGACACCATGGGCACCTTAATCATGGGCACTATCACCGTGAGCACTATCACCATCGGCACTATCACTGTGATCACTGACACCATAGACACTATCATGGTGAGCACAGTTAATATGAGCATTGTAACTGTGAGCACTGTCACAATGGGTAATGCAACCATGAGCCCAGTCACCGTGAGCACTGTCAGCATGGGTTGTCACCTTGTGCACGGTCAGCATGAGCACTGTCACCAAGGGACTATAAATATTTTCCAGTGCCGCCATGTGCACTGTCACCTTGGACACTATCACCACGAGCACTGTCACCATGAGTACTGTCATCATGGGCAATGGCACAGCCACCATCTGCAATCTTACCATGGTCACTATCACTGTGAGCACTGTCACCAATGGAACTACCAACATGGGCACTGTCATCATGAGCACTTTCACCATACGAACTCTCACCATGGGCACTATGAACGTGAGAATGGTCACCATGGGCACTGTCACCATGAGCATTGTCATCATAGGCAATGTCACCGTGAGAACTATCACCATGCGCACTGTCCACAAGGGCACTATCACATTGCGTTGTATCACCATGTGTACTGTCATCTTGGGCACAGTCACCATGGGTACACTCACGAAGTACACTATCACTATGCTCACTATTACTCTGAACACTGTCACCATGGGCACCGTAACCATGGGCACTATCACCGGGAGCATTATCAGCATCGGCACAACAGGCGTGATAACTGTCACCATGGGTCATATCACCGTGAGCACGGTTGCCATGGGCACTGTCACGATGTGCAATGCCCCATTGGTACTCTCACCATGGGAACTGCCACCATGAGCACTGTCACCATGAGCACTGACACCACGATCACTGCCACCGAGGGCACTGCCACCATGAGCACTGTCACCATGAGAACTGTTACTATGAGAAATGTAACCATGGGCAATTTCTCGATGAGTACTCTCACCATGGGTATTTTCACCTTGGGCACTCTCAACGTAAACAGTATTACCATGAGCACTTTCACTGTGAGCACTGTCACCATGGGCACTGTCACAATGCGGAGTGTCACCATGAGCCATGTCACCATGGGAAATGTCACCGTGAGAAGTGTCACCATAGGCAATGTCACCATGGGCAATGTCACCATGGGAAATGCCATTTTGAGCACTGTCACCATGGGTACTGCAACCATGAGTACTGTCACCATTGGCAGTATCACCAGGCGCACTGTCACCATGGGCACTATCACCATGACAACTCTCAGAGTGAGCACTGTCACTGTGGGCACTGCCATCGTGAGCAATTCCACCATGGGCAATGTCACCATGGGCACTAACGCTGTGAGCACTCTCAACATGAGAATGTCACTATGAGCCCTGTCACCATGGAAAATGTCACTGTGAGAAGTTTCACCATAGGCATTGTCACCGTGGGCACTGTCACCATGGTCACTGCCACCACTGTCACTGTCATTTTGAGCACTGTCACCATGGGTACTGCAACCATGAGCACTGTCACCATGAGCACTGTCACCATTGCGAGTATCACCATGTGCACTGTCACCATGGGCACTATCACAATGAGAACTGTCAGCGTGGGCACTGTCACTGTTGGCAAGGGCACCATGGCCACTTCCACCATGGGCAATGTCACCATGGGCACTATCACTGTGAGCACTGTCAACATGAGCACGTCACCATGGGCACTGTCAACATGGGTAATATCTCAAAGGGCAATGTCACCATGAGCATTGTCAGGATGGGCAATTTCACCATGGGCACTGTCACCAAAGGCACTATCGCCATGAGCAATGTCACTGTGGGCCGTGTCACCAGGGGCACTATCACCATGGTTAATGTTATCATTGGCAGTTTCCCCGTGAGCACTGTCACCCTGGGCACTGTCATCATGGGCACGGTCACCGTGAGCACTATCTCCATGAGCACAGCCACTGTGAACACCATCACCATAATCACTGGCCTCATCGGTACTGTCACCATGAGCACTGCCACAATGAGCACTGTCAGCATGGGCACTTCCCCCATGAGCACTGTCACTATGAGAACTGCTACCATGGGTATTTTCACCATGAGTAGTGTCACCCTGTGTATTGTCACCATTTGCACTGTCACCATGAAGACTATAACCGTGAGCGCTATCACCATGAGATCTCTCACCATGGTCACTGTCACCATGGCACCTTGCACAATGGGGGCTGTCAACATGAGTGCTGTCACCATTGGCACTATCACTGTGAGCATTCTCACTGTGGTCAGTGTCACCATGGGCACGGTCACCATGAGCACTGTCACCATAGGCAATGTCACCGTGGTCAGTGTCACCATGAGCACTGTAAACATGGGCACTCATACAGTGGGCACTGTCACTGTGAGCACTGTCACCATGGGTACTGCCACCATGAGCAGTGTCTCTGTGAATACTGTCAGCATGGGTTTTTACCGTGAGCACTGTCACCATGAGCCCTGTCACCATTTTTTAGTGACACCATGTGCACTACCACCATGCGCACTCTCACCATGGGCACTGTCACCGAGAAAACTATCACCATAAGTACTGTCTTCATGGGCACTGTCACCAAGGGCACGGCCAATATGTGAACTGTAACCATTGTCAGTATCACTGTGAGAAGTGTCACCATGGGAATTACCAACATAGGCACTGTCATCATGAGCACTTTCAGAACGGGAACTGTCACCATGGGCACTATCACCGTGAGGACTCTCACCATGGGAGTTATCGCCATGGGCACTATCAGCATTAGAACTGTCACCGTGGTCACTGTCACGATGGAATTTGTCACGGTGAGCACTGTCACGGTATGCAAAGTCACGGTTTGCACTGTCCCCTGGGGCCCTGTCACAGTGAGCACTATCACTTTGATGGTGGTGGCCATGGGCACTGCCACCATGGACACTATCAACTTGAAAATTATCACCATTTGTTCTCTCAGCGTGGTCACGGTCAACAAGTGCAGTCTCAGTATACTCACTATGACCGTGAACACTGTCACCATGGGCACCTTAATCATGGGCACTATCACCGTGAGCACTATCACCATCGGCACTATCACTGTGATCACTGTCCCCATAGACACTATCATGGTGAGCACAGTTAACATGAGCATTGTAACTGTGAGCACTGTCACAATGGGTAATGCAACCATGAGCCCAGTCACCGTGAGCACTGTCAGCATGGGTTGTCACCTTGTGCACGGTCAGCATGAGCACTGTCACCAAGGGACTATAACTATTTTTCAGTGCCGCCATGTGCACTCTCACCTTGGACATTATCACCACGAGCACTGTCACCATAAGTACTGTCATCATGGGCAATGGCACAGCCACCATCTGCAATCGTACCATGGTCACTATCACTGTGAGCACTGTCACCAATGGAACTACCAACATGGGCACTGTCATCATGAGCACTTTCACCATACGAACTCTCACCATGGGCACTATGAACGTGAGAACGGTCACCATTGGCACTGTCACCATGAGCATTGTCATCATAGGCAATGTCACCGTGAGAACTATCACCATGCACACTGTCCACAAGGGCACTATCACATTGAGTTGTATCACCATGTGTACTGTCATCTTGGGCACAGTCACCATGGGCACACTCACCAAGTACACTATCACTATGCTCACTATTACTCTGAACACTGTCACCATGGGCACCGTAACCATGGGCACTATCACCGGGAGCATTATCAGCATCGGCACAACAGGCGTGATAACTGTCACCATGGGTCATATCACCGTGAGCACGGTTGCCATGGGCACTGTCACGATGTGCAATGCCCCATTGGTACTCTCACCATGGGAACTGCCACCATGAGCACTGTCACCATGAGAACTGTTACTATGAGAAATGTAACCATGGGCAATTTCTCGATGAGTACTCTCACCATGGGTATTTTCACCTTGGGCACTCTCAACGTAACCAGTATTACCATGAGCACTTTCACTGTGAGCACTGTCACCATGGGCACTGTCACAATGCGGAGTGTCACCATGAGCCATGTCACCATGGGAAATGTCACCGTGAGAAGTGTCACCATAGGCAATGTCACCATGGGCAATGTCACCATGGGAAATGCCATTTTGAGCACTGTCACCATGGGTACTGCAACCATGAGTACTGTCACCATGAGTACTGTCACCATTGGCAGTATCACCAGGCGCACTGTCACCATGGGCACTATCACCATGACAACTCTCAGAGTGAGCACTGTCACTGTGGGCACTGCCATCGTGAGCAATTCCACCATGGGCAATGTCACCATGGGCACTAACGTTGTGAGCACTCTCAACATGAGCACGTCACCATGAGCCCTGTCACCATGGGCAATGTCACTGTGAGAAGTTTCACCATAGGCAATGTCACCGTGGGCACTGTCACCATGGTCACTGCAACCACTGTCACTGTCATTTTGAGCACTGTCACCATGGGTACTGCAACCATGAGCACTGTCACCATGAGCACTGTCAGCATTGCGAGTATCACCATGTGCACTGTCACCATGAGCACTATCACAATGAGAACTGTCAGCGTGGGCACTGTCACTGTTGGCAAGGCACCATGGCCACTCCACCATGGGCAATGTCACCATGGGCACTATCACTGTGAGCACTGTCAACATGAGCACGTCACCATGGGCACTGTCAACATGGGTACTATCTCAAAGGGCAATGTCACCATGAGCATTGTCAGGATGGGCAATTTCACCATGAGCACTGTCACCAAAGGCACTATCGCCATGAGCAATGTCACTGTGGGCCGTGTCACCAGGGGCACTATCACCATGGTTAATGTTATCATTGGCACTTTCCCCGTGAGCACTGTCACCCTGGGCACTGTCATCATGGGCACGGTCACGGTGAGCAATATCTCCATGAGCACAGCCACTGTGAACACCATCACCATAATCTCTGGCCTCATTGGTACTGTCACCATGAGCACTGCCACAATGAGCACTGTCAGCATGGGCACTTCCCCCATGAGCACTGTCACTATGAGAACTGCTACCATGGGTATTTTCACCATGAGTACTGTCACCCTGTGTATTGTCACCATTTGCACTGTCACCATGAAGACTATAACCGTGAGCGCTATCACCATGAGATCTCTCACCATGGTCACTGTCACCATGGCACCTTGCACAATGGGGGCTGTCAACATGAGTGCTGTCACCATTGGCACTATCACTGTGAGCATTCTCACTGTGGTCAGTGTCACCATGGGCACGGTCACCACGAGCACTGTCACCATAGGCAATGTCACCGTGGTCAGTGTCACCATGAGCAATGTCAACATGGGCACTCATACAGGGGGCACTGTCACTGTGAGCACTGTCACCATGGGTACTGCCACCATGAGCAGTGTCTCTGTGAGTACTGTCAGCATGGGTTTTTACCGTGAGCACTGTCACCATGAGCCCTGTCACCATTTTTTAGTGACACCATGTGCACTACCACCATGCGCACTCTCACCATGGGCACTGTCACCGAGAAAACTGTCACCATAAGTACTGTCTTCATGGGCACTGTCACCAAGGGCACGGCCAACATGTGAACTGTAACCATTGTCAGTATCACTGTGAGAAGTGTCACCATCGGAATTACCAACATAGGCACTGTCATCATGAGCACTTTCAGAACGGGAACTGTCACCATGGGCACTATCACCGTGAGGACTCTCACCACGGGAGTTATCGCCATGGGCACTATCAGCATTAGAACTGTCACCGTGGTCACAGTCACGATGGAATTTGTCACGGTGAGCACTGTCACGATAGGCAAAGTCACGGTTTGCACTGTCCCCTTGGGCCCTGTCACAGTGAGCACAATCACTTTGACGGTGGTGGCCATGGGCTCTGCCACCAAGGACACTACCAACTTGAGAATTATCACCATTAGTTCTATCAGCATTGTCACGGTCAAAAAGTGCACTCTCACTGTGCTCACTATGACCGTGAACTCTGACACCATGGGCACCTTAATCATGGGCACTATCACCGTGAGCACTATCACCATCGGCACTATCACTGTGATCACTGACACCATAGACACTATCATGGTGAGCACAGTTAATATGAGCATTGTAACTGTGAGCACTGTCACAATGGGTAATGCAACCATGAGCCCAGTCACCGTGAGCACTGTCAGCATGGGTTGTCACCTTGTGCACGGTCAGCATGAGCACTGTCACCAAGGGACTATAAATATTTTCCAGTGCCGCCATGTGCACTGTCACCTTGGACACTATCACCACGAGCACTGTCACCATGAGTACTGTCATCATGGGCAATGGCACAGCCACCATCTGCAATCTTACCATGGTCACTATCACTGTGAGCACTGTCACCAATGGAACTACCAACATGGGCACTGTCATCATGAGCACTTTCACCATACGAACTCTCACCATGGGCACTATGAACGTGAGAATGGTCACCATGGGCACTGTCACCATGAGCATTGTCATCATAGGCAATGTCACCGTGAGAACTATCACCATGCGCACTGTCCACAAGGGCACTATCACATTGCGTTGTATCACCATGTGTACTGTCATCTTGGGCACAGTCACCATGGGTACACTCACGAAGTACACTATCACTATGCTCACTATTACTCTGAACACTGTCACCATGGGCACCGTAACCATGGGCACTATCACCGGGAGCATTATCAGCATCGGCACAACAGGCGTGATAACTGTCACCATGGGTCATATCACCGTGAGCACGGTTGCCATGGGCACTGTCACGATGTGCAATGCCCCATTGGTACTCTCACCATGGGAACTGCCACCATGAGCACTGTCACCATGAGCACTGACACCACGATCACTGCCACCGAGGGCACTGCCACCATGAGCACTGTCACCATGAGAACTGTTACTATGAGAAATGTAACCATGGGCAATTTCTCGATGAGTACTCTCACCATGGGTATTTTCACCTTGGGCACTCTCAACGTAAACAGTATTACCATGAGCACTTTCACTGTGAGCACTGTCACCATGGGCACTGTCACAATGCGGAGTGTCACCATGAGCCATGTCACCATGGGAAATGTCACCGTGAGAAGTGTCACCATAGGCAATGTCACCATGGGCAATGTCACCATGGGAAATGCCATTTTGAGCACTGTCACCATGGGTACTGCAACCATGAGTACTGTCACCATTGGCAGTATCACCAGGCGCACTGTCACCATGGGCACTATCACCATGACAACTCTCAGAGTGAGCACTGTCACTGTGGGCACTGCCATCGTGAGCAATTCCACCATGGGCAATGTCACCATGGGCACTAACGCTGTGAGCACTCTCAACATGAGAATGTCACTATGAGCCCTGTCACCATGGAAAATGTCACTGTGAGAAGTTTCACCATAGGCATTGTCACCGTGGGCACTGTCACCATGGTCACTGCCACCACTGTCACTGTCATTTTGAGCACTGTCACCATGGGTACTGCAACCATGAGCACTGTCACCATGAGCACTGTCACCATTGCGAGTATCACCATGTGCACTGTCACCATGGGCACTATCACAATGAGAACTGTCAGCGTGGGCACTGTCACTGTTGGCAAGGGCACCATGGCCACTTCCACCATGGGCAATGTCACCATGGGCACTATCACTGTGAGCACTGTCAACATGAGCACGTCACCATGGGCACTGTCAACATGGGTAATATCTCAAAGGGCAATGTCACCATGAGCATTGTCAGGATGGGCAATTTCACCATGGGCACTGTCACCAAAGGCACTATCGCCATGAGCAATGTCACTGTGGGCCGTGTCACCAGGGGCACTATCACCATGGTTAATGTTATCATTGGCAGTTTCCCCGTGAGCACTGTCACCCTGGGCACTGTCATCATGGGCACGGTCACCGTGAGCACTATCTCCATGAGCACAGCCACTGTGAACACCATCACCATAATCACTGGCCTCATCGGTACTGTCACCATGAGCACTGCCACAATGAGCACTGTCAGCATGGGCACTTCCCCCATGAGCACTGTCACTATGAGAACTGCTACCATGGGTATTTTCACCATGAGTAGTGTCACCCTGTGTATTGTCACCATTTGCACTGTCACCATGAAGACTATAACCGTGAGCGCTATCACCATGAGATCTCTCACCATGGTCACTGTCACCATGGCACCTTGCACAATGGGGGCTGTCAACATGAGTGCTGTCACCATTGGCACTATCACTGTGAGCATTCTCACTGTGGTCAGTGTCACCATGGGCACGGTCACCATGAGCACTGTCACCATAGGCAATGTCACCGTGGTCAGTGTCACCATGAGCACTGTAAACATGGGCACTCATACAGTGGGCACTGTCACTGTGAGCACTGTCACCATGGGTACTGCCACCATGAGCAGTGTCTCTGTGAATACTGTCAGCATGGGTTTTTACCGTGAGCACTGTCACCATGAGCCCTGTCACCATTTTTTAGTGACACCATGTGCACTACCACCATGCGCACTCTCACCATGGGCACTGTCACCGAGAAAACTATCACCATAAGTACTGTCTTCATGGGCACTGTCACCAAGGGCACGGCCAATATGTGAACTGTAACCATTGTCAGTATCACTGTGAGAAGTGTCACCATGGGAATTACCAACATAGGCACTGTCATCATGAGCACTTTCAGAACGGGAACTGTCACCATGGGCACTATCACCGTGAGGACTCTCACCATGGGAGTTATCGCCATGGGCACTATCAGCATTAGAACTGTCACCGTGGTCACTGTCACGATGGAATTTGTCACGGTGAGCACTGTCACGGTATGCAAAGTCACGGTTTGCACTGTCCCCTGGGGCCCTGTCACAGTGAGCACTATCACTTTGATGGTGGTGGCCATGGGCACTGCCACCATGGACACTATCAACTTGAAAATTATCACCATTTGTTCTCTCAGCGTGGTCACGGTCAACAAGTGCAGTCTCAGTATACTCACTATGACCGTGAACACTGTCACCATGGGCACCTTAATCATGGGCACTATCACCGTGAGCACTATCACCATCGGCACTATCACTGTGATCACTGTCCCCATAGACACTATCATGGTGAGCACAGTTAACATGAGCATTGTAACTGTGAGCACTGTCACAATGGGTAATGCAACCATGAGCCCAGTCACCGTGAGCACTGTCAGCATGGGTTGTCACCTTGTGCACGGTCAGCATGAGCACTGTCACCAAGGGACTATAACTATTTTTCAGTGCCGCCATGTGCACTCTCACCTTGGACATTATCACCACGAGCACTGTCACCATAAGTACTGTCATCATGGGCAATGGCACAGCCACCATCTGCAATCGTACCATGGTCACTATCACTGTGAGCACTGTCACCAATGGAACTACCAACATGGGCACTGTCATCATGAGCACTTTCACCATACGAACTCTCACCATGGGCACTATGAACGTGAGAACGGTCACCATTGGCACTGTCACCATGAGCATTGTCATCATAGGCAATGTCACCGTGAGAACTATCACCATGCACACTGTCCACAAGGGCACTATCACATTGAGTTGTATCACCATGTGTACTGTCATCTTGGGCACAGTCACCATGGGCACACTCACCAAGTACACTATCACTATGCTCACTATTACTCTGAACACTGTCACCATGGGCACCGTAACCATGGGCACTATCACCGGGAGCATTATCAGCATCGGCACAACAGGCGTGATAACTGTCACCATGGGTCATATCACCGTGAGCACGGTTGCCATGGGCACTGTCACGATGTGCAATGCCCCATTGGTACTCTCACCATGGGAACTGCCACCATGAGCACTGTCACCATGAGAACTGTTACTATGAGAAATGTAACCATGGGCAATTTCTCGATGAGTACTCTCACCATGGGTATTTTCACCTTGGGCACTCTCAACGTAACCAGTATTACCATGAGCACTTTCACTGTGAGCACTGTCACCATGGGCACTGTCACAATGCGGAGTGTCACCATGAGCCATGTCACCATGGGAAATGTCACCGTGAGAAGTGTCACCATAGGCAATGTCACCATGGGCAATGTCACCATGGGAAATGCCATTTTGAGCACTGTCACCATGGGTACTGCAACCATGAGTACTGTCACCATGAGTACTGTCACCATTGGCAGTATCACCAGGCGCACTGTCACCATGGGCACTATCACCATGACAACTCTCAGAGTGAGCACTGTCACTGTGGGCACTGCCATCGTGAGCAATTCCACCATGGGCAATGTCACCATGGGCACTAACGTTGTGAGCACTCTCAACATGAGCACGTCACCATGAGCCCTGTCACCATGGGCAATGTCACTGTGAGAAGTTTCACCATAGGCAATGTCACCGTGGGCACTGTCACCATGGTCACTGCAACCACTGTCACTGTCATTTTGAGCACTGTCACCATGGGTACTGCAACCATGAGCACTGTCACCATGAGCACTGTCAGCATTGCGAGTATCACCATGTGCACTGTCACCATGGGCACTATCACAATGAGAACTGTCAGCGTGGGCACTGTCACTGTTGGCAAGGGCACCATGGCCTCGTCCACCATGGGCAATGTCACTATGGGCACTATCACTGTGAGCACTGTCAACATGAGCACGTCACCATGGGCACTGTCAACATGGGTACTATCTCAAAGGGCAATGTCACCATGAGCATTGTCAGGATGGGCAATTTCACCATGGGCACTGTCACCAAAGGCACTATCGCCATGAGCAATGTCACTGTGGGCCGTGTCACCAGGGGCACTATCACCATGGTTAATGTTATCATTGGCACTTTCCCCGTGAGCACTGTCACCCTGGGCACTGTCATCATGGGCACGGTCACCGTGTGCACTATCTCCATGAGCACAGCCACTGTGAACACCATCACCATAATCACTGGCCTCATCGGTACTGTCACCATGAGCACTGCCACAATGAGCACTGTCAGCATGGGCACTTCCCCCATGAGCACTGTCACTATGAGAACTGCTACCATGGGTATTTTCACCATGAGTACTGTCACCCTGTGTATTGTCACCATTTGCACTGTCACCATGAAGACTATAACCGTGAGCGCTATCACCATGAGATCTCTCACCATGGTCACTGTCACCATGGCACCTTGCACAATGGGAGCTGTCAACATGAGTGCTGTCACCATTGGCACTATCACTGTGAGCATTCTCACTGTGGTCAGTGTCACCATGGGCACGGTCACCATGAGCACTGTCACCATAGGCAATGTCACCGTGGTCAGTGTCACCATGAGCACTGTCAACATGGGCACTCATACAGTGGGCACTGTCACTGTGAGCACTGTCACCATGGGTACTGCCACCATGAGCAGTGTCTCTGTGAATACTGTCAGCATGGGTTTTTACCGTGAGCACTGTCACCATGAGCCCTGTCACCATTTTTTAGTGACACCATGTGCACTACCACCATGCGCACTCTCACCATGGGCACTGTCACCGAGAAAACTATCACCATAAGTACTGTCTTCATGGGCACTGTCACCAAGGGCACGGCCAACATGTGAACTGTAACCATTGTCAGTATCACTGTGAGAAGTGTCACCATGGGAATTACCAACATAGGCACTGTCATCATGAGCACTTTCAGAACGGGAACTGTCACCATGGGCACTATCACCGTGAGGACTCTCACCATGGGAGTTATCGCCATGGGCACTATCAGCATTAGAACTGTCACCGTGGTCACTGTCACGATGGAATTTGTCACGGTGAGCACTGTCACGGTATGCAAAGTCACGGTTTGCACTGTCCCCTGGGGCCCTGTCACAGTGAGCACTATCACTTTGATGGTGGTGGCCATGGGCACTGCCACCATGGACACTATCAACTTGAAAATTATCACCATTTGTTCTCTCAGCGTGGTCACGGTCAACAAGTGCAGTCTCAGTATACTCACTATGACCGTGAACACTGTCACCATGGGCACCTTAATCATGGGCACTATCACCGTGAGCACTATCACCATCGGCACTATCACTGTGATCACTGTCCCCATAGACACTATCATGGTGAGCACAGTTAACATGAGCATTGTAACTGTGAGCACTGTCACAATGGGTAATGCAACCATGAGCCCAGTCACCGTGAGCACTGTCAGCATGGGTTGTCAGCTTGTGCACGGTCAGCATGAGCACTGTCACCAAGGGACTATAACTATTTTTCAGTGCCGCCATGTGCACTCTCACCTTGGACATTATCACCACGAGCACTGTCACCATAAGTACTGTCATCATGGGCAATGGCACAGCCACCATCTGCAATCGTACCATGGTCACTATCACTGTGAGCACTGTCACCAATGGAACTACCAACATGGGCACTGTCATCATGAGCACTTTCACCATACGAACTCTCACCATGGGCACTATGAACGTGAGAACGGTCACCATTGGCACTGTCACCATGAGCATTGTCATCATAGGCAATGTCACCGTGAGAACTATCACCATGCACACTGTCCACAAGGGCACTATCACATTGAGTTGTATCACCATGTGTACTGTCATCTTGGGCACAGTCACCATGGGCACACTCACCAAGTACACTATCACTATGCTCACTATTACTCTGAACACTGTCACCATGGGCACCGTAACCATGGGCACTATCACCGGGAGCATTATCAGCATCGGCACAACAGGCGTGATAACTGTCACCATGGGTCATATCACCGTGAGCACGGTTGCCATGGGCACTGTCACGATGTGCAATGCCCCATTGGTACTCTCACCATGGGAACTGCCACCATGAGCACTGTCACCATAAGAACTGTTACTATGAGAAATGTAACCATGGGCAATTTCTCGATGAGTACTCTCACCATGGGTATTTTCACCTTGGGCACTCTCAACGTAACCAGTATTACCATGAGCACTTTCACTGTGAGCACTGTCACCATGGGCACTGTCACAATGCGGAGTGTCACCATGAGCCATGTCACCATGGGAAATGTCACCGTGAGAAGTGTCACCATAGGCAATGTCACCATGGGCAATGTCACCATGGGAAATGCCATTTTGAGCACTGTCACCATGGGTACTGCAACCATGAGTACTGTCACCATGAGTACTGTCACCATTGGCAGTATCACCAGGCGCACTGTCACCATGGGCACTATCACCATGACAACTCTCAGAGTGAGCACTGTCACTGTGGGCACTGCCATCGTGAGCAATTCCACCATGGGCAATGTCACCATGGGCACTAACGTTGTGAGCACTCTCAACATGAGCACGTCACCATGAGCCCTGTCACCATGGGCAATGTCACTGTGAGAAGTTTCACCATAGGCAATGTCACCGTGGGCACTGTCACCATGGTCACTGCAACCACTGTCACTGTCATTTTGAGCACTGTCACCATGGGTACTGCAACCATGAGCACTGTCACCATGAGCACTGTCAGCATTGCGAGTATCACCATGTGCACTGTCACCATGGGCACTATCACAATGAGAACTGTCAGCGTGGGCACTGTCACTGTTGGCAACGGCACCATGGCCTCGTCCACCATGGGCAATGTCATTATGGGCACTATCACTGTGAGCACTGTCAACATGAGCACGTCACCATGGGCACTGTCAACATGGGTACTATCTCAAAGGGCAATGTCACCATGAGCATTGTCAGGATGGGCAATTTCACCATGGGCACTGTCACCAAAGGCACTATCGCCATGAGCAATGTCACTGTGGGCCGTGTCACCAGGGGCACTATCACCATGGTTAATGTTATCATTGGCACTTTCCCCGTGAGCACTGTCACCCTGGGCACTGTCATCATGGGCACGGTCACCGTGTGCACTATCTCCATGAGCACAGCCACTGTGAACACCATCACCATAATCACTGGCCTCATCGGTACTGTCACCATGAGCACTGCCACAATGAGCACTGTCAGCATGGGCACTTCCCCCATGAGCACTGTCACTATGAGAACTGCTACCATGGGTATTTTCACCATGAGTACTGTCACCCTGTGTATTGTCACCATTTGCACTGTCACCATGAAGACTATAACCGTGAGCGCTATCACCATGAGATCTCTCACCATGGTCACTGTCACCATGGCACCTTGCACAATGGGGGCTGTCAACATGAGTGCTGTCACCATTGGCACTATCACTGTGAGCATTCTCACTGTGGTCAGTGTCACCATGGGCACGGTCACCATGAGCACTGTCACCATAGGCAATGTCACCGTGGTCAGTGTCACCATGAGCACTGTCAACATGGGCAATCATACAGTGGGCACTGTCACTGTGAGCACTGTCACCATGGGTACTGCCACCATGAGCAGTGTCTCTGTGAATACTGTCAGCATGGGTTTTTACCGTGAGCACTGTCACCATGAGCCCTGTCACCATTTTTTAGTGACACCATGTGCACTACCACCATGCGCACTCTCACCATGGGCACTGTCACCGAGAAAACTGTCACCATAAGTACTGTCTTCATGGGCACTGTCACCAAGGGCACAGCCAACATGTGAACTGTAACCATTGTCAGTATCACTGTGAGAAGTGTCACCATGGGAATTACCAACATAGGCACTGTCATCATGAGCACTTTCAGAACGGGAACTGTCACCATGGGCACTATCACTGTGAGGACTCTCACCATGGGAGTTATCGCCATGGGCACTATCAGCATTAGAACTGTCACCGTGGTCACTGTCACGATGGAATTTGTCACGGTGAGCACTGTCACGGTATGCAAAGTCACGGTTTGCACTGTCCCCTGGGGCCCTGTCACAGTGAGCACTATCACTTTGACGGTGGTGGCCATGGGCACTGCCACCATGGACACTATCAACTTGAAAATTATCACCATTTGTTCTCTCAGCGTGGTCACGGTCAACAAGTGCAGTCTCAGTATGCTCACTATGACCGTGAACACTGTCACCATGGGCACCTTAATCATGGGCACTATCACCGTGAGCACTATCACCATCGGCACTATCACTGTGATCACTGTCCCCATAGACACTATCATGGTGAGCACAGTTAACATGAGCATTGTAACTGTGAGCACTGTCACAATGGGTAATGCAACCATGAGCCCAGTCACCGTGAGCACTGTCAGCATGGGTTGTCACCTTGTGCACGGTCAGCATGAGCACTGTCACCAAGGGACTATAACTATTTTTCAGTGCCGCCATGTGCACTCTCACCTTGGACATTATCACCACGAGCACTGTCACCATGAGTACTGTCATCATGGTCAATGGCACAGCCAACATCTGCAATCTTACCATGGTCACTATCACTGTGAGCACTGTCACCAATGGAACTACCAACATGGGCACTGTCATCATGAGCACTTTCACCATACGAACTCTCACCATGGGCACTATGAACGTGAGAACGGTCACCATGGGCACTGTCACCATGAGCATTTTCATCATAGGCAATGTCACCGTGAGAACTATCACCATGCACACTGTCCACAAGGGTACTATCACATTGAGTTGTATCACCATGTGTACTGTCATCTTGGGCACAGTCACCATGGGCACACTCACCAAGTACACTATCACTATGCTCACTATTACTCTGAACACTGTCACCATGGGCACCGTAACCATGGGCACTATCACCGGGAGCATTATCAGCATCGGCACAACAGGCGTGATAACTGTCACCATGGGTCATATCACCGTGAGCACGGTTGCCATGGGCACTGTCACGATGTGCAATGCCCCATTGGTACTCTCACCATGGGAACTGCCACCATGAGCACTGTCACCATGAGCACTGTCACCACCATCACTGCCACCGAGGGCACTGCCACCATGAGCACTGTCACCATGAGAACTGTTACTATGAGAAATGTAACCATGGGCAATTTCTCGATGAGTACTCTCACCATGGGTATTTTCACCTTGGGCACTCTCAACGTAATCAGTATTACCATGAGCACTTTCACTGTGAGCACTGTCACCATGGGCACTGTCACAATGCGGAGTGTCACCATGAGCCATGTCACCATGGGAAATGTCACCGTGAGAAGTGTCACCATAGGCAATGTCACCATGGGCAATGTCACCATGGGAAATGCCATTTTGAGCACTGTCACCATGGGTACTGCAACCATGAGTACTGTCACCATGAGTACTGTCACCATTGCGAGTATCTCCATGTGCACTGTCACCATGAGCACTATCACAATGAGAACTGTCAGCGTGGGCACTGTCACTGTTGGCAAGTGCACCATGGCCACTTCCACCATGGGCAATGTCACCATGGGCACTATCACTGTGAGCACTGTCAACATGAGCACGTCACCATGGGCACTGTCAACATGGGTACTATCTCAAAGGGCAATGTCACCATCAGCATTGTCTGGATGGGCAATTTCACCATGAGCACTGTCACCAAAGGCACTATCGCCATGAGCAATGTCACTGTGGGCCGTGTCACCATGGGCACTATCCCCATGGTTAATGTTATCATTGGCACTTTCCCCGTGAGCACTGTCACCCTGGGCACTGTCATCATGGGCACGGTCACCGTGAGCACTATCTCCATGAGCACAGCCACTGTGAACATCATCACCATAATCACTGGCCTCATCGGTACTGTCACCATGAGCACTGCCACAATGAGCACTGTCAGCATGGGCACTTCCCCCATGAGCACTGTCACTATGAGAACTGCTACCATGGGTATTTTCACCATGAGTACTGTCACCCTGTGTATTGTCACCATTTGCACTGTCACCATGAAGACTATAACCGTGAGCGCTATCACCATGAGATCTCTCACCATGGTCACTGTCACCATGGCACCTTGCACAATGGGGGCTGTCAACATGAGTGCTGTCACCATTGGCACTATCACTGTGAGCATTCTCACTGTGGACAGTGTCACCATGGGCACTGTCACCATGAGCACTGTCACCATAGGCAATGTCACCGTGGTCAGTGTCACCATGAGCACTGTCAACATGGGCACTCATACAGTGGGCACTGTCACTGTGAGCACTGTCACCATGGGTACTGCCACCATAAGCAGTGTCTCTGTGAGTACTGTCAGCATGGGTTTTTACCGTGAGCACTGTCACCATGAGCCCTGTCACCATTTTTTAGTGACACCATGTGCACTACCACCATGCGCACACTCACCATGGGCACTGTCACCGAGAAAACTGTCACCATAAGTACTGTCTTCATGGGCACTGTCACCAAAGGCACGGCCAACATGTGAACTGTAACCATTGTCAGTATCACTGTGAGAAGTGTCACCATGGGAATTACCACCATAGGCACTGTCATCATGAGCACTTGCAGAACGGGAACTGTCACCATGGGCACTATCACCGTGAGGACTCTCACCATGGGAATTATCGCCATGGGCACTATCAGCATTAGAACTGTCACCGTGGTCACTGTCACGATGGAATTTGTCACTGTGAACACTGTCACGATAGGCAAAGTCACGGTTTGCACTGTCCCCTTGGGCCCTGTCACAGTGAGTACTATCACTTTGACGGTGGTGGCCATGGGCACTGCCACCATGGACATTACCAACTTGAGAATTATCACCATTTGTTCTCTCAGCGTGGTCGCGGTCAACAAGTGCACTCTCACTATGTTCACTATGACCGTGTACACTGTCACCATGGGCACCTTAATCATGGGCACTATCACCGTGAGCACTATCACCATCGGCACTATCACTGTGATCACTGTCACCATAGACACTATCATGGTGAGTACAGTTAACATGAGCATTGTAACTGTGAGCACTGTCACAATGGGTAATGCAACCTTGAACCCAGTCACCGTGAGCACTGTCAGCATGGGTTGTCACCTTGTGCACGGTCAGCATGAGCACTGTCCCCATGGGCACTATAACTATTTTTCAGTGCCACCATGTGCACTGTCACCTTGGACACTATCACCACGAGCACTGTCACCATGAGTACTGTCATCATGGGCAATGGCACAGCCACCATCTGCAATCTTACCATGGTCACTATCACTGTGAGCACTGTCACCAATGGAACTACCAACATGGGCACTGTCATCATGAGCACTTTCACCATACGAACTCTCACCATGGTCACTATGAACGTGAGAACGGTCACCATGGGCACTGTCACCATGAGCATTGTCATCATAGGCAATGTCACCGTGAGAAATATCACCATGCGCACTGTCCACAAGGGTACTATCACATTGAGTTGTATCACCATGTGTACTGTCATCTTGGGCACAGTCACCATGGGCACACTCACCAAGTACACTATCACTATGCTCACTATTAGTCTGAACACTGTCACCATGGGCACCGTAACCATGGGCACTATCACCGGGAGCATTATCAGCATCGGCTCAACAGGCGTGATAACTGTCACCATGGGTCATATCACCGTGAGCACGGTTGCCATGGGCACTGTCACGATGTGCAATGCCCCATTTGTACTCTCACAATGGGAACTGCCACCATGAGCACTGTCACCATGAGAACTGTTACTATGAGAAATGTAACCATGGGCAATTTCTCGATGAGTACTCTCACCATGGGTATTTTCACCTTGGGCACTCTCAACGTAAACAGTATTACCATGAGCACTTTCACTGTGAGCACTGTCACCATGGGCACTGTCACAATGCGGAGTGTCACCATGAGCCATGTTACCATGGGAAATGTCACCGTGAGAAGTGTCACCATAGGCAATGTCACCATGGGCAATGTCACCATGGGAAATGCCATTTTGAGCACTGTCACCATGGGTACTGCAACCATGAGTACTGTCACCATGAGTACTGTCACCATTGGCAGTATCACCAGGCACACTGTCACAATGGGCACTATCACCATGACAACTCTCAGAGTGAGCAATGTCACTGTGGGCACTGCCATCGTGAGCAATTCCACCATGGGCAATGTCACCATGGGCACTAACGTTGTGAGCACTCTCAACATGAGCACGTCACCATGAGCCCTGTCACCATGGGCAATGTCACTGTGAGAAGTTTCACCATAGGCAATGTCACCGTGGGCACTGTCACCATGGTCACTGCCACCACTGTCACTGTCATTTTGAGCACTGTCACCAAGGGTACTGCAACCATGAGCACTGTCACCATGAGCACTGTCACCATTGCGAGTATCATCATGTGCACTGTCACCATGAGCACTATCACAATGAGAACTGTCAGCCTGGGCACAGTCACTGTTGGCAAGGCACCATGGCCACTTCCACCATGGGCAATGTCACCATGGGCACTATCACTGTGAGCACTGTCAACATGAGCACGTCACCATGGGCACTGTCAACCTGGGTACTATCTCAATGGGCAATGTCACCATGAGCATTGTCAGGATGGGCAATTTCACCATGAGCACTGTCACCAAAGGCACTATCGCCATGAGCAATGTCACTGTGGGCCGTGTCACCAGGGGCACTATCACCATGGTTAATGTTATCATTGGCACTTTCCCCGTGAGCACTGTCACCCTGGGCACTGTCATCATGGGCACGGTCACCGTGAGCAATATCTCCATGAGCACAGCCACTGTGAACACCATCAGCATAATCACTGGCCTCATTGGTACTGTCACCATGAGCACTGCCACAATGAGCACTGTCAGCATGGGCACTTCCCCCATGAGCACTGTCACTATGAGAACTGCTACCATGGGTATTTTCTCCATGAGTACTGTCACCCTGTGTATTGTCACCATTTGCACTGTCACCATGAAGACTATAACCGTGAGCGCTATCACCATGAGATCTCTCACCATGGTCACTCTCACCATGGCACCTTGCACAATGGGGGCTGTCAACATGAGTGCTGTCACCATTGGCACTATCACTGTGAGCATTCTCACTGTGGTCAGTGTCACGATGGGCACTGTCACCATGAGCACTGTCACCATAGGCAATGTCACCTTGGTCAGTGTCACCATGAGCACTGTCCACATGGGCACTCATACAGTGGACACTGTCACTGTGAGCACTGTCACCATGGGTACTGCCACCATGAGCAGTGTCTCTGTGAGTACTGTCAGCATGGGTTCTTACCGTGAGCACTGTCACCATGAGACCTGTCACCATTTTTCAGTGACACCATGTGCACTACCACCATGCGCACACTCACCATGGGCACTGTCACCGAGAAAACTGTCACCATAAGTACTGTCTTCATGGGCACTGTCACCAAGGGCACGGCCAACATCTGAACTGTAATCATTGTCAGTATCTCTATGAGAAGTGTCACCATGGGAATTCCCAACATTGGCACTGTCATCCTTAGCACTTTCAGAAAGGGAACTGTCACAATGGGCACTATCACCGTGAGGACTCGCACCACGGGAATTATCGCCATGGGCACTATCAGCATTAGAACTGTCACCGTGGTCAATGTCACGATGGAATTTGTCACTGTGAGCACTGTCACGATAGGCAAAGTCACGTTTGCACTGTCCCCTTGGGCCCTGTCACAGTGAGCACTATCACTTTTTCGGTGATGTCCATGGGCACTGCCACCATGGACACTACCAACTTGAGAATTATCACCATTTGTTCTCTCAGCGTGGTCACGGTCAACAAGTGCACTCTCACTATGCTCACTATGACCGTGTACACTGTCACCATGGGCACCTTAATCATGGGCACTATCACCGTGAGCACTATCACCATCGGCACTATCAGTGTGATCACTGTCACCATAGACACTATCATGGTGAGCACAGTTAACATGAGCATTGTAACTGTGAGCACTGTCACAATGGGTAATGCAACCATGAGCCCAGTCACCGTGAGCACTGTCAGCATGGGTTGTCACCTTGTGCACGGTCAGCATGAGCACTGTCACCATGGGCACTATAACTATTTTTCAGTGCCACCATGTGCACTGTCACCTTGGACACTATCACCACGAGCACTGTCACCATGAGTACTGTCATCATGGGCAATGGCACAGCCACCATCTGCAATCTTACCATGGTCACTATCACTGTGAGCACTGTCACCAATGGAACTACCAACATGGGCACTGTCATCATGAGCACTTTCACCATACGAACTCTCACCATGGGCACTATGAACGTGAGAACGGTCACCATGGGCACTGTCACCATGAGCATTGTCATCATAGGCAATGTCACCGTGAGAACTATCACCATGCGCACTGTCCACAAGGGCACTATCACATTGAGTTGTATCACCATGTGTACTGTCATCTTGGGCACAGTCACCATGGGTGCACTCACGAAGTACACTATCACTATGCTCACTATTACTCTGAACACTGTCACCATGGGCACTGTAACCATGGGCACTATCACCGGGAGCATTATCAGCATCGGCACAACAGGCGTGATAACTGTCACCATGGGTCATATCACCGTGAGCACGGTTGCCATGGGCACTGTCACGATGTGCAATGCCCCATTGGTACTCTCACCATGGGAACTGCCACCATGAGCACTGTCACCATGAGCACTGACACCACGATCACTGACACCGAGGGCACTGCAACCATGAGCACTGTCACCATGAGAACTCTTACTATGAGAAATGTAACCATGGGCAATTTCTCGATGAGTACTCTCACCATGGGTATTTTCACCTTGGGCACTCTCAACGTAAACAGTATTACCATGAGCAGTTTCACTGTGAGCACTGTCACAATGGGCACTGTCACAATGTGGAGTGTCACCATGAGCCATGTCACCATGGGAAATGTCACCGTGAGAAGTGTCACCATAGGCAATGTCACCATGGGCAATGTCACCATGGGAAATGCCATTTTGAGCACTGTCACCATGGGTACTGCAACCATGAGTACTGTCACCGTGAGTACTGTCACCATTGGCAGTATCACCAGGCGCACTGTCACCATGGGCACTATCACCATGACAACTCTCAGAGTGAGCACTGTCACTGTGGGCACTGCCATCGTGAGCAATTCCACCATGGGCAATGTCACCATGGGCACTAACGCTGTGAGCACTCTCAACATGAGCACGTCACCATGAGCCCTGTCACCATGGACAATGTCACTGTGAGAAGTTTCACCATAGGCAATGTCACCGTGGGCAGAGTCACCATGGTCACTGCCACCACTGTCACTGTCATTTTGAGCACTGTCACCATGGGTACTGCAACCATGAGCACTGTCACCATGAGCACTGTCACCATTGCGAGTATCACCATGTGCACTGTCACCATGGGCACTATCACAATGAGAACTGTCAGCGTGGGCACTGTCACTGTTGGCAAGGGCACCATGGCCACTTCCACCATGGGCAATGTCACCATGGGCACTATCACTGTGAGCACTGTCAACATGAGCACGTCACCATGGGCACTGTCAACATGGGTACTATCTAAAAGGGCAATGTCACCATGAGCATTGTCAGGATGGGCAATTTCACCATGGGCACTGTCACCAAAGGCACTATCGCCATGAGCAATGTCACTGTGGGCCGTGTCACCAGGGGCACTATCACAGTGGTTAATGTTATCATTGGCACTTTCCCCGTGAGCACTGTCACCCTGGGCACTGTCATCATGGGCACGGTCACCGTGAGCACTATCTCCATGAGCACAGCCACTGTGAACACCATCACCATAATCACTGGCCTCATCGGTACTGTCACCATGAGCACTGCCACAATGAGCACTGTCAGCATGGGCACTTCCCCCATGAGCACTGTCACTATGAGAACTGCTACCATGGGTATTTTCACCATGAGTACTGTCACCCTGTGTATTGTCACCATTTGCACTGTCACCATGAAGACTATAACCGTGAGCGCTATCACCATGAGATCTCTCACCATGGTCACTGTCACCATGGCACCTTGCACAATGGGGGCTGTCAACATGAGTGCTGTCACCATTGGCACTATCACTGTGAGCATTCTCACTGTGGTCAGTGTCACCATGGGCACGGTCACCATGAGCACTGTCACCATAGGCAATGTCACCGTGGTCAGTGTCACCATGAGCACTGTCAACATGGACACTCATACAGTGGGCACTGTCACTGTGAGCACTGTCACCATGGGTACTGCCACCATAAGCAGTGTCTCTGTGAGTACTGTCAGCATGGGTTTTTACCGTGAGCACTGTCTCCATGAGCCCTGTCACCATTTTTCAGTGACACCATGTGCACTACCACCATGCGCACACTCACCATGGGCACTGTCACCGAGAAAACTGTCACCATAAGTACTGTCTTCATGGGCACTGTCACCAAGGGCACGGCCAACATGTGAACTGTAACCATTGTCAGTATCACTGTGAGAAGTGTCACCATGGGAATTACCAACATACGCACTGTCATCATGAGCACTTTCAGAACGGGAACTGTCACCGTGGGCACTATCACCGTGAGGACTCTCACCATGGGAGTTACCGCCATGGGCACTATCAGCATTAGAACTGTCACCGTGTTCACTGTCACGATGGAATTTGTCACGGTGAGCACTGTCACGGTATGCAAAGTCACGGTTTCCACTGTCCCCTTGGGCCCTGTCACAGTGAGCACTATCACTTTGACGGTGGTGGCCATGGGCCCTGCCACCATGGACACTACCAACTTGAGAATTATCACCATTTGTTCTCTCAGCGTGGTCACGGTCAACAAGTGCAGTCTCAGTATGCTCACTATGACCGTGAACACTGTCACCATGGGCACCTTAATCATGGGCACTATCACCGTGAGCACTATCACCATCGGCACTATCACTGTGATCACTGTCCCCATAGACACTATCATGGTGAGCACAGTTAACATGAGCATTGTAACTGTGAGCACTGTCACAATGGGTAATGCAACCATGAGCCCAGTCACCGTGAGCACTGTCAGCATGGGTTGTCACCTTGTGCACGGTCAGCATGAGCACTGTCACCAAGGGCACTATAACTATTTTTCAGTGCCAACATGTGCACTGTCACCTTGGACACTATCATCACGAGCACTGTCACCATGAGTACTGTCATCATGGGCAATGGCACAGCCACCATCTGCAATCTTACCATGGTCACTATCACTGTGAGCACTGTCACCAATGGAACTACCAACATGGGCACTGTCATCATGAGCACTTTCACCATACGAACTCTCACCATGGGCACTATGAACGTGAGAACGGTCACCATGGGCACTGTCACCATGAGCATTGTCATCATAGGCAATGTCACCGTGAGAACTATCACCATGCGCACTGTCCACAAGGGCACTATCACATTGAGTTGTATCACCATGTGTACTGTCATCTTGGACACAGTCACCATGGGCACACTCACCAAGTACACTATCACTATGATCACTATTACTCTGAACACTGTCACCATGGGCACCGTAACCATGGGCACTATCACCGGGAGCATTATCAGCATCGGCACAACAGGCGTGATAACTGTCACCATGGGTCATATCACCGTGAGCACGGTTGCCATGGGCAATGTCACGATGTGCAATGCCCCATTGGTACTCTCACCATGGGAACTGCCACCATGAGCACTGTCACCATGAGCACTGACACCACCATCACTGCCACCGAGGGCACTGCAACCATGAGCACTGTCACCATGAGAACTGTTACTATGAGAAATGTAACCATGGGCAATTTCTCGATGAGTACTCTCACCATGGGTATTTTCACCTTTTGCACTCTCAACGTAAACAGTATTACCATGAGCACTTTCACTGTGAGCACTGTCACCATGGGCACTGTCACAATGCGGAGTGTCACCATGAGCCATGTCACCATGGGAAATGTCACCGTGAGAAGTGTCACCATAGGCAATGTCACCATGGGCAATGTCACCATGGGAAATGCCATTTTGAGCACTGTCACCATGGGTACTGCAACCATGAGTACTGTCACCATGAGTACTGTCACCATTGCGAGTATCACCATGTGCACTGTCACCATGAGCACTATCACAATGAGAACTGTCAGCGTGGGCACTGTCACTGTTGGCAAGGGCACCATGGCCACTTCCACCATGGGCAATGTCACCATGGGCACTATCACTGTGAGCACTGTCAACATGAGCACGTCACCATGGGCACTGTCAACATGGGTACTATCTCAAAGGGCAATGTCACCATGAGCATTGTCAGGATGGGCAATTTCACCATGAGCACTGTCACCAAAGGCACTATCGCCATGAGCAATGTCACTGTGGGCCGTGTCACCAGGGGCACTATCCCAATGGTTAATATTATCTTTGGCACTTTCCCCGTGAGCACTGGCACCCTGGGCACTGTCATCATGGGCACGGTCACTGTGAGCACTATCTCCATGAGCACAGCCACTGTGAACACCATCACCATAATCACTGGCCTCATCGGTACTGTCACCATGAGCACTGCCACAATGAGCACTGTCAGCATGGGCACTTCCCCCATGAGCACTGTCACTATGAGAACTGCTACCATGGGTATTTTCACCATGAGTACTGTCACCCTGTGTATTGTCACCATTTGCACTGTCACCATGAAGACTATAACCGTGAGCGCTATCACCATGAGATCTCTCACCATGGTCACTGTCACCATGGCACCTTGCACAATGGGGGCAGTCAACATGAGTGCTGTCACCATTGGCACTATCACTGTGAGCATTCTCACTGTGGTCAGTGTCACCATGGGCACGGTCACCATGAGCACTGTCACCATAGGCAATGTCACCGTGGTCAGTGTCACCATGAGCACTGTCAACATGGGCACTCATACAGTGGGCACTGTCACTGTGAGCACTGTCACCATGGGTACTGCCACCATAAGCAGTGTCTCTGTGAGTACTGTCAGCATGGGTTTTTACCGTGAGCACTGTCACCATGAGCCCTGTCACCATTTTATAGTGACACCATGTGCACTACCACCATGCGCACACTCACCATGGGCACTGTCACCGAGAAAACTGTCACCATAAGTACTGTCTTCATGGGCACTGTCACCAAAGGCACGGCCAACATGTGAACTGTAACCATTGTCAGTATCACCGTGAGAAGTGTCACCATGGGAATTACCAACATAGGCACTGTCATCATGAGCACTTTCAGAACGGGAACTGTCACCATGGGCACTATCACCGTGAGGACTCTCACCATGGGAATTATCGCCATGGGCACTATCAGCATTAGAACTGTCACCGTGGTCTCTGTCACGATGGAATTTGTCACGGTGAGCACTGTCACGATAGGCAAAGTCACGGTTTGCACTGTCCCCTTGGGCCCTGTCACAGTGAGCACTATCACTTTGACGGTGGTGGCCATGGGCTCTGCCATCATGGACACTACCAACTTGAGAATTATCACCATTTGTTCTCTCAGCATTGTCACGGTCAACAAGTGCACTCTCACTATGCTCACTATGACCGTGAACTCTGACACCATGGGCACCTTAATCATGGGCACTATCACCGTGAGCACTATTACCATCGGCACTATCACTGTGATCACTGTCACCATAGACACTATCATGATGAGCACAGTTAATATGAGCATTGTAACTGTGAGCACTGTCACAATGGGTAATGCAACCATGAGCCCAGTCACCGTGAGCACTGTCAGCATGGGTTGTCACCTTGTGCACGGTCAGCATGAGCACTGTCACCAAGGGACTATAATTATTTTTCAGTGCCGCCATGTGCACTGTCACCTTGGACACTATCACCACGAGCACTGTCACCATGAGTACTGTCATCATGGGCAATGGAACAGCCACCATCTGCAATCTTACAATGGTCACTATCACTGTGAGCACTGTCACCAATGGAACTACCAACATGGGCACTGTCATCATGAGCACTTTCACCATACGAACTCTCACCATGGGCACTATGAACGTGAGAACGGTCACCATGGGCACTGTCACCATGAGCATTGTCATCATAGGCAATGTCACCGTGAGAACTATCACCATGCACACTGTCCACAATGGTACTATCACATTGAGTTGTATCACCATGTGTACTGTCATCTTGGGCACAGTCACCATGGGTACACTCACGAAGTACACTATCACTATGCTCACTATTACTCTGAACACTGTCACCATGGGCACCGTAACCATGGGCACTATCACCGGGAGCATTATCAGCATCGGCACAACAGGCGTGATAACTGTCACCATGGGTCATATCACCGTGAGCACGGTTGCCATGGGCACTGTCACGATGTGCAATGCCCCATTGGTACTCTCAACATGGGAACTGCCACCATGAGCACTGTCACCATGAGAACAGTTACTATGAGAAATGTAACCATGGGCAATTTCTCGATGAGTACTCTCACCATTGGTATTTTCACCTTGGGCACTCTCAACGTAAACAGTATTACCATGAGCACTTTCACTGTGAGCACTGTCACCATGGGCACTGTCACAATGCGGAGTGTCACCATGAGCCATGTCACCATGGGAAATGTCACCGTGAGAAGTGTCACCATAGGCAATGTCACCATGGGCAATGTCACCAAGGGAAATGCCATTTTGAGCACTGTCACCATGGGTACTGCAACCATGAGTACTGTCACCATGAGTACTGTCACCATTGGCAATATCACCAGGCGCATTGTCACCATGGGCACTATCACCATGACAACTCTCAGAGTGAGCACTGTCACTGTGGGCACTGCCATCGTGAGCAATTCCACCATGGGCAATGTCACCATGGGCACTAACGTTGTGAGCACTCTCAACATGAGCACGTCACCATGAGCCCTGTCACCATGGGCAATGTCACTGTGAGAAGTTTCACCATAGGCAATGTCACCGTGGGCACTGTCACCATGGTCACTGCCACCACTGTCACTGTCATTTTGAGCACTGTCACCATGGGTACTGCAACCATGAGCACTGTCACCATGAGCACTGTCACCATTGCGAGTCTCACCATGTGCACTGTCACCATGAGCACTATCACAATGAGAACTGTCAGCTTGGGCACTGTCACTGTTGGCAAGGCACCATGGCCACTTCCACCATGGGCAATGTCACCATGGGCACTATCAATGTGAGCACTGTCAACATGAGCACATCACCATGGGCACTGTCAACATGGGTACTATCTCAAAGGGCAATGTCACCATGAGCATTGTCAGGATGGGCAATTTCACCATGAGCACTGTCACCAAAGGCACTATCGCCATGAGCAATGTCACTGTGGGCCGTGTCACCAGCGGCACTATCACCATGGTTAATGTTATCATTGGCACTTTCCCCGTGAGCACTGTCACCCTGGGCACTGTCATCATGGGCACGGTCACCGTGAGCAATATCTCCATGAGCACAGCCACTGTGAACACCATCACCATAATCACTGGCCTCATTGGTACTGTCACCATGAGCACTGCCACAATGAGCACTGTCAGCATGGGCACTTCCCCCATGAGCACTGTCACTATGAGAACTGCTACCATGGGTATTTTCACCATGAGTACTGTCACCCTGTGTATTGTCACCATTTGCACTGTCACCATGAAGACTATAACCGTGAGCGCTATCACCATGAGATCTCTCTCCATGGTCACTGTCACCATGGCACCTTGCACAATGGGGCTGTCAACATGAGTGCTGTCACCATTGGCACTATCACTGTGAGCATTCTCACTGTGGTCAGTGTCACCATGGGCACGGTCACCATGAGCACTGTCACCATAGGCAATGTCACCGTGGTCAGTGTCACCATGAGCACTGTCAACATGGACACTCATACAGTGGGCACTGTCACTGTGAGCACTGTCACCATGGGTACTGCCACCATAAGCAGTGTCTCTGTGAGTACTGTCAGCATGGGTTTTTACCGTGAGCACTGTCACCATGAGCCCTGTCACCATTTTTTAGTGACACCATGTGCACTACCACCATGCGCACTCTCACCATGGGCACTGTCACCGAGAAAACTGTCACCATAAGTACTGTCTTCATGGGCACTGTCACCAAGGGCACGGCCAACATGTTAACTGTAACCATTGTCAGTATCACCATGAGAAGTGTCACCATGGGAATTACCAACATAGGCACTGTCATCATGAGCACTTTCAGAACGGGAACTGTCACCGTGGGCACTATCACCGTGAGGACTCTCACCATGGGAATTATCGCCATGGGCACTATCAGCATTAGAACTGTCACCGTGGTCACTGTCACGATGGAATTTGTCACGGTGAGCAGTGTCACGATAGGTAAAGTCACGCTTTGCACTGTCCCCTTGGGCCCTGTCACAGTGAGCACTATCACTTTGACGGTGGTGGCCATGGGCACTGCCACCATGGACACTACCACCTTGAGAATTATCACCATTTGTTCTCTCAGCGTGGTCACGGTCAACAAGTGCAGTCTCAGTATGCTCACTATGACCGTGAACACTGTCACCATGGGCACCTTAATCATGGGCACTATCACTGTGAGCACTATCACCATCGGCACTATCACTGTGATCACTGTCACCATAGACACTATCATGGTGAGCACAGTTATCATGAGCATTGTAACTGTGAGCACTGTCACAATGGGTAATGCAACCATGAGCCCAGTCACCGTGAGCACTGTCAGCATGGGTTGTCACCTTGTGCACGGTCAGCATGAGCACTGTCACCATGGGCACTATAACTATTTTTCAGTGTCACCATGTGCACTGTCACCTTGGACACTATCACCACGAGCACTGTCACCATGAGTACTGTCATCATGGGCAGTGGCACAGCCACCATCTGCAATCTTACCATGGTCACTATCACTGTGAGCACTGTCACCAATGGAACTACCAACATGGGCACTGTCATCATGAGCACTTTCACCATACGAACTCTCACCATGGGCACTATGAACGTGTGAACGGTCACCATGGGCACTGTCACCATGAGCATTGTCATCATAGGCAATGTCACCGTGAGAACTATCACCATGCGCACTGTCCACAAGGGCACTATCACATTGAGTTGTATCACCATGTGTACTGTCATCTTGGGCACAGTCACCATGGGTACACTCACGAAGTACACTATCACTAGGCTCACTATTACTCTGAACACTGTCACCATGGGCACCGTAACCATGGGCACTATCACCGGGAGCATTATCAGCATCGGCACAACAGGCGTGATAACTGTCACCATGGGTCATATCACCGTGAGCACGGTTGCCATGGGCACTGTCACGATGTGCAATGCCCCATTGGTACTCTCACCATGGGAACTGCCACCATGAGCACTGTCACCATGAGCACTGACACCACGATCACTGACACCGAGGGCACTGCCACCATAGGCACTGTCACCATGAGAACTGTTACTATAAGAAATGTAACCATGGGCAATTTCTCGATGAGTACTCTCACCATGGGTATTTTCACCTTGGGCACTCTCAACGTAAACATTATTACCATGAGCACTTTCACTGTGAGCACTGTCACCATGGGCACTGTCACAATGCGGAGTGTCACCATGAGCCATGTCACCATGGGAAATGTCACCGTGAGAAGTGTCACCATAGGCAATGTCACCATGGGCAATGTCACCATGGGAAATGACATTTTGAGCACTGTCACCATGGGTACTGCAACCATGAGTACTGTCAGCATGAGTACTGTCACCATTGGCAGTATCACCAGGCGCACTGTCACCATGGGCACTATCACCATGACAATTCTCAGAGTGAGCACTGTCACTGTGGGCACTGCCATCGTGAGCAATTCCACCATGGGCAATGTCACCATGGGCACTAACGTTGTGAGCACTCTCAACATGAGCACGTCACCATGAGACCTGTCACCATGGGCAATGTCACTGTGAGAAGTTTCACCATAGGCAATGTCACCGTGGGCACTGTCACCATGGTCACTGCCACCACTGTCACTGTCATTTTGAGCACTGTCACCATGGGTACTGCAACCATGAGCACTGTCACCAAGAGCACTGTCACCATTGCGAGTATCACCATGTGCACTGTCACCATGAGCACTATCACAATGAGAACTGTCAGCGTGACAGGGCACTGTCACTGTTGGCAAGGGCACCATGGCCACTTCCACCATGGGCAATGTCACCATGGGCACTATCACTGTGAGCACTGTCAACATGAGCACGTCACCATGGGCACTGTCAACATGGGTACTATCTCAAAGGGCAATGTCACCATGAGCATTGTCAGGATGGGCAATTTCACCATGAGCACTGTCACCAAAGGCACTATCGCCATGAGCAATGTCACTGTGGGCCGTGTCACCAGGGGCACTATCCCCATGGTTAAAGTTATCATTGGCACTTTCCCCGTGAGCACTGTCACCCTGGGCACTGTCATCATGGGCACGGTCACCGTGAGCACTATCTCCATGAGCACAGCCACTGTGAACACCATCACCATAATCACTGGCCTCATCGGTACTGTCACCATGAGCACTGCCACAATGAGCACTGTCAGCATGGGCACTTCCCCCATGAGCACTGTCACTATGAGAACTGCTACCATGGGTATTTTCACCATGAGTACTGTCACCCTGTGTATTGTCACCATTTGCACTGTCACCATGAAGACTATAACCGTGAGCGCTATCACCATGAGATCTCTCACCATGGTCACTGTCACCATGGCACCTTGCACAATGGGGGCTGTCAACATGAGTGCTGTCACCATTGGCACTATCACTGTGAGCATTCTCACTGTGGTCAGTGTCACCATGGGCACGGTCACCATAGGCAATGTCACCTTGGTCAGTGTCACCATGAGCACTGTCAACATGGGCACTCATACAGTGGGCACTGTCACTGTGAGCACTGTCACCATGGGTACTGCCACCATGAGCAGTGTCTCTGTGAGTACTGTCAGCATGGGTTTTTACCGTGAGCACTGTCACAATGAGCCCTGTCACCATTTTTCAGTGACACCATGTGCACTACCACCATGCGCACTCTCACCATGGGCACTGTCACCGAGAAAACTGTCACCATAAGTACTGTCTTCATGGGCACTGTCACCAAGGGCACGGCCAACATGTGAACTGTAACCATTGTCAGTATCACTGTGAGAAGTGTCACCATGGGAATTACCAACATAGGCACTGTCATCCTTAGCACTTTCAGAACGGGAACTGTCACAATGGGCACTATCACCGTGAGGACTCTCACCACGGGAATTATCGCCATGGGCACTATCAGCATTAGAACTGTCACCGTGGTCACTGTCACGATGGAATTTGTCACTGTGAGCACTGTCACGATAGGCAAAGTCACGGTTTGCACTGTCCCCTTGGGCCCTGTCACAGTGAGCACTATCACTTTGACGGTGATGTCCATGGGCACTGCCACCATGGACACTACCAACTTGAGAATTATCACCATTTGTTCTCTCAGCGTGGTCACGGTCAACAAGTGCACTCTCACTATGCTCACTATGACCGTGAACACTGTAACCATGGGCACCTTAATCATGGGCACTATCACCGTGAGCACTATCACCATCGGCACTATCACTGTGATCACTGTCACCATAGACACTATCATGGTGAGCACAGTTAACATGAGCATTGTAACTGTGAGCACTGTCACAATGGGTAATGCAACCATGAGCCCAGTCACCGTGAGCACTGTCAGCATGGGTTGTCACCTTGTGCACGGTCAGCATGAGCACTGTCACCATGGGCACTATAACTATTTTTCAGTGCCACCATGTGCACTGTCACCTTGGACACTATCACCACGAGCACTGTCACCATGAGTACTGTCATCATGGGCAATGGCACAGCCACCATCTGCAATCTTACCATGGTCACTATCACTGTGAGCACTGTCACCAATGGAACTACCAACATGGACACTGTCATCATGAGCACTTTCACCATACGAACTCTCACCATGGACACTATGAACGTGAGAACGGTCACCATGGGTACTGTCACCATGAGCATTGTCATCATAGGCAATGTCACCGTGAGAACTATCACCATGCGCACTGTCCACAAGGGTACTATCACATTGAGTTGTATCACCATGTGTACTGTCATCTTGGGCACAGTCACCATGGGCACACTCAGCAAGTACACTATCACTATGCTCACTATTACTCTGAACACTGTCACCATGGGCACCGTAACCATGGGCACTATCACCGGGAGCATTATCAGCATCGGCTCAACAGGCGTGATAACTGTCACCATGGGTCATATCACCGTGAGCACGGTTGCCATGGGCACTGTCACGATGTGCAATGCCCCATTGGTACTCTCACCATGGGAACTGCCACCATGAGCACTGTCACCATGAGAACTGTTACTATGAGAAATGTAACCATGGGCAATTTCTCGATGAGTACTCTCACCATGGGTATTTTCACCTTGGGCACTCTCAACGTAAACAGTATTACCATGAGCACTTTCACTGTGAGCACTGTCACCATGGGCACTTTCACCATACGAACTCTCAACATGGGCACTATAAACGTGAGAACGGTCACCATGGGCACTGTCACCATGAGCATTGTCATCATAGGCAATGTCACCGTGAGAACTATCACCATGCGCACTGTCCACAAGGGCACTATCACATTGAGTTGTATCACCATGTGTACTGTCATCTTGGGCACAGTCACCATGGGCACACTCACCAAGTACACTATCACTATGCTCACTATTACTCTGAGCACTGTCACCATGGGCACCGTAACCATGGGCACTATCACCGGGAGCATTATCAGCATCGGCACAACAGGCGTGATAACTGTCACCATGGGTCATATCACCGTGAGCACGGTTGCCATGGGCACTGTCACGATGTGCAATGCCCCATTGGTACTCTCACCATGGGAACTGCCACCATGAGCACTGTCACCATGAGCACTGACACCACGATCACTGCCACCGAGGGCACTGCAACCATGAGCACTGTCACCATGAGAACTGTTACTGTGAGAAATGTAACCATGGGCAATTTCTCGATGAGTACTCTCACCATGGGTATTTTCACCTTGGGCACTCTCAACGTAAACAGTATTACCATGAGCACTTTCACTGTGAGCACTGTCACCATGGGCACTGTCACAATGCGGAGTGCCACCATGATCCATGTCACCATGGGAAATGTCACGGTGAGAAGTGTCACCATAGGCAATGTCACCATGGGCAATGTCACCATGGGAAATGCCATTTTGAGCACTGTCACCATGGGTACTGCAACCATGAGTACTGTCACCATGAGTACTGTCACCATTGGCAGTATCACCAGGCGCACTGTCACCATGGGCACTATCACCATGACAACTCTCAGAGTGAGCACTGTCACTGTGGGCACTGCCATCGTGAGCAATTCCACCATGGGCAATGTCACCATGGGCACTAACGTTGTGAGCACTCTCAACATGAGCACGTCACCATGAGCCCTGTCACCATGGGCAATGTCACTGTGAGAAGTTTCACCATAGGCAATGTCACCGTGGGCACTGTCACCATGATCACTGCCACCACTGTCACTGTCATTTTGAGCACTGTCACCATGGGTACTGCAACCATGAGCACTGTCACCATGAGCACTGTCACCATTGCGAGTATCACCATGTGCACTGTCACCATGAGCACTAACACAATGAGAACTGTCAGCGTGGGCACTGTCACTGTTGGCAAGGGCACCATGGCCACTTCCACCATGGGCAATGTCACCATGGGCACTATCACTGTGAGCACTGTCAACATGAGCACGTCACCATGGGCACTGTCAACATGGGTACTATCTCAAAGGGCAATGTCACCATGAGCATTGTCAGGATGGGCAATTTCACCATGAGCACTGTCACCAAAGGCACTAACGCCATGAGCAATGTCACTGTGGGCCGTGTCACCAGGGGCACTATCACCATGGTTAATGTTATCATTGGCACTTTCCCCGTGAGCACTGTCACCCTGGGCACTGTCATCATGGGCATGGTCACCGTGAGCACTATCTCCATGAGCACAGCCACTGTGAACACCATCACCATAATCACTGGCCTCATCGGTACTGTCACCATGAGCACTGCCACAATGAGCTCTGTCAGCATGGGCACTTCCCCCATGAGCACTGTCACTATGAGAACTGCTACCATGGGTATATTCACCATGAGTACTGTCACCCTGTGTATTGTCACCATTTGCACTGTCACCATGAAGACTATAACCGTGAGCGCTATCACCATGAGATCTCTCACCATGGTCACTGTCACCATGGCACCTTGCACAATGGGGGCTGTCAACATGAGTGCTGTCACCATTGGCACTATCACTGTGAGCATTCTCACTGTGGTCAGTGTCACCATGGGCACGGTCACCATGAGCACTGTCACCATAGGCAATGTCACCGTGGTCAGTGTCACCATGAGCACTGTCAACATGGGCACTCAGACAGTGGGCACTGTCACTGTGAGCACTGTCACCATGGGTACTGCCACCATGAGCAGTGTCTCTGTGAATACTGTCAGCATGGGTTTTTACCGTGAGCACTGTCACCATGAGCCCTGTCACCATTTTTTAGTGACACCATGTGCACTACCACCATGCGCACTCTCACCATGGGCACTGTCACCGAGAAAACTGTCACCATAAGTACTGTCTTCATGGGCACTGTCACCAAGGGCACGGCCAACATGTGAACTGTAACCATTGTCAGTATCACTGTGAGAAGTGTCATCATGGGAATTACCAACATAGGCACTGTCATCATGAGCACTTTCAGAACGGGAACTGTCACCATGGGCACTATCACCGTGAGGACTCTCACCATGGGAGTTATCGCCATGGGCACTATCAGCATTAGAACTGTCACCGTGGTCACTGTCACGATGGAATTTGTCACGGTGAGCACTGTCACGGTATGCAAAGTCACGGTTTGCACTGTCCCCTTGGGCCCTGTCACAGTGAGCACTATCACTTTGACGGTGGTGGCCATGGGCACTGCCACCATGGACACTATCAACTTGAAAATTATCACCATTTGTTCTCTCAGCGTGGTCACGGTCAACAAGTGCAGTCTCAGTATGCTCACTATGACCGTGAACACTGTCACCATGGGCACCTTAATCATGGGCACTATCACCGTGAGCACTATCACCATCGGCACTATCACTGTGATCACTGTCCCCATAGACACTATCATGGTGAGCACAGTTAACATGAGCATTGTAACTGTGAGCACTGTCACAATGGGTAATGCAACCATGAGCCCAGTCACCGTGAGCACTGTCAGCATGGGTTGTCACCCTGTGCACGGTCAGCATGAGCACTGTCACCATGGGCACTATAACTATTTTTCAGTGCCACCTTGTGCACTGTCACCTTGGACACTATCACCACGAGCACTGTCACCATGAGTACTGTCATCATGGGCAATGGCACAGCCACCATCTGCAATCTTACCATGGTCACTATCACTGTGAGCACTGTCACCAATGGAACTACCAACATGGGCACTGTCACCATGAGCACTTTCACCATACGAACTCTCACCATGGGCACTATGAACGTGAGAACGGTCACCATGGGCACTGTCACCATGAGCATTGTCATCATAGGCAATGTCACCGTGAGAACTATCACCATGCACACTGTCCACAAGGGTACTATCACATTGAGTTGTATCACCATGTGTACTGTCATCTTGGGCACAGTCACCATGGGCACACTCAGCAAGTACACTATCACTATGCTCACTATTACTCTGAACACTGTCACCATGGGCACCGTAACCATGGGCACTATCACCGGGAGCATTATCAGCATCGGCTCAACAGGCGTGATAACTGTCACCATGGGTCATATCACCGTGAGCACGGTTGCCATGGGCACTGTCACGATGTGCAATGCCCCATTGGTACTCTCACCATGGGAACTGCCACCATGAGCACTGTCACCATGAGAACTGTTACTATGAGAAATGTAACCATGGGCAATTTCTCGATGAGTACTCTCACCATGGGTATTTTCACCTTGGGCACTCTCAACGTAAACAGTATTACCATGAGCACTTTCACTGTGAGCACTGTCACCATGGGCACTTTCACCATACGAACTCTCAACATGGGCACTATAAACGTGAGAACGGTCACCATGGGCACTGTCACCATGAGCATTGTCATCATAGGCAATGTCACCGTGAGAACTATCACCATGCGCACTGTCCACAAGGGCACTATCACATTGAGTTGTATCACCATGTGTACTGTCATCTTGGGCACAGTCACCATGGGCACACTCACCAAGTACACTATCACTATGCTCACTATTACTCTGAGCACTGTCACCATGGGCACCGTAACCATGGGCACTATCACCGGGAGCATTATCAGCATCGGCACAACAGGCGTGATAACTGTCACCATGGGTCATATCACCGTGAGCACGGTTGCCATGGGCACTGTCACGATGTGCAATGCCCCATTGGTACTCTCACCATGGGAACTGCCACCATGAGCACTGTCACCATGAGCACTGACACCACGATCACTGCCACCGAGGGCACTGCAACCATGAGCACTGTCACCATGAGAACTGTTACTGTGAGAAATGTAACCATGGGCAATTTCTCGATGAGTACTCTCACCATGGGTATTTTCACCTTGGGCACTCTCAACGTAAACAGTATTACCATGAGCACTTTCACTGTGAGCACTGTCACCATGGGCACTGTCACAATGCGGAGTGCCACCATGATCCATGTCACCATGGGAAATGTCACGGTGAGAAGTGTCACCATAGGCAATGTCACCATGGGCAATGTCACCATGGGAAATGCCATTTTGAGCACTGTCACCATGGGTACTGCAACCATGAGTACTGTCACCATGAGTACTGTCACCATTGGCAGTATCACCAGGCGCACTGTCACCATGGGCACTATCACCATGACAACTCTCAGAGTGAGCACTGTCACTGTGGGCACTGCCATCGTGAGCAATTCCACCATGGGCAATGTCACCATGGGCACTAACGTTGTGAGCACTCTCAACATGAGCACGTCACCATGAGCCCTGTCACCATGGGCAATGTCACTGTGAGAAGTTTCACCATAGGCAATGTCACCGTGGGCACTGTCACCATGATCACTGCCACCACTGTCACTGTCATTTTGAGCACTGTCACCATGGGTACTGCAACCATGAGCACTGTCACCATGAGCACTGTCACCATTGCGAGTATCACCATGTGCACTGTCACCATGAGCACTAACACAATGAGAACTGTCAGCGTGGGCACTGTCACTGTTGGCAAGGGCACCATGGCCACTTCCACCATGGGCAATGTCACCATGGGCACTATCACTGTGAGGACTGTCAACATGAGCACGTCACCATGGGCACTGTCAACATGGGTACTATCTCAAAGGGCAATGTCACCATGAGCATTGTCAGGATGGGCAATTTCACCATGAGCACTGTCACCAAAGGCACTAACGCCATGAGCAATGTCACTGTGGGCCGTGTCACCAGGGGCACTATCACCATGGTTAATGTTATCATTGGCACTTTCCCCGTGAGCACTGTCACCCTGGGCACTGTCATCATGGGCATGGTCACCGTGAGCACTATCTCCATGAGCACAGCCACTGTGAACACCATCACCATAATCACTGGCCTCATCGGTACTGTCACCATGAGCACTGCCACAATGAGCTCTGTCAGCATGGGCACTTCCCCCATGAGCACTGTCACTATGAGAACTGCTACCATGGGTATATTCACCATGAGTACTGTCACCCTGTGTATTGTCACCATTTGCACTGTCACCATGAAGACTATAACCGTGAGCGCTATCACCATGAGATCTCTCACCATGGTCACTGTCACCATGGCACCTTGCACAATGGGGGCTGTCAACATGAGTGCTGTCACCATTGGCACTATCACTGTGAGCATTCTCACTGTGGTCAGTGTCACCATGGGCACGGTCACCATGAGCACTGTCACCATAGGCAATGTCACCGTGGTCAGTGTCACCATGAGCACTGTCAACATGGGCACTCAGACAGTGGGCACTGTCACTGTGAGCACTGTCACCATGGGTACTGCCACCATGAGCAGTGTCTCTGTGAATACTGTCAGCATGGGTTTTTACCGTGAGCACTGTCACCATGAGCCCTGTCACCATTTTTTAGTGACACCATGTGCACTACCACCATGCGCACTCTCACCATGGGCACTGTCACCGAGAAAACTGTCACCATAAGTACTGTCTTCATGGGCACTGTCACCAAGGGCACGGCCAACATGTGAACTGTAACCATTGTCAGTATCACTGTGAGAAGTGTCATCATGGGAATTACCAACATAGGCACTGTCATCATGAGCACTTTCAGAACGGGAACTGTCACCATGGGCACTATCACCGTGAGGACTCTCACCATGGGAGTTATCGCCATGGGCACTATCAGCATTAGAACTGTCACCGTGGTCACTGTCACGATGGAATTTGTCACGGTGAGCACTGTCACGGTATGCAAAGTCACGGTTTGCACTGTCCCCTTGGGCCCTGTCACAGTGAGCACTATCACTTTGACGGTGGTGGCCATGGGCACTGCCACCATGGACACTATCAACTTGAAAATTATCACCATTTGTTCTCTCAGCGTGGTCACGGTCAACAAGTGCAGTCTCAGTATGCTCACTATGACCGTGAACACTGTCACCATGGGCACCTTAATCATGGGCACTATCACCGTGAGCACTATCACCATCGGCACTATCACTGTGATCACTGTCCCCATAGACACTATCATGGTGAGCACAGTTAACATGAGCATTGTAACTGTGAGCACTGTCACAATGGGTAATGCAACCATGAGCCCAGTCACCGTGAGCACTGTCAGCATGGGTTGTCACCCTGTGCACGGTCAGCATGAGCACTGTCACCATGGGCACTATAACTATTTTTCAGTGCCACCTTGTGCACTGTCACCTTGGACACTATCACCACGAGCACTGTCACCATGAGTACTGTCATCATGGGCAATGGCACAGCCACCATCTGCAATCTTACCATGGTCACTATCACTGTGAGCACTGTCACCAATGGAACTACCAACATGGGCACTGTCACCATGAGCACTTTCACCATACGAACTCTCACCATGGGCACTATGAACGTGAGAACGGTCACCATGGGCACTGTCACCATGAGCATTGTCATCATAGGCAATGTCACCGTGAGAACTATCACCATGCACACTGTCCACAAGGGTACTATCACATTGAGTTGTATCACCATGTGTACTGTCATCTTGGGCACAGTCACCATGGGCACACTCACCAAGTACACTATCACTATGCTCACTATTACTCTGAGCACTGTCACCATGGGCACCGTAACCATGGGCACTATCACCGGGAGCATTATCAGCATCGGCTCAACAGGCGTGATAACTGTCACCATGAGTCATATCACCGTGAGCACGGTTGCCATGGGCACTGTCACGATGTGCAATGCCCCATTGGAACTCTCACCATGGGAACTGCCACCATGAGCACTGTCACCATGAGAACTGTTACTATGAGAAATGTAACCATGGGCAATTTCTCGATGAGTACTCTCACCATGGGTATTTTCACCTTGGGCACTCTCAACGTAAACAGTATTACCATGAGCACTTTCACTGTGAGCACTGTCACCATGGGCACTGTCACAATGCGGAGTGTCACCATGAGCCATGTCACCATGGGAAATGTCACCGTGAGAAGTGTCACCATAGGCAATGTCACCATGGGCAATGTCACCATGGGAAATTCCATTTTGAGCACTGTCACCATGGGTACTGCAACCATGAGTACTGTCACCATGAGTACTCTCACCATTGGCAGTATCACCAGGCGCACTGTCACCATGGGCACTATCACCATGACATCTCTCAGAGTGAGCACTGTCACTGTGGGCACTGCCATCGTGAGCAATTCCACCATGGGCAATGTCACCATGGGCACTAACGCTGTGAGCACTCTCAACATGAGCACGTCACCATGAGCCCTGTCACCATGGGCAATGTCACTGTGAGAAGTTTCACCATAGGCAATGTCACCATAGGCACTGTCACCATGGTCACTGCCACCACTGTCACTGTCATTTTGAGCACTGTCACCATGGGTACTGCAACCATGAGCACTGTCACCATGAGCACTGTCACCATTGCGAGTATCACCATGTGCACTGTCACCATGAGCACTATCACAATGAGGACTGTCAGCGTGGGCACTGTCACTGTTGGCAAGGGCACCATGGCCACTTCCACCATGGGCAATGTCACCATGGGCACTATCACTGTGAGCACTGTCAATATGAGCACGTCATCATGGGCACTGTCAACATGGGTTCTATCTCAAAGGGCAATGTCACCATTAGCATTGTCAGGATGGGCAATTTCACCATGAGCACTGTCACCAAAGGCACTATCGCCATGAGCAATGTCACTGTGGGCCGTGTCACCAGGGGCACTATCACCATGGTTAATGTTATCATTGGCACTTTCCCCGTGAGCACTGTCACCCTGGGCACTGTCATCATGGGCACGGTCACCGTGAGCAATATCTCCATGAGCACAGCCACTGTGAACACCATCACCATAATCACTGGCCTCATTGGTACTGTCACCATGAGCACTGCCACAATGAGCACTGTCAGCATGGGCACTTCCCCCATGAGCACTGTCACTATGAGAACTGCTACCATGGGTATTTTCACCATGAGTACTGTCACCCTGTGTATTGTCACCATCTGCACTGTCACCATGAAGACTATAACCGTGAGCGCTATCACCATGAGATCTCTCACCATGGTCACTGTCACCATGGCACCTTGCACAATGGGGGCTGTCAACATGAGTGCTGTCACCATTGGCACTATCACTGTGAGCATTCTCACTGTGGTCAGTGTCACGATGGGCACTGTCACCATGAGCACTGTCACCATAGGCAATGTCACCTTGGTCAGTGTCACCATGAGCACTGTCAACATGGGCACTCATACAGTGGGCACTGTCACTGTGAGCACTGTCACCATGGGTACTGCCACCATGAGCAGTGTCTCTGTGAGTACTGTCAGCATGGGTTTTTACCGTGAGCACTGTCACCATGAGCCCTGTCACCATTTTTCAGTGACACCATGTGCACTACCACCATGCGCACTCTCACCATGGGCACTGTCACCGAGAAAACTGTCACCATAAGTACTGTCTTCATGGGCACTGTCACCAAGGGCACGGCCAACATGTGAACTGTAACCATTGTCAGTATCACTGTGAGAAGTGTCACCATGGGAATTACCAACATAGGCACTGTCATCCTTAGCACTTTCAGAACGGGAACTGTCACAATGGGCACTATCACCGTGAGGACTCTCACCACGGGAATTATCGCCATGGGCACTATCAGCATTAGAACTGTCACCGTGGTCACTGTCACGATGGAATTTGTCACTGTGAGCACTGTCACGATAGGCAAAGTCACGGTTTGCACTGTCCCCTTGGGCCCTGTCACAGTGAGCACTATCACTTTGACGGTGATGTCCATGGGCACTGCCACCATGGACACTACCAACTTGAGAATTATCACCATTTGTTCTCTCAGCGTGGTCACGGTCAACAAGTGCACTCTCACTATGCTCACTATGACCGTGAACACTGTCACCATGGGCACCTTAATCATGGGCACTATCACCGTGAGCACTATCACCATCGGCACTATCACTGTGATCACTGTCCCCATAGACACTATCATGGTGAGCACAGTTAACATGAGCATTGTAACTGTGAGCACTGTCACAATGGGTAATGCAACCATGAGCCCAGTCTCCGTGAGCACTGTCAGCATGGGTTGTCACCTTGTGCACGGTCAGCATGAGCACTGTCACCATGGGCACTATAACTATTTTTCAGTGCCACCATGTGCACTGTCACCTTGGACACTATCACCACGAGAACTGTCACCATGAGTACTGTCATCATGGGCAATGGCACAGCCACCATCTGCAATCTTACCATGGTCACTATCACTGTGAGCACTGTCACCAATGGAACTACCAACATGGGCACTGTCATCATGAGCACTTTCACCATACGAACTCTCACCATGGGCACTATGAACGTGAGAACGGTCACCATGGGCACTGTCACCATGAGCATTGTCATCATACGCAATGTCACCGTGAGAACTATCACCATGCGCACTGTCCACAAGGGTACTATCACATTGAGTTGTATCACCATGTGTACTGTCATCTTGGGCACAGTCACCATGGGCACACTCAGCAAGTACACTATCACTATGCTCACTATTACTCTGAACACTGTCACCATGGGCACCGTAACCATGGGCACTATCACCGGGAGCATTATCAGCATCGGCTCAACAGGCGTGATAACTGTCACCATGGGTCATATCACCGTGAGCACGGTTGCCATGGGCACTGTCACGATGTGCAATGCCCCATTGGTACTCTCACCATGGGAACTGCTACCATGAGCACTGTCACCATGAGAACTGTTACTATGAGAAATGTAACCATGGGCAATTTCTCGATGAGTACTCTCACCATGGGTATTTTCACCTTGGGCACTCTCAACGTAAACAGTATTACCATGAGCACTTTCACTGTGAGCACTGTCACCATGGGCACTGTCACAATGCGGAGTGTCACCATGAGCCATGTCACCATGGGAAATGTCACCGTGAGAAGTGTCACCATAGACAATGTCACCATGGGCAATGTCACCATGGGAAATGCCATTTTGAGCACTGTCACCATGGGTACTGCAACCATGAGTACTGTCACCATGAGTACTGTCACCATTGGCAGTATCACCAGGCGCACTGTCACCATGGGCACTATCACCATGACAACTCTCAGAGTGAGCACTGTCACTGTGGGCACTGCCATCGTGAGCAATTCCACCATGGGCAATGTCACCATGGGCACTAACGTTGTGAGCACTCTCAACATGAGCACGTCACCATGAGCCCTGTCACCATGGGCAATGTCACTGTGAGAAGTTTCACCATAGGCAATGTCACCGTGGGCACTGTCACCATGGTCACTGCCACCACTGTCACTGTCATTTTGAGCACTGTCACCATGGGTACTGCAACTATGAGCACTGTCACCATGAGCACTGTCACCATTGCGAGTATCACCATGTGCACTGTCACCATGAGCACTATCACAATGAGAACTGTCAGCCTGGGCACTGTCACTGTTGGCAAGGCACCATGGCCACTTCCACCATGGGCAATGTCACCATGGGCACTATCACTGTGAGCACTGTCAACATGAGCACGTCACCATGGGCACTGTCAACATGGGTACTATCTCAAAGGGCAATGTCACCATGAGCATTGTCAGGATGGGCAATTTCACCATGAGCACTGTCACCAAAGGCACTATCGCCATGAGCAATGTCACTGTGGGCCGTGTCACCAGGGGCACTATCACCATGGTTAATGTTATCATTGGCACTTTCCCCGTGAGCACTGTCACCCTGGGCACTGTCATCATGGGCACGTTCACCGTGAGCAATATCTCCATGAGCACAGCCACTGTGAACACCATCACCATAATCACTGGCCTCATTGGTACTGTCACCATGAGCACTGCCACAATGAGCACTGTCAGCATGGGCACTTCCCCCATGAGCACTGTCACTATGAGAACTGCTACCATGGGTATTTTCACCATGAGTACTGTCACCCTGTGTATTGTCACCATTTGCACTGTCACCATGAAGACTATAACCGTGAGCGCTATCACCATGAGATCTCTCACCATGGTCACTGTCACCATGGCACCTTGCACAATGGGGGCTGTCAACATGAGTGCTCTCACCATTGGCACTATCACTGTGAGCATTCTCACTGTGGTCAGTGTCACCATGGGCACTGTCACCATGAGCACTGTCACCATAGGCAATGTCACCGTGGTCAGTGTCACCATGAGCACTGTCAACATGGACACTCATACAGTGGGCACTGTCACTGTGAGCACTGTCACCATGGGTACTGCCACCATAAGCAGTGTCTCTGTGAGTACTGTCAGCATGGGTTTTTACCGTGAGCACTGTCACCATGAGCCCTGTCACCATTTTTTAGTGACACCATGTGCACTACCACCATGCGCACTCTCACCATGGGCACTGTCACCGAGAAAACTGTCACCATAAGTACTGTCTTCATGGGCACTGTCACCAAAGGCACGGCCAACATGTGAACTGTAACCATTGTCAGTATCACTGTGAGAAGTGTCACCATGGGAATTACCACCATAGGCACTGTCATCATGAGCACGTTCAGAACGGGAACTGTCACCATGGGCACTATCACCGTGAGGACTCTCACCATGGGAATTATCGCCATGGGCACTATCAGCATTAGAACTGTCACCGTGGTCACTGTCACGATGGAATTTGTCACTGTGAACACTGTCACGATAGGCAAAGTCACGGTTTGCACTGTCCCCTTGGGCCCTGTCACAGTGAGTACTATCACTTTGACGGTGGTGGCCATGGGTACTGCCACCATGGACAATACCAACTTGAGAATTATCACCATTTGTTCTCTCAGCGTGGTCACGGTCAACAAGTGCACTCTCACTATGCTCACTATGACCGTGAACACTGTCACCATGGGCACCTTAATCATGGGCACTATCACCGTGAGCACTATCACCATCGGCACTATCACTGTGATCACTGTCCCCATAGACACTATCATGGTGAGCACAGTTAACATGAGCATTGTAACTGTGAGCACTGTCACAATGGGTAATGCAACCATGAGCCCAGTCACCGTGAGCACTGTCAGCATGGGTTGTCACCTTGTGCACGGTCAGCATGAGCACTGTCACCATGGGCACTATAACTATTTTTCAGTGCCACCATGTGCACTGTCACCTTGGACACTATCACCACGAGCACTGTCACCATGAGTACTGTCATCATGGGCAATGGCACAGCCACCATCTGCAATCTTACCATGGTCACTATCACTGTGAGCACTGTCACCAATGGAACTACCAACATGGGCACTGTCATCATGAGCACTTTCACCATACGAACTCTCACCATGGGCACTATGAACGTGAGAACGGTCACCATGGGCACTGTCACCATGAGCATTGTCATCATAGGCAATGTCACCGTGAGAACTATCACCATGCGCACTGTCCACAAGGGTACTATCACATTGAGTTGTATCACCATGTGTACTGTCATCCTGGGCACAGTCACCATGGGCACACTCACCAAGTACACTATCACTATGCTCACTATTACTCTGAACACTGTCACCATGGGCACCGAAACCATGGGCACTATCACCGGGAGCATTATCAGCATCGGCTCAACAGGCGTGATAACTGTCACCATGGGTCATATCACCGTGAGCACGGTTGCCATGGGCACTGTCACGATGTGCAATGCCCCATTGGTACTCTCACCATGGGAACTGCCACCATGAGCACTGTCACCATGAGAACTGTTACTATGAGAAATGTAACCATGGGCAATTTCTCGATGAGTACTCTCACCATGGGTATTTTCACCTTGGGCACTCTCAACGTAAACAGTATTACCATGAGCACTTTCACTGTGAGCACTGTCACCATGGGCACTGTCACAATGCGGAGTGTCACCATGAGCCATGTCACCATGGGAAATGTCACCGTGAGAAGTGTCACCATAGGCAATGTCACCATGGGCAATGTCACCATGGGAAATGCCATTTTGAGCACTGTCACCATGGGTACTGCAACCATGAGTACTGTCACCATGAGTACTGTCACCATTGGCAGTATCACCAGGCGCACTGTCACCATGGGCACTATCACCATGACAACTCTCAGAGTGAGCACTGTCACTGTGGGCACTGCCATCGTGAGCAATTCCACCATGGGCAATGTCACCATGGGCACTAACGTTGTGAGCACTCTCAACATGAGCACGTCACCATGAGCACTGTCACCATGGGCAATGTCACTGTGAGAAGTTTCACCATAGGCAATGTCACCGTGGGCACTGTCACCATGGTCACTGCCACCACTGTCACTGTCATTTTGAGCACTGTCACCATGGGTACTGCAACCATGAGCACTGTCACCATGAGCACTGTCACCATTGCGAGTATCACCATGTGCACTGTCACCATGAGCACTATCACAATGAGGACTGTCAGCCTGGGCACTGTCACTGTTGGCAAGGCACCATGGCCACATCCACCATGGGCAATGTCACCATGGGCACTATCACTGTGAGCACTGTCAACATGAGCACGTCACCATGAGCACTGTCAACCTGGGTACTATCTCAAAGGGCAATGTCACCATGAGCATTGTCAGGATGGGCAATTTCACCATGAGCACTGTCACCAAAGGCACTATCGCCATGAGCAATGTCACTGTGGGCCGTGTCACCAGGGGCACTATCACCATGGTTAATGTTATCATTGGCACTTTCCCCGTGAGCACTGTCACCCTGGGCACTGTCATCATGGGCACTGTCACCGTGAGCAATATCTCCATGAGCACAGCCACTGTGAACACCATCACCATAATCACTTGCCTCATTTGTACTGTCACCATGAGCACTGCCACAATGAGCACTGTCAGCATGGGCACTTCCCCCATGAGCACTGTCACTATGAGAACTGCTACCATGGGTATATTCACCATGAGTACTGTCACCCTGTGTATTGTCACCATTTGCACTGTCACCATGAAGACTATAACCGTGAGCGCTATCACCATGAGATCTCTCACCATGGTCACTGTCACCATGGCACCTTGCACAATGGGGGCTGTCAACATGAGTGCTGTCACCATTGGCACTATCACTGTGAGCATTCTCACTGTGGTCAGTGTCACGATGGGCACTGTCACCATAGGCAATGTCACCTTGGTCAGTGTCACCATGAGCACTGTCAACATGGGCACTCATACAGTGGGCACTGTCACTGTGAGCACTGTCACCATGGGTACTGCCACCATGAGCAGTGTCTCTGTGAGTACTGTCAGCATGGGTTTTTACCGTGAGCACTGTCACCATGAGCCCTGTCACCATTTTTCAGTGACACCATGTGCACTACCACCATGCGCACTCTCACCATGGGCACTGTCACCGAGAAAACTGTCACCATAAGTACTGTCTTCATGGGCACTGTCACCAAGGGCACGGCCAACATGTGAACTGGAACCATTGTCAGTATCACTATGAGAAGTGTCACCATGGGAATTCCCAACATAGGAACTGTCATCCTTAGCACTTTCAGAAAGGGAACTGTCACAATGGGCACTATCACCGTGAGGACTCTCACCACGGGAATTATCGCCATGGGCACTATCAGCATTAGAACTGTCACCGTGGTCACTGTCACGATGGAATTTGTCACTGTGAGCACTGTCACGATAGGCAAAGTCACGGTTTGCACTGTCCCCTTGGGCCCTGTCACAGTGAGCACTATCACTTTGACGGTGATGTCCATGGGCACTGCCACCATGGACACTACCAACTTGAGAATTATCACCATTTGTTATCTCAGCGTGGTCACGGTCAACAAGTGCACTCTCACTATGCTCACTATGACCGTGAACACTGTCACCATGGGCACCTTAATCATGGGCACTATCACCGTGAGCACTATCACCATCGGCACTATCACTGTGATCACTGTCACCATAGACACTATCATGGTGAGCACCGTTAACATGAGCATTGTAACTGTGAGCACTGTCACAATGGGTAATGCAACCATGAGCCCAGTCACCGTGAGCACTGTCAGCATGGGTTGTAACCTTGTGCACGGTCAGCATGAGCACTGTTACCATGGGCACTATAACTATTTTTCAGTGCCACCATGTGCACTGTCACCTTGGACACTATCACCACGAGCACTGTCACCATGAGTACTGTCATCATGGGCAATGGCACAGCCACCATCTGCAATCTTACCATGGTCACTATCACTGTGAGCACTGTCACCAATGGAACTACCAACATGGGCACTGTCATCATGAGCACTTTCACCATACGAACTCTCACCATGGGCACTATGAACGTGAGAACGGTCACCATGGGCACTGTCACCATGAGCATTGTCATCATAGGCAATGTCACCGTGAGAACTATCACCATGCGCACTGTCCACAAGGGCACTATCACATTGAGTTGTATCACCATGTGTACTGTCATCTTGGGCACAGTCACCATGGGTACACTCACGAAGTACACTATCAGTATGCTCACTATTACTCTGAACACTGTCACCATGGGCACCGTAACCATGGGCACTATCACCGGGAGCATTATCAGCATCGGCACAACAGGCGTGATAACTGTCACCATGGGTCATATCACCGTGAGCACGGTTGCCATGGGCACTGTCACGATGTGCAATGCCCCATTGGTACTCTCACCATGGGAACTGCCACCATGAGCACTGTCACCATGAGCACTGACACCACGATCACTGCCACCGAGGGCACTGCCACCATGAGCACTGTCACCATGAGAACTGTTACTATGTGAAATGTAACCATGGGCAATTTCTCGATGAGTACTCTCACCATGGGTATTTTCACCTTGGGCACTCTCAACGTAAACAGTATTACCATGAGCAGTTTCACTGTGAGCACTGTCACCATGGGCACTGTCACAATGCGGAGTGTCACCATGAGCCATGTCACCATGGGAAATGTCACCGTGAGAACTGTCACCATAGGCAATGTCACCATGGGCAATGTCACCATGGGAAATGCCATTTTGAGCACTGTCACCATGGGAACTGCAACCATGAGTACTGTCACCATGAGTACTGTCACCATTGGCAGTATCACCAGGCGCACTGTCACCATGGGCACTATCACCATGACAACTCTCAGAGTGAGCACTGTCACTGTGGGCACTGCCATCGTGAGCAATTCCACCATGGGCAATGTAACCATGTGCACTAACGCTGTGAGCACTCTCAACATGAGCACGTCACCATGAGCCCTGTCACCATGGACAATGTCACTGTGAGAAGTTTCACCATAGGCAATGTCACCGTGGGCACTGTCACCATGGTCACTGCCACCACTGTCACTGTCATTTTGAGCACTGTCACCATGGGTACCGCAACCATGAGCACTGTCACCATGAGCACTGTCACCATTGCGAGTATCACCATGTGCACTGTCACCATGAGCACTAACACAATGAGAACTGTCAGCGTGGGCACTGTCACTGTTGGCAAGGGCACCATGGCCACTTCCACCATGGGCAATGTCACCATGGGCACTATCACTGTGAGCACTGTCAACATGAGCACGTCACCATGGGCACTGTCAACATGGGTACTATCTCAAAGGGCAATGTCACCATGAGCATTGTCAGGATGGGCAATTTCACCATGGGCACTGTCACCAAAGGCACTATCGCCATGAGCAATGTCACTGTGGGCCGTGTCACCAGGGGCACTATCACCGTGGTTAATGTTATCATTGGCACTTTCCCCTTGAGCACTGTCACCCTGGGCACTGTCATCATGGGCACGGTCACCGTGAGCAATATCTCCATGAGCACAGCCACTGTGAACACCATCACCATAATCACTGGCCTCATTGGTACTGTCACCATGAGCACTGCCACAATGAGCACTGTCAGCATGGGCACTTCCCCCATGAGCACTGTCACTATGAGAACTGCTACCATGGGTATTTTCACCATGAGTACTGTCACCCTGTGTATTGTCACCATTTGCACTGTCACCATGAAGACTATAACCGTGAGCGCTATTACCATGAGATCTCTCACCATGGTCACTGTCACCATGGCACCTTGCACAATGGGGGCTGTCAACATGAGTGCTGTCACCATTGGCTTTATCACTGTGAGCATTCTCACTGTGGTCAGTGTCACCATGGGCACTGTCACCATGAGCACTGTCACCATAGGCAATGTCACCGTGGTCAGTGTCACCATGAGCACTGTCAACATGGGCACTCATACAGTGGGCACTGTCACTGTGAGCACTGTCACCATGGGTACTGCCACCATGAGCAGTGTCTCTGTGAGTACTGTCAGCATGGGTTTTTACCGTGAGCACTGTCACCATGAGCCCTGTCACCATTTTTCAGTGACACCATGTGCACTACCACCATGCGCACTCTCACCATGGGCACTGTCACCGAGAAAACTGTCACCATAAGTACTGTCTTCATGGGCACTGTCACCAAGGGCACGGCCAACATGTGAACTGTAACCATTGTCAGTATCACTGTGAGAAGTGTCACCATGGGAATTACCAACATAGGCACTGTCATCCTTAGCACTTTCAGAACGGGAACTGTCACAATGGGCACTATCACCGTGAGGACTCTCACCACGGGAATTATCGCCATGGGCACTATCAGCATTAGAACTGTCACCGTGGTCACTGTCACGATGGAATTTGTCACTGTGAGCACTGTCACGATAGGCAAAGTCACGGTTTGCACTGTCCCCTTGGGCCCTGTCACAGTGAGCACTATCACTTTGACGGTGATGTCCATGGGCACTGCCACCATGGACACTACCAACTTGAGAATTATCACCATTTGTTCTCTCAGCGTGGTCACGGTAAACAAGTGCACTAACACTATGCTAACTATGACCGTGAACACTGTCACCATGGGCACCTTAATCATGGGCACTATCACCGTGAGCACTATCACCATCGGCACTATCACTGTGATCACTGTCACCATAGACACTATCATGGTGAGCACAGTTAACATGAGCATTGTAACTGTGAGCACTGTCACAATGGGTAATGCAACCATGAGCCCAGTCACCGTGAGCACTGTCAGCATGGGTTGTCACCTTGTGCACGGTCAGCATGAGCACTGTCACCATGGGCACTATAACTATTTTTCAGTGCCACCATGTGCACTGTCACCTTGGACACTATCACCACGAGCACTGTCACCATGAGTACTGTCATCATGGGCAATGGCACAGCCACCATCTGCAATCTTACCATGGTCACTATCACTGTGAGCACTGTCACCAATGGAACTACCAACATGGACACTGTCATCATGAGCACTTTCACCATACGAACTCTCACCATGGACACTATGAACGTGAGAACGGTCACCATGGGTACTGTCACCATGAGCATTGTCATCATAGGCAATGTCACCGTGAGAACTATCACCATGCGCACTGTCCACAAGGGTACTATCACATTGAGTTGTATCACCATGTGTACTGTCATCTTGGGCACAGTCACCATGGGCACACTCAGCAAGTACACTATCACTATGCTCACTATTACTCTGAACACTGTCACCATGGGCACCGTAACCATGGGCACTATCACCGGGAGCATTATCAGCATCGGCTCAACAGGCGTGATAACTGTCACCATGGGTCATATCACCGTGAGCACGGTTGCCATGGGCACTGTCACGATGTGCAATGCCCCATTGGTACTCTCACCATGGGAACTGCCACCATGAGCACTGTCACCATGAGAACTGTTACTATGAGAAATGTAACCATGGGCAATTTCTCGATGAGTACTCTCACCATGGGTATTTTCACCTTGGGCACTCTCAACGTAAACAGTATTACCATGAGCACTTTCACTGTGAGCACTGTCACCATGGGCACTGTCACAATGCGGAGGGTCACCATGAGCCATGTCACCATGGGAAATGTCACCGTGAGAAGTGTCACCATAGGCAATGTCAACATGGGCAATGTCACCATGGGAAATGCCATTTTGAGCACTGTCACCATGGGTACTGCAACCATGAGTACTGTCACCATGAGTACTGTCACCATTGGCAGTATCACCAGGCGCACTGTCACCATGGGCACTATCACCATGACAACTCTCAGAGTGAGCACTGTCACTGTGGGCACTGCCATCGTGAGCAATTCCACCATGGGCAATGTCACCATGGGCACTAACGTTGTGAGCACTCTCAACATGAGCACGTCACCATGAGCCCTGTCACCATGGGCAATGTCACTGTGAGAAGTTTCACCATAGGCAATGTCACCGTGGGCACTGTCACCATGATCACTGCCACCACTGTCACTGTCATTTTGAGCACTGTCACCATGGGTACTGCAACCATGAGCACTGTCACCATGAGCACTGTCACCATTGCGAGTATCACCATGTGCACTGTCACCATGAGCACTAACACAATGAGAACTGTCAGCGTGGGCACTGTCACTGTTGGCAAGGGCACCATGGCCACTTCCACCATGGGCAATGTCACCATGGGCACTATCACTGTGAGCACTGTCAACATGAGCACGTCACCATGGGCACTGTCAACATGGGTACTATCTCAAAGGGCAATGTCACCATGAGCATTGTCAGGATGGGCAATTTCACCATGAGCACTGTCACCAAAGTCACTAACGCCATGAGCAATGTCACTGTGGGCCGTGTCACCAGGGGCACTATCACCATGGTTAATGTTATCATTGGCACTTTCCCCGTGAGCACTGTCACCCTGGGCACTGTCATCATGGGCATGGTCACCGTGAGCACTATCTCCATGAGCACAGCCACTGTGAACACCATCACCATAATCACTGGCCTCATCGGTACTGTCACCATGAGCACTGCCACAATGAGCTCTGTCAGCATGGGCACTTCCCCCATGAGCACTGTCACTATGAGAACTGCTACCATGGGTATTTTCACCATGAGTACTGTCACCCTGTGTATTGTCACCATTTGCACTGTCACCATGAAGACTATAACCGTGAGCGCTATCACCATGAGATCTCTCACCATGGTCACTGTCACCATGGCACCTTGCACAATGGGGGCTGTCAACATGAGTGCTGTCACCATTGGCACTATCACTGTGAGCATTCTCACTGTGGTCAGTGTCACCATGGGCACTGTCACCATGAGCACTGTCACCATAGGCAATGTCACCGTGGTCAGTGTCACCATGAGCACTGTCAACATGGACACTCATACAGTGGGCACTGTCACTGTGAGCACTGTCACCATGGGTACTGCCACCATAAGCAGTGTCTCTGTGAGTACTGTCAGCATGGGTTTTTACCGTGAGCACTGTCACCATGAGCCCTGTCACCATTTTTTAGTGACACCATGTGCACTACCACCATGCGCACTCTCACCATGGGCACTGTCACCGAGAAAACTGTCACCATAAGTACTGTCTTCATGGGCACTGTCACCAAGGGCACGGCCAACATGTGAACTGTAACCATTGTCAGTATCACTGTGAGAAGTGTCATCATGGGAATTACCAACATAGGCACTGTCATCATGAGCACTTTCAGAACGGGAACTGTCACCATGGGCACTATCACCGTGAGGACTCTCACCATGGGAGTTATCGCCATGGGCACTATCAGCATTAGAACTGTCACCGTGGTCACTGTCACGATGGAATTTGTCACGGTGAGCACTGTCACGGTATGCAAAGTCACGGTTTGCACTGTCCCCTTGGGCCCTGTCACAGTGAGCACTATCACTTTGACGGTGGTGGCCATGGGCACTGCCACCATGGACACTATCAACTTGAAAATTATCACCATTTGTTCTCTCAGCTTGGTCACGGTCAACAAGTGCAGTCTCAGTATGCTCACTATGACCGTGAACACTGTCACCATGGGCACCTTAATCATGGGCACTATCACCGTGAGCACTATCACCATCGGCACTATCACTGTGATCACTGTCCCCATAGACACTATCATGGTGAGCACAGTTAACATGAGCATTGTAACTGTGAGCACTGTCACAATGGGTAATGCAACCATGAGCCCAGTCACCGTGAGCACTGTCAGCATGGGTTGTCACCTTGTGCACGGTCAGCATGAGCACTGTCACCAAGGGACTATAACTATTTTTCAGTGCCGCCATGTGCACTCTCACCTTGGACACTATCACCACGAGCACTGTCACCATGAGTACTGTCATCATGGGCAATGGCACAGCCACCATCTGCAATCTTACCATGGTCACTATCACTGTGAGCACTGTCACCAATGGAACTACCAACATGGGCACTGTCATCATGAGCACTTTCACCATACGAACTCTCACCATGGGCACTATGAACGTGAGAACGGTCACCATGGGCACTGTCACCATGAGCATTGTCATCATAGGCAATGTCACCGTGAGAACTATCACCATGCACACTGTCCACAAGGGCACTATCACATTGAGTTGTATCACCATGTGTACTGTCATCTTGGGCACAGTCACCATGGGCACACTCACCAAGTACACTATCACTATGCTCACTATTACTCTGAACACTGTCACCATGGGCACCGTAACCATGGGCACTATCACCGGGAGCATTATCAGCATCGGCACAACAGGCGTGATAACTGTCACCATGGGTCATATCACCGTGAGCACGGTTGCCATGGGCACTGTCATGATGTGCAATGCCCCATTGGTACTCTCACCATGGGAACTGCCACCAGGAGCACTGTCACCATGAGCACTGACACCACGATCACTGCCACCGAGGGCACTGCAACCATGAGCACTGTCACCATGAGAACTGTTACTATGAGAAATGTAACCATGGGCAATTTCTCGATGAGTACTCTCACCATGGGTATTTTCACCTTGGGCACTCTCAACGTAAACAGTATTACCATGAGCACTTTCACTGTGAGCACTCTCACCATGGGCACTGTCACAATGCGGAGTGTCACCATGAGCCATGTCACCATGGGAAATGTCACCATGAGAAGTGTCACCATAGGCAATGTCACCATGGGCAATGTCACCATGGGAAATGCCATTTTGAGCACTGTCACCATGGGTAATGCAACCATGAGTACTGTCACCATGAGTACTGTCACCATTGCGAGTATCACCATGTGCACTGTCACCATGAGCACTATCACAATGAGAACTGTCAGCCTGGGCACTGTCACTGTTGGCAAGGCAGCATGGCCACTTCCACCATGGGCAATGTCACCATGGGCACTATCACTGTGAGCACTGTCAACATGAGCACGTCACCATGGGCACTGTCAACATGGGTACTATCTCAAAGGGCAATGTCACCATGAGCATTGTCAGGATGGGCAATTTCACCATGAGCACTGTCACCAAAGGCACTATCGCCATGAGCAATGTCACTGTGGGCCGTGTCACCAGGGGCACTATCACCATGGTTAATGTTATCATTGGCACTTTCCCCGTGAGCACTGTCACCCTGGGCACTGTCATCATGGGCACGTTCACCGTGAGCAATATCTCCATGAGCACAGCCACTGTGAACACCATCACCATAATCACTGGCCTCATTGGTACTGTCACCATGAGCACTGCCACAATGAGCACTGTCAGCATGGGCACTTCCCCCATGAGCACTGTCACTATGAGAACTGCTACCATGGGTATTTTCACCATGAGTACTGTCACCCTGTGTATTGTCACCATTTGCACTGTCACCATGAAGACTATAACCGTGAGCGCTATCACCATGAGATCTCTCACCATGGTCACTGTCACCATGGCACCTTGCACAATGGGGGCTGTCAACATGAGTGCTCTCACCATTGGCACTATTACTGTGAGCATTCTCACTGTGGTCAGTGTCACCATGGGCACTGTCACCATGAGCACTGTCACCATAGGCAATGTCACCGTGGTCAGTGTCACCATGAGCACTGTCAACATGGACACTCATACAGTGGGCACTGTCACTGTGAGCACTGTCACCATGGGTACTGCCACCATAAGCAGTGTCTCTGTGAGTACTGTCAGCATGGGTTTTTACCGTGAGCACTGTCACCATGAGCCCTGTCACCATTTTTTAGTGACACCATGTGCACTACCACCATGCGCACTCTCACCATGGGCACTGTCACCGAGAAAACTGTCACCATAAGTACTGTCTTCATGGGCACTGTCACCAAAGGCACGGCCAACATGTGAACTGTAACCATTGTCAGTATCACTGTGAGAAGTGTCACCATGGGAATTACCACCATAGGCACTGTCATCATGAGCACGTTCAGAACGGGAACTGTCACCATGGGCACTATCACCGTGAGGACTCTCACCATGGGAATTATCGCCATGGGCACTATCAGCATTAGAACTGTCACCGTGGTCACTGTCACGATGGAATTTGTCACTGTGAACACTGTCACGATAGGCAAAGTCACGGTTTGCACTGTCCCCTTGGGCCCTGTCACAGTGAGTACTATCACTTTGACGGTGGTGGCCATGGGTACTGCCACCATGGACAATACCAACTTGAGAATTATCACCATTTGTTCTCTCAGCGTGGTCACGGTCAACAAGTGCACTCTCACTATGCTCACTATGACCGTGAACACTGTCACCATGGGCACCTTAATCATGGGCACTATCACCGTGAGCACTATCACCATCGGCACTATCACTGTGATCACTGTCCCCATAGACACTATCATGGTGAGCACAGTTAACATGAGCATTGTAACTGTGAGCACTGTCACAATGGGTAATGCAACCATGAGCCCAGTCACCGTGAGCACTGTCAGCATGGGTTGTCACCTTGTGCACGGTCAGCATGAGCACTGTCACCATGGGCACTATAACTATTTTTCAGTGCCACCATGTGCACTGTCACCTTGGACACTATCACCACGAGCACTGTCACCATGAGTACTGTCATCATGGGCAATGGCACAGCCACCATCTGCAATCTTACCATGGTCACTATCACTGTGAGCACTGTCACCAATGGAACTACCAACATGGGCACTGTCATCATGAGCACTTTCACCATACGAACTCTCACCATGGGCACTATGAACGTGAGAACGGTCACCATGGGCACTGTCACCATGAGCATTGTCATCATAGGCAATGTCACCGTGAGAACTATCACCATGCGCACTGTCCACAAGGGTACTATCACATTGAGTTGTATCACCATGTGTACTGTCATCCTGGGCACAGTCACCATGGGCACACTCACCAAGTACACTATCACTATGCTCACTATTACTCTGAACACTGTCACCATGGGCACCGAAACCATGGGCACTATCACCGGGAGCATTATCAGCATCGGCTCAACAGGCGTGATAACTGTCACCATGGGTCATATCACCGTGAGCACGGTTGCCATGGGCACTGTCACGATGTGCAATGCCCCATTGGTACTCTCACCATGGGAACTGCCACCATGAGCACTGTCACCATGAGAACTGTTACTATGAGAAATGTAACCATGGGCAATTTCTCGATGAGTACTCTCACCATGGGTATTTTCACCTTGGGCACTCTCAACGTAAACAGTATTACCATGAGCACTTTCACTGTGAGCACTGTCACCATGGGCACTGTCACAATGCGGAGTGTCACCATGAGCCATGTCACCATGGGAAATGTCACCGTGAGAAGTGTCACCATAGGCAATGTCACCATGGGCAATGTCACCATGGGAAATGCCATTTTGAGCACTGTCACCATGGGTACTGCAACCATGAGTACTGTCACCATGAGTACTGTCACCATTGGCAGTATCACCAGGCGCACTGTCACCATGGGCACTATCACCATGACAACTCTCAGAGTGAGCACTGTCACTGTGGGCACTGCCATCGTGAGCAATTCCACCATGGGCAATGTCACCATGGGCACTAACGTTGTGAGCACTCTCAACATGAGCACGTCACCATGAGCACTGTCACCATGGGCAATGTCACTGTGAGAAGTTTCACCATAGGCAATGTCACCGTGGGCACTGTCACCATGGTCACTGCCACCACTGTCACTGTCATTTTGAGCACTGTCACCATGGGTACTGCAACCATGAGCACTGTCACCATGAGCACTGTCACCATTGCGAGTATCACCATGTGCACTGTCACCATGAGCACTATCACAATGAGGACTGTCAGCCTGGGCACTGTCACTGTTGGCAAGGCACCATGGCCACATCCACCATGGGCAATGTCACCATGGGCACTATCACTGTGAGCACTGTCAACATGAGCACGTCACCATGAGCACTGTCAACCTGGGTACTATCTCAAAGGGCAATGTCACCATGAGCATTGTCAGGATGGGCAATTTCACCATGAGCACTGTCACCAAAGGCACTATCGCCATGAGCAATGTCACTGTGGGCCGTGTCACCAGGGGCACTATCACCATGGTTAATGTTATCATTGGCACTTTCCCCGTGAGCACTGTCACCCTGGGCACTGTCATCATGGGCACTGTCACCGTGAGCAATATCTCCATGAGCACAGCCACTGTGAACACCATCACCATAATCACTTGCCTCATTTGTACTGTCACCATGAGCACTGCCACAATGAGCACTGTCAGCATGGGCACTTCCCCCATGAGCACTGTCACTATGAGAACTGCTACCATGGGTATATTCACCATGAGTACTGTCACCCTGTGTATTGTCACCATTTGCACTGTCACCATGAAGACTATAACCGTGAGCGCTATCACCATGAGATCTCTCACCATGGTCACTGTCACCATGGCACCTTGCACAATGGGGGCTGTCAACATGAGTGCTGTCACCATTGGCACTATCACTGTGAGCATTCTCACTGTGGTCAGTGTCACGATGGGCACTGTCACCATAGGCAATGTCACCTTGGTCAGTGTCACCATGAGCACTGTCAACATGGGCACTCATACAGTGGGCACTGTCACTGTGAGCACTGTCACCATGGGTACTGCCACCATGAGCAGTGTCTCTGTGAGTACTGTCAGCATGGGTTTTTACCGTGAGCACTGTCACCATGAGCCCTGTCACCATTTTTCAGTGACACCATGTGCACTACCACCATGCGCACTCTCACCATGGGCACTGTCACCGAGAAAACTGTCACCATAAGTACTGTCTTCATGGGCACTGTCACAAAGGGCACGGCCAACATGTGAACTGGAACCATTGTCAGTATCACTATGAGAAGTGTCACCATGGGAATTCCCAACATAGGAACTGTCATCCTTAGCACTTTCAGAAAGGGAACTGTCACAATGGGCACTATCACCGTGAGGACTCTCACCACGGGAATTATCGCCATGGGCACTATCAGCATTAGAACTGTCACCGTGGTCACTGTCACGATGGAATTTGTCACTGTGAGCACTGTCACGATAGGCAAAGTCACGGTTTGCACTGTCCCCTTGGGCCCTGTCACAGTGAGCACTATCACTTTGACGGTGATGTCCATGGGCACTGCCACCATGGACACTACCAACTTGAGAATTATCACCATTTGTTCTCTCAGCGTGGTCACGGTCAACAAGTGCACTCTCACTATGCTCACTATGACCGTGAACACTGTCACCATGGGCACCTTAATCATGGGCACTATCACCGTGAGCACTATCACCATCGGCACTATCACTGTGATCACTGTCACCATAGACACTATCATGGTGAGCACCGTTAACATGAGCATTGTAACTGTGAGCACTGTCACAATGGGTAATGCAACCATGAGCCCAGTCACCGTGAGCACTGTCAGCATGGGTTGTAACCTTGTGCACGGTCAGCATGAGCACTGTTACCATGGGCACTATAACTATTTTTCAGTGCCACCATGTGCACTGTCACCTTGGACACTATCACCACGAGCACTGTCACCATGAGTACTGTCATCATGGGCAATGGCACAGCCACCATCTGCAATCTTACCATGGTCACTATCACTGTGAGCACTGTCACCAATGGAACTACCAACATGGGCACTGTCATCATGAGCACTTTCACCATACGAACTCTCACCATGGGCACTATGAACGTGAGAACGGTCACCATGGGCACTGTCACCATGAGCATTGTCATCATAGGCAATGTCACCGTGAGAACTATCACCATGCGCACTGTCCACAAGGGCACTATCACATTGAGTTGTATCACCATGTGTACTGTCATCTTGGGCACAGTCACCATGGGTGCACTCACGAAGTACACTATCACTATGCTCACTATTACTCTGAACACTGTCACCATGGGCACCGTAACCATGGGCACTATCACCGGGAGCATTATCAGCATCGGCACAACAGGCGTGATAACTGTCACCATGGGTCATATCACCGTGAGCACGGTTGCCATGGGCACTGTCACGATGTGCAATGCCCCATTGGTACTCTCACCATGGGAACTGCCACCATGAGCACTGTCACCATGAGCACTGACACCACGATCACTGCCACCGAGGGCACTGCCACCATGAGCACTGTCACCATGAGAACTGTTACTATGTGAAATGTAACCATGGGCAATTTCTCGATGAGTACTCTCACCATGGGTATTTTCACCTTGGGCACTCTCAACGTAAACAGTATTACCATGAGCAGTTTCACTGTGAGCACTGTCACCATGGGCACTGTCACAATGCGGAGTGTCACCATGAGCCATGTCACCATGGGAAATGTCACCGTGAGAACTGTCACCATAGGCAATGTCACCATGGGCAATGTCACCATGGGAAATGCCATTTTGAGCACTGTCACCATGGGTACTGCAACCATGAGTACTGTCACCATGAGTACTGTCACCATTGGCAGTATCACCAGGCGCACTGTCACCATGGGCACTATCACCATGACAACTCTCAGAGTGAGCACTGTCACTGTGGGCACTGCCATCGTGAGCAATTCCACCATGGGCAATGTCACCATGTGCACTAACGCTGTGAGCACTCTCAACATGAGCACGTCACCATGAGCCCTGTCACCATGGACAATGTCACTGTGAGAAGTTTCACCATAGGCAATGTCACCGTGGGCACTGTCACCATGGTCACTGCCACCACTGTCACTGTCATTTTGAGCACTGTCACCATGGGTACTGCAACCATGAGCACTGTCACCATGAGCACTGTCACCATTGCGAGTATCACCATGTGCACTGTCACCATGGGCACTATCACAATGAGAACTGTCAGCGTGGGCACTGTCACTGTTGGCAAGGGCACCATGGCCACTTCCACCATGGGCAATGTCACCATGGGCACTATCACTGTGAGCACTGTCAACATGAGCACGTCACCATGGGCACTGTCAACATGGGTACTATCTCAAAGGGCAATGTCACCATGAGCATTGTCAGGATGGGCAATTTCACCATGGGCACTGTCACCAAAGGCACTATCGCCATGAGCAATGTCACTGTGGGCCGTGTCACCAGGGGCACTATCACCGTGGTTAATGTTATCATTGGCACTTTCCCCTTGAGCACTGTCACCCTGGGCACTGTCATCATGGGCACGGTCACCGTGAGCAATATCTCCATGAGCACAGCCACTGTGAACACCATCACCATAATCACTGGCCTCATTGGTACTGTCACCATGAGCACTGCCACAATGAGCACTGTCAGCATGGGCACTTCCCCCATGAGCACTGTCACTATGAGAACTGCTACCATGGGTATTTTCACCATGAGTACTGTCACCCTGTGTATTGTCACCATTTGCACTGTCACCATGAAGACTATAACCGTGAGCGCTATTACCATGAGATCTCTCACCATGGTCACTGTCACCATGGCACCTTGCACAATGGGGGCTGTCAACATGAGTGCTGTCACCATTGGCATTATCACTGTGAGCATTCTCACTGTGGTCAGTGTCACCATGGGCACTGTCACCATGAGCACTGTCACCATAGGCAATGTCACCGTGGTCAGTGTCACCATGAGCACTGTCAACATGGGCACTCATACAGTGGGCACTGTCACTGTGAGCACTGTCACCATGGGTACTGCCACCATGAGCAGTGTCTCTGTGAGTACTGTCAGCATGGGTTTTTACCGTGAGCACTGTCACCATGAGCCCTGTCACCATTTTTCAGTGACACCATGTGCACTACCACCATGCGCACTCTCACCATGGGCACTGTCACCGAGAAAACTGTCACCATAAGTACTGTCTTCATGGGCACTGTCACCAAGGGCACGGCCAACATGTGAACTGTAACCATTGTCAGTATCACTGTGAGAAGTGTCACCATGGGAATTACCAACATAGGCACTGTCATCCTTAGCACTTTCAGAACGGGAACTGTCACAATGGGCACTATCACCGTGAGGACTCTCACCACGGGAATTATCGCCATGGGCACTATCAGCATTAGAACTGTCACCGTGGTCACTGTCACGATGGAATTTGTCACTGTGAGCACTGTCACGATAGGCAAAGTCACGGTTTGCACTGTCCCCTTGGGCCCTGTCACAGTGAGCACTATCACTTTGACGGTGATGTCCATGGGCACTGCCACCATGGACACTACCAACTTGAGAATTATCACCATTTGTTCTCTCAGCGTGGTCACGGTAAACAAGTGCACTAACACTATGCTCACTATGACCGTGAACACTGTCACCATGGGCACCTTAATCATGGGCACTAGCACTGTGAGCACTATCACCATCGGCACTATCACTGTGATCACTGTCACCATAGACGCTATCATGGTGAGCACAGTTAACATGAGCATTGTAACTGTGAGCACTGTCACAATGGGTAATGCAACCATGAGCCCAGTCACCGTGAGCACTGTCAGCATGGGTTGTCACCTTGTGCACGGTCAGCATGAGCACTGTCACCATGGGCACTATAACTATTTTTCAGTGCCACCATGTGCACTGTCACCTTGGACACTATCACCACGAGCACTGTCACCATGAGTACTGTCATAATGGGCAATGGCACAGCCATCATCTGCAATCTTACCATGGTCACTATCACTGTGAGCACTGTCACCAATGGAACTACCAACATGGACACTGTCATCATGAGCACTTTCACCATACGAACTCTCACCATGGACACTATGAACGTGAGAACGGTCACCATGGGTACTGTCACCATGAGCATTGTCATCATAGGCAATGTCACCGTGAGAACTATCACCATGCGCACTGTCCACAAGGGTACTATCACATTGAGTTGTATCACCATGTGTACTGTCATCTTGGGCACAGTCACCATGGGCACACTCAGCAAGTACACTATCACTATGCTCACTATTACTCTGAACACTGTCACCATGGGCACCGTAACCATGGGCACTATCACCGGGAGCATTATCAGCATCGGCTCAACAGGCGTGATAACTGTCACCATGGGTCATATCACCGTGAGCACGGTTGCCATGGGCACTGTCACGATGTGCAATGCCCCATTGGTACTCTCACCATGGGAACTGCCACCATGAGCACTGTCACCATGAGAACTGTTACTATGAGAAATGTAACCATGGGCAATTTCTCGATGAGTACTCTCACCATGGGTATTTTCACCTTGGGCACTCTCAACGTAAACAGTATTACCATGAGCACTTTCACTGTGAGCACTGTCACCATGGGCACTGTCACAATGCGGAGGGTCACCATGAGCCATGTCACCATGGGAAATGTCACCGTGAGAAGTGTCACCATAGGCAATGTCACCATGGGCAATGTCACCATGGGAAATGCCATTTTGAGCACTGTCACCATGGGTACTGCAACCATGAGTACTGTCACCATGAGTACTGTCACCATTGGCAGTATCACCAGGCGCACTGTCACCATGGGCACTATCACCATGACAACTCTCAGAGTGAGCACTGTCACTGTGGGCACTGCCATCGTGAGCAATTCCACCATGGGCAATGTCACCATGGGCACTAACGTTGTGAGCACTCTCAACATGAGCACGTCACCATGAGCCCTGTCACCATGGGCAATGTCACTGTGAGAAGTTTCACCATAGGCAATGTCACCGTGGGCACTGTCACCATGATCACTGCCACCACTGTCACTGTCATTTTGAGCACTGTCACCATGGGTACTGCAACCATGAGCACTGTCACCATGAGCACTGTCACCATTGCGAGTATCACCATGTGCACTGTCACCATGAGCACTAACACAATGAGAACTGTCAGCGTGGGCACTGTCACTGTTGGCAAGGGCACCATGGCCACTTCCACCATGGGCAATGTCACCATGGGCACTATCACTGTGAGCACTGTCAACATGAGCACGTCACCATGGGCACTGTCAACATGGGTACTATCTCAAAGGGCAATGTCACCATGAGCATTGTCAGGATGGGCAATTTCACCATGAGCACTGTCACCAAAGGCACTAACGCCATGAGCAATGTCACTGTGGGCCGTGTCACCAGGGGCACTATCACCATGGTTAATGTTATCATTGGCACTTTCCCGGTGAGCACTGTCACCCTGGGCACTGTCATCATGGGCATGGTCACCGTGAGCACTATCTCCATGAGCACAGCCACTGTGAACACCATCACCATAATCACTGGCCTCATCGGTACTGTCACCATGAGCACTGCCACAATGAGCTCTGTCAGCATGGGCACTTCCCCCATGAGCACTGTCACTATGAGAACTGCTACCATGGGTATTTTCACCATGAGTACTGTCACCCTGTGTATTGTCACCATTTGCACTGTCACCATGAAGACTATAACCGTGAGCGCTATCACCATGAGATCTCTCACCATGGTCACTGTCACCATGGCACCTTGCACAATGGGGGCTGTCAACATGAGTGCTGTCACCATTGGCACTATCACTGTGAGCATTCTCACTGTGGTCAGTGTCACCATGGGCACGGTCACCATGAGCACTGTCACCATAGGCAATGTCACCGTGGTCAGTGTCACCATGAGCACTGTCAACATGGACACTCATACAGTGGGCACTGTCACTGTGAGCACTGTCACCATGGGTACTGCCACCATAAGCAGTGTCTCTGTGAGTACTGTCAGCATGGGTTTTTACCGTGAGCACTGTCACCATGAGCCCTGTCACCATTTTTTAGTGACACCATGTGCACTACCACCATGCGCACTCTCACCATGGGCACTGTCACCGAGAAAACTGTCACCATAAGTACTGTCTTCATGGGCACTGTCACCAAGGGCACGGCCAACATGTGAACTGTAACCATTGTCAGTATCACTGTGAGAAGTGTCCTCATGGGAATTACCAACATAGGCACTGTCATCATGAGCACTTTCAGAACGGGAACTGTCACCATGGGCACTATCACCGTGAGGACTCTCACCATGGGAGTTATCGCCATGGGCACTATCAGCATTAGAACTGTCACCGTGGTCACTGTCACGATGGAATTTGTCACGGTGAGCACTGTCACGGTATGCAAAGTCACGGTTTGCACTGTCCCCTTGGGCCCTGTCACAGTGAGCACTATCACTTTGACGGTGGTGGCCATGGGCACTGCCACCATGGACACTATCAACTTGAAAATTATCACCATTTGTTCTCTCAGCTTGGTCACGGTCAACAAGTGCAGTCTCAGTATGCTCACTATGACCGTGAACACTGTCACCATGGGCACCTTAATCATGGGCACTATCACCGTGAGCACTATCACCATCGGCACTATCACTGTGATCACTGTCCCCATAGACACTATCATGGTGAGCACAGTTAACATGAGCATTGTAACTGTGAGCACTGTCACAATGGGTAATGCAACCATGAGCCCAGTCACCGTGAGCACTGTCAGCATGGGTTGTCACCTTGTGCACGGTCAGCATGAGCACTGTCACCAAGGGACTATAACTATTTTTCAGTGCCGCCATGTGCACTCTCACCTTGGACACTATCACCACGAGCACTGTCACCATGAGTACTGTCATCATGGGCAATGGCACAGCCACCATCTGCAATCTTACCATGGTCACTATCACTGTGAGCACTGTCACCAATGGAACTACCAACATGGGCACTGTCATCATGAGCACTTTCACCATACGAACTCTCACCATGGGCACTATGAACGTGAGAACGGTCACCATGGGCACTGTCACCATGAGCATTGTCATCATAGGCAATGTCACCGTGAGAACTATCACCATGCACACTGTCCACAAGGGCACTATCACATTGAGTTGTATCACCATGTGTACTGTCATCTTGGGCACAGTCACCATGGGCACACTCACCAAGTACACTATCACTATGCTCACTATTACTCTGAACACTGTCACCATGGGCACCGTAACCATGGGCACTATCACCGGGAGCATTATCAGCATCGGCACAACAGGCGTGATAACTGTCACCATGGGTCATATCACCGTGAGCACGGTTGCCATGGGCACTGTCATGATGTGCAATGCCCCATTGGTACTCTCACCATGGGAACTGCCACCAGGAGCACTGTCACCATGAGCACTGACACCACGATCACTGCCACCGAGGGCACTGCAACCATGAGCACTGTCACCATGAGAACTGTTACTATGAGAAATGTAACCATGGGCAATTTCTCGATGAGTACTCTCACCATGGGTATTTTCACCTTGGGCACTCTCAACGTAAACAGTATTACCATGAGCACTTTCACTGTGAGCACTGTCACCATGGGCACTGTCACAATGCGGAGTGTCACCATGAGCCATGTCACCATGGGAAATGTCACCGTGAGAAGTGTCACCATAGGCAATGTCACCATGGGCAATGTCACCATGGGAAATGCCATTTTGAGCACTGTCACCATGGGTAATGCAACCATGAGTACTGTCACCATGAGTACTGTCACCATTGCGAGTATCACCATGTGCACTGTCACCATGAGCACTATCACAATGAGAACTGTCAGCCTGGGCACTGTCACTGTTGGCAAGGCAGCATGGCCACTTCCACCATGGGCAATGTCACCATGGGCACTATCACTGTGAGCACTGTCAACATGAGCACGTCACCATGGGCACTGTCAACATGGGTACTATCTCAAAGGGCAATGTCACCATGAGCATTGTCAGGATGGGCAATTTCACCATGAGCACTGTCACCAAAGGCACTATCGCCATGAGCAATGTCACTGTGGGCCGTGTCACCAGGGGCACTATCACCATGGTTAATGTTATCATTGGCACTTTCCCCGTGAGCACTGTCACCCTGGGCACTGTCATCATGGGCACGTTCACCGTGAGCAATATCTCCATGAGCACAGCCACTGTGAACACCATCACCATAATCACTGGCCTCATTGGTACTGTCACCATGAGCACTGCCACAATGAGCACTGTCAGCATGGGCACTTCCCCCATGAGCACTGTCACTATGAGAACTGCTACCATGGGTATTTTCACCATGAGTACTGTCACCCTGTGTATTGTCACCATTTGCACTGTCACCATGAAGACTATAACCGTGAGCGCTATCACCATGAGATCTCTCACCATGGTCACTGTCACCATGGCACCTTGCACAATGGGGCTGTCAACATGAGTGCTCTCACCATTGGCACTATCACTGTGAGCATTCTCACTGTGGTCAGTGTCACCATGGGCACTGTCACCATGAGCACTGTCACCATAGGCAATGTCACCGTGGTCAGTGTCACCATGAGCACTGTCAACATGGACACTCATACAGTGGGCACTGTCACTGTGAGCACTGTCACCATGGGTACTGCCACCATAAGCAGTGTCTCTGTGAGTACTGTCAGCATGGGTTTTTACCGTGAGCACTGTCACCATGAGCCCTGTCACCATTTTTTAGTGACACCATGTGCACTACCACCATGCGCACTCTCACCATGGGCACTGTCACCGAGAAAACTGTCACCATAAGTACTGTCTTCATGGGCACTGTCACCAAAGGCACGGCCAACATGTGAACTGTAACCATTGTCAGTATCACTGTGAGAAGTGTCACCATGGGAATTACCACCATAGGCACTGTCATCATGAGCACGTTCAGAACGGGATCTGTCACCATGGGCACTATCACCGTGAGGACTCTCACCATGGGAATTATCGCCATGGGCACTATCAGCATTAGAACTGTCACCGTGGTCACTGTCACGATGGAATTTGTCACTGTGAACACTGTCACGATAGGCAAAGTCACGGTTTGCACTGTCCCCTTGGGCCCTGTCACAGTGAGTACTATCACTTTGACGGTGGTGGCCATGGGTACTGCCACCATGGACAATACCAACTTGAGAATTATCACCATTTGTTCTCTCAGCGTGGTCACGGTCAACAAGTGCACTCTCACTATGCTCACTATGACCGTGAACACTGTCACCATGGGCACCTTAATCATGGGCACTATCACCGTGAGCACTATCACCATCGGCACTATCACTGTGATCACTGTCCCCATAGACACTATCATGGTGAGCACAGTTAACATGAGCATTGTAACTGTGAGCACTGTCACAATGGGTAATGCAACCATGAGCCCAGTCACCGTGAGCACTGTCAGCATGGGTTGTCACCTTGTGCACGGTCAGCATGAGCACTGTCACCATGGGCACTATAACTATTTTTCAGTGCCACCATGTGCACTGTCACCTTGGACACTATCACCACGAGCACTGTCACCATGAGTACTGTCATCATGGGCAATGGCACAGCCACCATCTGCAATCTTACCATGGTCACTATCACTGTGAGCACTGTCACCAATGGAACTACCAACATGGGCACTGTCATCATGAGCACTTTCACCATACGAACTCTCACCATGGGCACTATGAACGTGAGAACGGTCACCATGGGCACTGTCACCATGAGCATTGTCATCATAGGCAATGTCACCGTGAGAACTATCACCATGCGCACTGTCCACAAGGGTACTATCACATTGAGTTGTATCACCATGTGTACTGTCATCCTGGGCACAGTCACCATGGGCACACTCACCAAGTACACTATCACTATGCTCACTATTACTCTGAACACTGTCACCATGGGCACCGAAACCATGGGCACTATCACCGGGAGCATTATCAGCATCGGCTCAACAGGCGTGATAACTGTCACCATGGGTCATATCACCGTGAGCACGGTTGCCATGGGCACTGTCACGATGTGCAATGCCCCATTGGTACTCTCACCATGGGAACTGCCACCATGAGCACTGTCACCATGAGAACTGTTACTATGAGAAATGTAACCATGGGCAATTTCTCGATGAGTACTCTCACCATGGGTATTTTCACCTTGGGCACTCTCAACGTAAACAGTATTACCATGAGCACTTTCACTGTGAGCACTGTCACCATGGGCACTGTCACAATGTGGAGTGTCACCATGAGCCATGTCACCATGGGAAATGTCACCGTGAGAAGTGTCACCATAGGCAATGTCACCATGGGCAATGTCACCATGGGAAATGCCATTTTGAGCACTGTCACCATGGGTACTGCAACCATGAGTACTGTCACCATGAGTACTGTCACCATTGGCAGTATCACCAGGCGCACTGTCACCATGGGCACTATCACCATGACAACTCTCAGAGTGAGCACTGTCACTGTGGGCACTGCCATCGTGAGCAATTCCACCATGGGCAATGTCACCATGGGCACTAACGTTGTGAGCACTCTCAACATGAGCACGTCACCATGAGCACTGTCACCATGGGCAATGTCACTGTGAGAAGTTTCACCATAGGCAATGTCACCGTGGGCACTGTCACCATGGTCACTGCCACCACTGTCACTGTCATTTTGAGCACTGTCACCATGGGTACTGCAACCATGAGCACTGTCACCATGAGCACTGTCACCATTGCGAGTATCACCATGTGCACTGTCACCATGAGCACTATCACAATGAGGACTGTCAGCCTGGGCACTGTCACTGTTGGCAAGGCACCATGGCCACATCCACCATGGGCAATGTCACCATGGGCACTATCACTGTGAGCACTGTCAACATGAGCACGTCACCATGAGCACTGTCAACCTGGGTACTATCTCAAAGGGCAATGTCACCATGAGCATTGTCAGGATGGGCAATTTCACCATGAGCACTGTCACCAAAGGCACTATCGCCATGAGCAATGTCACTGTGGGCCGTGTCACCAGGGGCACTATCACCATGGTTAATGTTATCATTGGCACTTTCCCCGTGAGCACTGTCACCCTGGGCACTGTCATCATGGGCACTGTCACCGTGAGCAATATCTCCATGAGCACAGCCACTGTGAACACCATCACCATAATCACTTGCCTCATTTGTACTGTCACCATGAGCACTGCCACAATGAGCACTGTCAGCATGGGCACTTCCCCCATGAGCACTGTCACTATGAGAACTGCTACCATGGGTATATTCACCATGAGTACTGTCACCCTGTGTATTGTCACCATTTGCACTGTCACCATGAAGACTATAACCGTGAGCGCTATCACCATGAGATCTCTCACCATGGTCACTGTCACCATGGCACCTTGCACAATGGGGGCTGTCAACATGAGTGCTGTCACCATTGGCACTATCACTGTGAGCATTCTCACTGTGGTCAGTGTCACGATGGGCACTGTCACCATAGGCAATGTCACCTTGGTCAGTGTCACCATGAGCACTGTCAACATGGGCACTCATACAGTGGGCACTGTCACTGTGAGCACTGTCACCATGGGTACTGCCACCATGAGCAGTGTCTCTGTGAGTACTGTCAGCATGGGTTTTTACCGTGAGCACTGTCACCATGAGCCCTGTCACCATTTTTCAGTGACACCATGTGCACTACCACCATGCGCACTCTCACCATGGGCACTGTCACCGAGAAAACTGTCACCATAAGTACTGTCTTCATGGGCACTGTCACCAAGGGCACGGCCAACATGTGAACTGGAACCATTGTCAGTATCACTATGAGAAGTGTCACCATGGGAATTCCCAACATAGGAACTGTCATCCTTAGCACTTTCAGAAAGGGAACTGTCACAATGGGCACTATCACCGTGAGGACTCTCACCACGGGAATTATCGCCATGGGCACTATCAGCATTAGAACTGTCACCGTGGTCACTGTCACGATGGAATTTGTCACTGTGAGCACTGTCACGATAGGCAAAGTCACGGTTTGCACTGTCCCCTTGGGCCCTGTCACAGTGAGCACTATCACTTTGACGGTGATGTCCATGGGCACTGCCACCATGGACACTACCAACTTGAGAATTATCACCATTTGTTCTCTCAGCGTGGTCACGGTCAACAAGTGCACTCTCACTATGCTCACTATGACCGTGAACACTGTCACCATGGGCACCTTAATCATGGGCACTATCACCGTGAGCACTATCACCATCGGCACTATCACTGTGATCACTGTCACCATAGACACTATCATGGTGAGCACCGTTAACATGAGCATTGTAACTGTGAGCACTGTCACAATGGGTAATGCAACCATGAGCCCAGTCACCGTGAGCACTGTCAGCATGGGTTGTAACCTTGTGCACGGTCAGCATGAGCACTGTTACCATGGGCACTATAACTATTTTTCAGTGCCACCATGTTCACTGTCACCTTGGACACTATCACCACGAGCACTGTCACCATGAGTACTGTCATCATGGGCAATGGCACAGCCACCATCTGCAATCTTACCATGGTCACTATCACTGTGAGCACTGTCACCAATGGAACTACCAACATGGGCACTGTCATCATGAGCACTTTCACCATACGAACTCTCACCATGGGCACTATGAACGTGAGAACGGTCACCATGGGCACTGTCACCATGAGCATTGTCATCATAGGCAATGTCACCGTGAGAACTATCACCATGCGCACTGTCCACAAGGGCACTATCACATTGAGTTGTATCACCATGTGTACTGTCATCTTGGGCACAGTCACCATGGGTACACTCACGAAGTACACTATCACTATGCTCACTATTACTCTGAACACTGTCACCATGGGCACCGTAACCATGGGCACTATCACCGGGAGCATTATCAGCATCGGCACAACAGGCGTGATAACTGTCACCATGGGTCATATCACCGTGAGCACGGTTGCCATGGGCACTGTCACGATGTGCAATGCCCCATTGGTACTCTCACCATGGGAACTGCCACCATGAGCACTGTCACCATGAGCACTGACACCACGATCACTGCCACCGAGGGCACTGCCACCATGAGCACTGTCACCATGAGAACTGTTACTATGTGAAATGTAACCATGGGCAATTTCTCGATGAGTACTCTCACCATGGGTATTTTCACCTTGGGCACTCTCAACGTAAACAGTATTACCATGAGCAGTTTCACTGTGAGCACTGTCACCATGGGCACTGTCACAATGCGGAGTGTCACCATGAGCCATGTCACCATGGGAAATGTCACCGTGAGAACTGTCACCATAGGCAATGTCACCATGGGCAATGTCACCATGGGAAATGCCATTTTGAGCACTGTCACCATGGGTACTGCAACCATGAGTACTGTCACCATGAGTACTGTCACCATTGGCAGTATCACCAGGCGCACTGTCACCATGGGCACTATCACCATGACAACTCTCAGAGTGAGCACTGTCACTGTGGGCACTGCCATCGTGAGCAATTCCACCATGGGCAATGTCACCATGTGCACTAACGCTGTGAGCACTCTCAACATGAGCACGTCACCATGAGCCCTGTCACCATGGACAATGTCACTGTGAGAAGTTTCACCATAGGCAATGTCACCGTGGGCACTGTCACCATGGTCACTGCCACCACTGTCACTGTCATTTTGAGCACTGTCACCATGGGTACTGCAACCATGAGCACTGTCACCATGAGCACTGTCACCATTGCGAGTATCACCATGTGCACTGTCACCATGGGCACTATCACAATGAGAACTGTCAGCGTGGGCACTGTCACTGTTGGCAAGGGCACCATGGCCACTTCCACCATGGGCAATGTCACCATGGGCACTATCACTGTGAGCACTGTCAACATGAGCACGTCACCATGGGCACTGTCAACATGGGTACTATCTCAAAGGGCAATGTCACCATGAGCATTGTCAGGATGGGCAATTTCACCATGGGCACTGTCACCAAAGGCACTATCGCCATGAGCAATGTCACTGTGGGCCGTGTCACCAGGGGCACTATCACCGTGGTTAATGTTATCATTGGCACTTTCCCCTTGAGCACTGTCACCCTGGGCACTGTCATCATGGGCACGGTCACCGTGAGCAATATCTCCATGAGCACAGCCACTGTGAACACCATCACCATAATCACTGGCCTCATTGGTACTGTCACCATGAGCACTGCCACAATGAGCACTGTCAGCATGGGCACTTCCCCCATGAGCACTGTCACTATGAGAACTGCTACCATGGGTATTTTCACCATGAGAACTGTCACCCTGTGTATTGTCACCATTTGCACTGTCACCATGAAGACTATAGCCGTGAGCGCTATTACCATGAGATCTCTCACCATGGTCACTGTCACCATGGCACCTTGCACAATGGGGGCTGTCAACATGAGTGCTGTCACCATTGGCATTATCACTGTGAGCATTCTCACTGTGGTCAGTGTCACCATGGGCACTGTCACCATGAGCACTGTCACCATAGGCAATGTCACCGTGGTCAGTGTCACCATGAGCACTGTCAACATGGGCACTCATACAGTGGGCACTGTCACTGTGAGCACTGTCACCATGGGTACTGCCACCATGAGCAGTGTCTCTGTGAGTACTGTCAGCATGGGTTTTTACCGTGAGCACTGTCACCATGAGCCCTGTCACCATTTTTCAGTGACACCATGTGCACTACCACCATGCGCACTCTCACCATGGGCACTGTCACCGAGAAAACTGTCACCATAAGTACTGTCTTCATGGGCACTGTCACCAAGGGCACGGCCAACATGTGAACTGTAACCATTGTCAGTATCACTGTGAGAAGTGTCACCATGGGAATTACCAACATAGGCACTGTCATCCTTAGCACTTTCAGAACGGGAACTGTCACAATGGGCACTATCACCGTGAGGACTCTCACCACGGGAATTATCGCCATGGGCACTATCAGCATTAGAACTGTCACCGTGGTCACTGTCACGATGGAATTTGTCACTGTGAGCACTGTCACGATAGGCAAAGTCACGGTTTGCACTGTCCCCTTGGGCCCTGTCACAGTGAGCACTATCACTTTGACGGTGATGTCCATGGGCACTGCCACCATGGACACTACCAACTTGAGAATTATCACCATTTGTTCTCTCAGCGTGGTCACGGTAAACAAGTGCACTAACACTATGCTCACTATGACCGTGAACACTGTCACCATGGGCACCTTAATCATGGGCACTAGCACTGTGAGCACTATCACCATCGGCACTATCACTGTGATCACTGTCACCATAGACGCTATCATGGTGAGCACAGTTAACATGAGCATTGTAACTGTGAGCACTGTCACAATGGGTAATGCAACCATGAGCCCAGTCACCGTGAGCACTGTCAGCATGGGTTGTCACCTTGTGCACGGTCAGCATGAGCACTGTCACCATGGGCACTATAACTATTTTTCAGTGCCACCATGTGCACTGTCACCTTGGACACTATCACCACGAGCACTGTCACCATGAGTACTGTCATCATGGGCAATGGCACAGCCACCATCTGCAATCTTACCATGGTCACTATCACTGTGAGCACTGTCACCAATGGAACTACCAACATGGACACTGTCATCATGAGCACTTTCACCATACGAACTCTCACCATGGACACTATGAACGTGAGAACGGTCACCATGGGTACTGTCACCATGAGCATTGTCATCATAGGCAATGTCACCGTGAGAACTATCACCATGCGCACTGTCCACAAGGGTACTATCACATTGAGTTGTATCACCATGTGTACTGTCATCTTGGGCACAGTCACCATGGGCACACTCAGCAAGTACACTATCACTATGCTCACTATTACTCTGAACCCTGTCACCATGGGCACCGTAACCATGGGCACTATCACCGGGAGCATTATCAGCATCGGCTCAACAGGCGTGATAACTGTCACCATGGGTCATATCACCGTGAGCACGGTTGCCATGGGCACTGTCACGATGTGCAATGCCCCATTGGTACTCTCACCATGGGAACTGCCACCATGAGCACTGTCACCATGAGAACTGTTACTATGAGAAATGTAACCATGGGCAATTTCTCGATGAGTACTCTCACCATGGGTATTTTCACCTTGGGCACTCTCAACGTAAACAGTATTACCATGAGCACTTTCACTGTGAGCACTGTCACCATGGGCACTGTCACAATGCGGAGGGTCACCATGAGCCATGTCACCATGGGAAATGTCACCGTGAGAAGTGTCACCATAGGCAATGTCACCATGGGCAATGTCACCATGGGAAATGCCATTTTGAGCACTGTCACCATGGGTACTGCAACCATGAGTACTGTCACCATGAGTACTGTCACCATTGGCAGTATCACCAGGCGCACTGTCACCATGGGCACTATCACCATGACAACTCTCAGAGTGAGCACTGTCACTGTGGGCACTGCCATCGTGAGCAATTCCACCATGGGCAATGTCACCATGGGCACTAACGTTGTGAGCACTCTCAACATGAGCACGTCACCATGAGCCCTGTCACCATGGGCAATGTCACTGTGAGAAGTTTCACCATAGGCAATGTCACCGTGGGCACTGTCACCATGATCACTGCCACCACTGTCACTGTCATTTTGAGCACTGTCACCATGGGTACTGCAACCATGAGCACTGTCACCATGAGCACTGTCACCATTGCGAGTATCACCATGTGCACTGTCACCATGAGCACTAACACAATGAGAACTGTCAGCGTGGGCACTGTCACTGTTGGCAAGGGCACCATGGCCACTTCCACCATGGGCAATGTCACCATGGGCACTATCACTGTGAGCACTGTCAACATGAGCACGTCACCATGGGCACTGTCAACATGGGTACTATCTCAAAGGGCAATGTCACCATGAGCATTGTCAGGATGGGCAATTTCACCATGAGCACTGTCACCAAAGGCACTAACGCCATGAGCAATGTCACTGTGGGCCGTGTCACCAGGGGCACTATCACCATGGTTAATGTTATCATTGGCACTTTCCCCGTGAGCACTGTCACCCTGGGCACTGTCATGATGGGCATGGTCACTGTGAGCACTATCTCCATGAGCACAGCCACTGTGAACACCATCACCATAATCACTGGCCTCATCGGTACTGTCACCATGAGCACTGCCACAATGAGCTCTGTCAGCATGGGCACTTCCCCCATGAGCACTGTCACTATGAGAACTGCTACCATGGGTATTTTCACCATGAGTACTGTCACCCTGTGTATTGTCACCATTTGCACTGTCACCATGAAGACTATAACCGTGAGCGCTATCACCATGAGATCTCTCACCATGGTCACTGTCACCATGGCACCTTGCACAATGGGGGCTGTCAACATGAGTGCTGTCACCATTGGCACTATCACTGTGAGAATTCTCACTGTGGTCAGTGTCACCATGGGCACTGTCACCATGAGCACTGTCACCATAGGCAATGTCACCGTGGTCAGTGTCACCATGAGCACTGTCAACATGGACACTCATACAGTGGGCACTGTCACTGTGAGCACTGTCACCATGGGTACTGCCACCATAAGCAGTGTCTCTGTGAGTACTGTCAGCATGGGTTTTTACCGTGAGCACTGTCACCATGAGCCCTGTCACCATTTTTTAGTGACACCATGTGCACTACCACCATGCGCACTCTCACCATGGGCACTGTCACCGAGAAAACTGTCACCATAAGTACTGTCTTCATGGGCACTGTCACCAAGGGCACGGCCAACATGTGAACTGTAACCATTGTCAGTATCACTGTGAGAAGTGTCATCATGGGAATTACCAACATAGGCACTGTCATCATGAGCACTTTCAGAACGGGAACTGTCACCATGGGCACTATCACCGTGAGGACTCTCACCATGGGAGTTATCGCCATGGGCACTATCAGCATTAGAACTGTCACCGTGGTCACTGTCACGATGGAATTTGTCACGGTGAGCACTGTCACGGTATGCAAAGTCACGGTTTGCACTGTCCCCTTGGGCCCTGTCACAGTGAGCACTATCACTTTGACGGTGGTGGCCATGGGCACTGCCACCATGGACACTATCAACTTGAAAATTATCACCATTTGTTCTCTCAGCGTGGTCACGGTCAACAAGTGCAGTCTCAGTATGCTCACTATGACCGTGAACACTGTCACCATGGGCACCTTAATCATGGGCACTATCACCGTGAGCACTATCACCATCGGCACTATCACTGTGATCACTGTCCCCATAGACACTATCATGGTGAGCACAGTTAACATGAGCATTGTAACTGTGAGCACTGTCACAATGGGTAATGCAACCATGAGCCCAGTCACCGTGAGCACTGTCAGCATGGGTTGTCACCTTGTGCACGGTCAGCATGAGCACTGTCACCAAGGGACTATAACTATTTTTCAGTGCCGCCATGTGCACTCTCACCTTGGACACTATCACCACGAGCACTGTCACCATGAGTACTGTCATCATGGGCAATGGCACAGCCACCATCTGCAATCTTACCATGGTCACTATCACTGTGAGCACTGTCACCAATGGAACTACCAACATGGGCACTGTCATCATGAGCACTTTCACCATACGAACTCTCACCATGGGCACTATGAACGTGAGAACGGTCACCATGGGCACTGTCACCATGAGCATTGTCATCATAGGCAATGTCACCGTGAGAACTATCACCATGCACACTGTCCACAAGGGCACTATCACATTGAGTTGTATCACCATGTGTACTGTCATCTTGGGCACAGTCACCATGGGCACACTCACCAAGTACACTATCACTATGCTCACTATTACTCTGAACACTGTCACCATGGGCACCGTAACCATGGGCACTATCACCGGGAGCATTATCAGCATCGGCACAACAGGCGTGATAACTGTCACCATGGGTCATATCACCGTGAGCACGGTTGCCATGGGCACTGTCATGATGTGCAATGCCCCATTGGTACTCTCACCATGGGAACTGCCACCAGGAGCACTGTCACCATGAGCACTGACACCACGATCACTGCCACCGAGGGCACTGCAACCATGAGCACTGTCACCATGAGAACTGTTACTATGAGAAATGTAACCATGGGCAATTTCTCGATGAGTACTCTCACCATGGGTATTTTCACCTTGGGCACTCTCAACGTAAACAGTATTACCATGAGCACTTTCACTGTGAGCACTGTCACCATGGGCACTGTCACAATGCGGAGTGTCACCATGAGCCATGTCACCATGGGAAATGTCACCGTGAGAAGTGTCACCATAGGCAATGTCACCATGGGCAATGTCACCATGGGAAATGCCATTTTGAGCACTGTCACCATGGGTAATGCAACCATGAGTACTGTCACCATGAGTACTGTCACCATTGCGAGTATCACCATGTGCACTGTCACCATGAGCACTATCACAATGAGAACTGTCAGCCTGGGCACTGTCACTGTTGGCAAGGCAGCATGGCCACTTCCACCATGGGCAATGTCACCATGGGCACTATCACTGTGAGCACTGTCAACATGAGCACGTCACCATGGGCACTGTCAACATGGGTACTATCTCAAAGGGCAATGTCACCATGAGCATTGTCAGGATGGGCAATTTCACCATGAGCACTGTCACCAAAGGCACTATCGCCATGAGCAATGTCACTGTGGGCCGTGTCACCAGGGGCACTATCACCATGGTTAATGTTATCATTGGCACTTTCCCCGTGAGCACTGTCACCCTGGGCACTGTCATCATGGGCACGTTCACCGTGAGCAATATCTCCATGAGCACAGCCACTGTGAACACCATCACCATAATCACTGGCCTCATTGGTACTGTCACCATGAGCACTGCCACAATGAGCACTGTCAGCATGGGCACTTCCCCCATGAGCACTGTCACTATGAGAACTGCTACCATGGGTATTTTCACCATGAGTACTGTCACCCTGTGTATTGTCACCATTTGCACTGTCACCATGAAGACTATAACCGTGAGCGCTATCACCATGAGATCTCTCACCATGGTCACTGTCACCATGGCACCTTGCACAATGGGGGCTGTCAACATGAGTGCTCTCACCATTGGCACTATCACTGTGAGCATTCTCACTGTGGTCAGTGTCACCATGGGCACTGTCACCATGAGCACTGTCACCATAGGCAATGTCACCGTGGTCAGTGTCACCATGAGCACTGTCAACATGGACACTCATACAGTGGGCACTGTCACTGTGAGCACTGTCACCATGGGTACTGCCACCATAAGCAGTGTCTCTGTGAGTACTGTCAGCATGGGTTTTTACCGTGAGCACTGTCACCATGAGCCCTGTCACCATTTTTTAGTGACACCATGTGCACTACCACCATGCGCACTCTCACCATGGGCACTGTCACCGAGAAAACTGTCACCATAAGTACTGTCTTCATGGGCACTGTCACCAAAGGCACGGCCAACATGTGAACTGTAACCATTGTCAGTATCACTGTGAGAAGTGTCACCATGGGAATTACCACCATAGGCACTGTCATCATGAGCACGTTCAGAACGGGAACTGTCACCATGGGCACTATCACCGTGAGGACTCTCACCATGGGAATTATCGCCATGGGCACTATCAGCATTAGAACTGTCACCGTGGTCACTGTCACGATGGAATTTGTCACTGTGAACACTGTCACGATAGGCAAAGTCACGGTTTGCACTGTCCCCTTGGGCCCTGTCACAGTGAGTACTATCACTTTGACGGTGGTGGCCATGGGTACTGCCACCATGGACAATACCAACTTGAGAATTATCACCATTTGTTCTCTCAGCGTGGTCACGGTCAACAAGTGCACTCTCACTATGCTCACTATGACCGTGAACACTGTCACCATGGGCACCTTAATCATGGGCACTATCACCGTGAGCACTATCACCATCGGCACTATCACTGTGATCACTGTCCCCATAGACACTATCATGGTGAGCACAGTTAACATGAGCATTGTAACTGTGAGCACTGTCACAATGGGTAATGCAACCATGAGCCCAGTCACCGTGAGCACTGTCAGCATGGGTTGTCACCTTGTGCACGGTCAGCATGAGCACTGTCACCATGGGCACTATAACTATTTTTCAGTGCCACCATGTGCACTGTCACCTTGGACACTATCACCACGAGCACTGTCACCATGAGTACTGTCATCATGGGCAATGGCACAGCCACCATCTGCAATCTTACCATGGTCACTATCACTGTGAGCACTGTCACCAATGGAACTACCAACATGGGCACTGTCATCATGAGCACTTTCACCATACGAACTCTCACCATGGGCACTATGAACGTGAGAACGGTCACCATGAGCACTGTCACCATGAGCATTGTCATCATAGGCAATGTCACCGTGAGAACTATCACCATGCGCACTGTCCACAAGGGTACTATCACATTGAGTTGTATCACCATGTGTACTGTCATCCTGGGCACAGTCACCATGGGCACACTCACCAAGTACACTATCACTATGCTCACTATTACTCTGAACACTGTCACCATGGGCACCGAAACCATGGGCACTATCACCGGGAGCATTATCAGCATCGGCTCAACAGGCGTGATAACTGTCACCATGGGTCATATCACCGTGAGCACGGTTGCCATGGGCACTGTCACGATGTGCAATGCCCCATTGGTACTCTCACCATGGGAACTGCCACCATGAGCACTGTCACCATGAGAACTGTTACTATGAGAAATGTAACCATGGGCAATTTCTCGATGAGTACTCTCACCATGGGTATTTTCACCTTGGGCACTCTCAACGTAAACAGTATTACCATGAGCACTTTCACTGTGAGCACTGTCACCATGGGCACTGTCACAATGCGGAGTGTCACCATGAGCCATGTCACCATGGGAAATGTCACCGTGAGAAGTGTCACCATAGGCAATGTCACCATGGGCAATGTCACCATGGGAAATGCCATTTTGAGCACTGTCACCATGGGTACTGCAACCATGAGTACTGTCACCATGAGTACTGTCACCATTGGCAGTATCACCAGGCGCACTGTCACCATGGGCACTATCACCATGACAACTCTCAGAGTGAGCACTGTCACTGTGGGCACTGCCATCGTGAGCAATTCCACCATGGGCAATGTCACCATGGGCACTAACGTTGTGAGCACTCTCAACATGAGCACGTCACCATGAGCACTGTCACCATGGGCAATGTCACTGTGAGAAGTTTCACCATAGGCAATGTCACCGTGGGCACTGTCACCATGGTCACTGCCACCACTGTCACTGTCATTTTGAGCACTGTCACCATGGGTACTGCAACCATGAGCACTGTCACCATGAGCACTGTCACCATTGCGAGTATCACCATGTGCACTGTCACCATGAGCACTATCACAATGAGGACTGTCAGCCTGGGCACTGTCACTGTTGGCAAGGCACCATGGCCACATCCACCATGGGCAATGTCACCATGGGCACTATCACTGTGAGCACTGTCAACATGAGCACGTCACCATGAGCACTGTCAACCTGGGTACTATCTCAAAGGGCAATGTCACCATGAGCATTGTCAGGATGGGCAATTTCACCATGAGCACTGTCACCAAAGGCACTATCGCCATGAGCAATGTCACTGTGGGCCGTGTCACCAGGGGCACTATCACCATGGTTAATGTTATCATTGGCACTTTCCCCGTGAGCACTGTCACCCTGGGCACTGTCATCATGGGCACTGTCACCGTGAGCAATATCTCCATGAGCACAGCCACTGTGAACACCATCACCATAATCACTTGCCTCATTTGTACTGTCACCATGAGCACTGCCACAATGAGCACTGTCAGCATGGGCACTTCCCCCATGAGCACTGTCACTATGAGAACTGCTACCATGGGTATATTCACCATGAGTACTGTCACCCTGTGTATTGTCACCATTTGCACTGTCACCATGAAGACTATAACCGTGAGCGCTATCACCATGAGATCTCTCACCATGGTCACGGTCACCATGGCACCTTGCACAATGGGGGCTGTCAACATGAGTGCTGTCACCATTGGCACTATCACTGTGAGCATTCTCACTGTGGTCAGTGTCACGATGGGCACTGTCACCATAGGCAATGTCACCTTGGTCAGTGTCACCATGAGCACTGTCAACATGGGCACTCATACAGTGGGCACTGTCACTGTGAGCACTGTCACCATGGGTACTGCCACCATGAGCAGTGTCTCTGTGAGTACTGTCAGCATGGGTTTTTACCGTGAGCACTGTCACCATGAGCCCTGTCACCATTTTTCAGTGACACCATGTGCACTACCACCATGCGCACTCTCACCATGGGCACTGTCACCGAGAAAACTGTCACCATAAGTACTGTCTTCATGGGCACTGTCACCAAGGGCACGGCCAACATGTGAACTGGAACCATTGTCAGTATCACTATGAGAAGTGTCACCATGGGAATTCCCAACATAGGAACTGTCATCCTTAGCACTTTCAGAAAGGGAACTGTCACAATGGGCACTATCACCGTGAGGACTCTCACCACGGGAATTATCGCCATGGGCACTATCAGCATTAGAACTGTCACCGTGGTCACTGTCACGATGGAATTTGTCACTGTGAGCACTGTCACGATAGGCAAAGTCACGGTTTGCACTGTCCCCTTGGGCCCTGTCACAGTGAGCACTATCACTTTGACGGTGATGTCCATGGGCACTGCCACCATGGACACTACCAACTTGAGAATTATCACCATTTGTTCTCTCAGCGTGGTCACGGTCAACAAGTGCACTCTCACTATGCTCACTATGACCGTGAACACTGTCACCATGGGCACCTTAATCATGGGCACTATCACCGTGAGCACTATCACCATCGGCACTATCACTGTGATCACTGTCACCATAGACACTATCATGGTGAGCACCGTTAACATGAGCATTGTAACTGTGAGCACTGTCACAATGGGTAATGCAACCATGAGCCCAGTCACCGTGAGCACTGTCAGCATGGGTTGTAACCTTGTGCACGGTCAGCATGAGCACTGTTACCATGGGCACTATAACTATTTTTCAGTGCCACCATGTGCACTGTCACCTTGGACACTATCACCACGAGCACTGTCACCATGAGTACTGTCATCATGGGCAATGGCACAGCCACCATCTGCAATCTTACCATGGTCACTATCACTGTGAGCACTGTCACCAATGGAACTACCAACATGGGCACTGTCATCATGAGCACTTTCACCATACGAACTCTCACCATGGGCACTATGAACGTGAGAACGGTCACCATGGGCACTGTCACCATGAGCATTGTCATCATAGGCAATGTCACCGTGAGAACTATCACCATGCGCACTGTCCACAAGGGCACTATCACATTGAGTTGTATCACCATGTGTACTGTCATCTTGGGCACAGTCACCATGGGTACACTCACGAAGTACACTATCACTATGCTCACTATTACTCTGAACACTGTCACCATGGGCACCGTAACCATGGGCACTATCACCGGGAGCATTATCAGCATCGGCACAACAGGCGTGATAACTGTCACCATGGGTCATATCACCGTGAGCACGGTTGCCATGGGCACTGTCACGATGTGCAATGCCCCATTGGTACTCTCACCATGGGAACTGCCACCATGAGCACTGTCACCATGAGCACTGACACCACCATCACTGCCACCGAGGGCACTGCCACCATGAGCACTGTCACCATGAGAACTGTTACTATGTGAAATGTAACCATGGGCAATTTCTCGATGAGTACTCTCACCATGGGTATTTTCACCTTGGGCACTCTCAACGTAAACAGTATTACCATGAGCAGTTTCACTGTGAGCACTGTCACCATGGGCACTGTCACAATGCGGAGTGTCACCATGAGCCATGTCACCATGGGAAATGTCACCGTGAGAACTGTCACCATAGGCAATGTCACCATGGGCAATGTCACCATGGGAAATGCCATTTTGAGCACTGTCACCATGGGTACTGCAACCATGAGTACTGTCACCATGAGTACTGTCACCATTGGCAGTATCACCAGGCGCACTGTCACCATGGGCACTATCACCATGACAACTCTCAGAGTGAGCACTGTCACTGTGGGCACTGCCATCGTGAGCAATTCCACCATGGGCAATGTCACCATGTGCACTAACGCTGTGAGCACTCTCAACATGAGCACGTCACCATGAGCCCTGTCACCATGGACAATGTCACTGTGAGAAGTTTCACCATAGGCAATGTCACCGTGGGCACTGTCACCATGGTCACTGCCACCACTGTCACTGTCATTTTGAGCTCTGTCACCATGGGTACTGCAACCATGAGCACTGTCACCATGAGCACTGTCACCATTGCGAGAATCACCATGTGCACTGTCACCATGGGCACTATCACAATGAGAACTGTCAGCGTGGGCACTGTCACTGTTGGCAAGGGCACCATGGCCACTTCCACCATGGGCAATGTCACCATGGGCACTATCACTGTGAGCACTGTCAACATGAGCACGTCACCATGGGCACTGTCAACATGGGTACTATCTCAAAGGGCAATGTCACCATGAGCATTGTCAGGATGGGCAATTTCACCATGGGCACTGTCACCAAAGGCACTATCGCCATGAGCAATGTCACTGTGGGCCGTGTCACCAGGGGCACTATCACCGTGGTTAATGTTATCATTGGCACTTTCCCCTTGAGCACTGTCACCCTGGGCACTGTCATCATGGGCACGGTCACCGTGAGCAATATCTCCATGAGCACAGCCACTGTGAACACCATCACCATAATCACTGGCCTCATTGGTACTGTCACCATGAGCACTGCCACAATGAGCACTGTCAGCATGGGCACTTCCCCCATGAGCACTGTCACTATGAGAACTGCTACCATGGGTATTTTCACCATGAGTACTGTCACCCTGTGTATTGTCACCATTTGCACTGTCACCATGAAGACTATAACCGTGAGCGCTATTACCATGAGATCTCTCACCATGGTCACTGTCACCATGGCACCTTGCACAATGGGGGCTGTCAACATGAGTGCTGTCACCATTGGCATTATCACTGTGAGCATTCTCACTGTGGTCAGTGTCACCATGGGCACTGTCACCATGAGCACTGTCACCATAGGCAATGTCACCGTGGTCAGTGTCACCATGAGCACTGTCAACATGGGCACTCATACAGTGGGCACTGTCACTGTGAGCACTGTCACCATGGGTACTGCCACCATGAGCAGTGTCTCTGTGAGTACTGTCAGCATGGGTTTTTACCGTGAGCACTGTCACCATGAGCCCTGTCACCATTTTTCAGTGACACCATGTGCACTACCACCATGCGCACTCTCACCATGGGCACTGTCACCGAGAAAACTGTCACCATAAGTACTGTCTTCATGGGCACTGTCACCAAGGGCACGGCCAACATGTGAACTGTAACCATTGTCAGTATCACTGTGAGAAGTGTCACCATGGGAATTACCAACATAGGCACTGTCATCCTTAGCACTTTCAGAACGGGAACTGTCACAATGGGCACTATCACCGTGAGGACTCTCACCACGGGAATTATCGCCATGGGCACTATCAGCATTAGAACTGTCACCGTGGTCACTGTCACGATGGAATTTGTCACTGTGAGCACTGTCACGATAGGCAAAGTCACGGTTTGCACTGTCCCCTTGGGCCCTGTCACAGTGAGCACTATCACTTTGACGGTGATGTCCATGGGCACTGCCACCATGGACACTACCAACTTGAGAATTATCACCATTTGTTCTCTCAGCGTGGTCACGGTAAACAAGTGCACTCTCACTATGCTCACTATGACCGTGAACACTGTCACCATGGGCACCTTAATCATGGGCACTAGCACTGTGAGCACTATCACCATCGGCACTATCACTGTGATCACTGTCACCATAGACGCTATCATGGTGAGCACAGTTAACATGAGCATTGTAACTGTGAGCACTGTCACAATGGGTAATGCAACCATGAGCCCAGTCACCGTGAGCACTGTCAGCATGGGTTGTCACCTTGTGCACGGTCAGCATGAGCACTGTCACCATGGGCACTATAACTATTTTTCAGTGCCACCATGTGCACTGTCACCTTGGACACTATCACCACGAGCACTGTCACCATGAGTACTGTCATCATGGGCAATGGCACAGCCACCATCTGCAATCTTACCATGGTCACTATCACTGTGAGCACTGTCACCAATGGAACTACCAACATGGACACTGTCATCATGAGCACTTTCACCATACGAACTCTCACCATGGACACTATGAACGTGAGAACGGTCACCATGGGTACTGTCACCATGAGCATTGTCATCATAGGCAATGTCACCGTGAGAACTATCACCATGCGCACTGTCCACAAGGGTACTATCACATTGAGTTGTATCACCATGTGTACTGTCATCTTGGGCACAGTCACCATGGGCACACTCAGCAAGTACACTATCACTATGCTCACTATTACTCTGAACACTGTCACCATGGGCACCGTAACCATGGGCACTATCACCGGGAGCATTATCAGCATCGGCTCAACAGGCGTGATAACTGTCACCATGGGTCATATCACCGTGAGCACGGTTGCCATGGGCACTGTCACGATGTGCAATGCCCCATTGGTACTCTCACCATGGGAACTGCCACCATGAGCACTGTCACCATGAGAACTGTTACTATGAGAAATGTAACCATGGGCAATTTCTCGATGAGTACTCTCACCATGGGTATTTTCACCTTGGGCACTCTCAACGTAAACAGTATTACCATGAGCACTTTCACTGTGAGCACTGTCACCATGGGCACTGTCACAATGCGGAGGGTCACCATGAGCCATGTCACCATGGGAAATGTCACCGTGAGAAGTGTCACCATAGGCAATGTCACCATGGGCAATGTCACCATGGGAAATGCCATTTTGAGCACTGTCACCATGGGTACTGCAACCATGAGTACTGTCACCATGAGTACTGTCACCATTGGCAGTATCACCAGGCGCACTGTCACCATGGGCACTATCACCATGACAACTCTCAGAGTGAGCACTGTCACTGTGGGCACTGCCATCGTGAGCAATTCCACCATGGGCAATGTCACCATGGGCACTAACGTTGTGAGCACTCTCAACATGAGCACGTCACCATGAGCCCTGTCACCATGGGCAATGTCACTGTGAGAAGTTTCACCATAGGCAATGTCACCGTGGGCACTGTCACCATGGTCACTGCCACCACTGTCACTGTCATTTTGAGCACTGTCACCATGGGTACTGCAACCATGAGCACTGTCACCATGAGCACTGTCACCATTGCGAGTATCACCATGTGCACTGTCACCATGAGCACTATCACAATGAGAACTGTCAGCGTGGGCACTGTCACTGTTGGCAAGGCACCATGGCCACTTCCACCATGGGCAATGTCACCATGGGCACTATCACTGTGAGCACTGTCAACATGAGCACGTCACCATGGGCACTGTCAACATGGGTACTATCTCAAAGGGCAATGTCACCATGAGCATTGTCAGGATGGGCAATTTCACCATGAGCACTGTCACCAAAGGCACTATCGCCATGAGCAATGTCACTGTGGGCCGTGTCACCAGGGGCACTATCACCATGGTTAATGTTATCATTGGCACTTTCCCCGTGAGCACTGTCACCCTGGGCACTGTCATCATGGGCACGGTCACCGTGAGCACTATCTCCATGAGCACAGCCACTGTGAACACCATCACCATAATCACTGGCCTCATCGGTACTGTCACCATGAGCACTGCCACAATGAGCACTGTCAGCATGGGCACTTCCCCCATGAGCACTGTCACTATGAGAACTGCTACCATGGGTATTTTCACCATGAGTACTGTCACCCTGTGTATTGTCACCATTTGCACTGTCACCATGAAGACTATAACCGTGAGCGCTATCACCATGAGATCTCTCACCATGGTCACTGTCACCATGGCACCTTGCACAATGGGGGCTGTCAACATGAGTGCTGTCACCATTGGCACTATCACTGTGAGCATTCTCACTGTGGTCAGTGTCAACATGGGCACTGTCACCATGAGCACTGTCACCATAGGCAATGTCACCGTGGTCAGTGTCACCATGAGCACTGTCAACATGGACACTCATACAGTGGGCACTGTCACTGTGAGCACTGTCACCATGGGTACTGCCACCATAAGCAGTGTCTCTGTGAGTACTGTCAGCATGGGTTTTTACCGTGAGCACTTTCACCATGAGCCCTGTCACCATTTTTTAGTGACACCATGTGCACTACCACCATGCGCACTCTCACCATGGGCACTGTCACCGAGAAAACTGTCACCATAAGTACTGTCTTCATGGGCACTGTCACCAAGGGCACGGCCAACATGTGAACTGTAACCATTGTCAGTATCACCGTGAGAAGTGTCACCATGGGAATTACCAACATAGGCACTGTCATCATGAGCACTTTCAGAACGGGAACTGTCACCATGGGCACTATCACCGTGAGGACTCTCACCATGGGAATTATCGCCATGGGCACTATCAGCATTAGAACTGTCACCGTGGTCACTGTCACGATGGAATTTGTCACGGTGAGCAGTGTCACGATAGGCAAAGTCACGGTTTGCACTGTCCCCTTGGGCCCTGTCACAGTGAGCACTATCACTTTGACGGTGGTGGCCATGGGCACTGCCACCATGGACACTACCACCTTGAGAATTATCACCATTTGTTCTCTCAGCGTGGTCACGGTCAACAAGTGCAGTCTCAGTATGCTCACTATGACCGAGAACACTGTAACCATAGGCACCTTAATCATGGGCACTATCACTGTGAGCACTATCACCATCGGCACTATCACTGTGATCACTGTCACAATAGACACTATCATGGTGAGCACCGTTAACATGAGCATTGTAACTGTGAGCACTGTCACAATGGGTAATGCAACCATGAGCCCAGTCACCGTGAGCACTGTCAGCATGGGTTGTCACCTTGTGCACGGTCAGCATGAGCACTGTCACCATGGGCACTATAACTATTTTTCAGTGTCACCATGTGCACTGTCACCTTGGACACTATCACCACGAGCACTGTCACCATGAGTACTGTCATCATGGGCAATGGCACAGCCACCATCTGCAATCTTACCATGGTCACTATCACTGTGAGCACTGTCACCAATGGAACTACCAACATGGGCACTGTCATCATGAGCACTTTCACCATACGAACTCTCACCATGGGCACTATGAACGTGAGAACGGTCACCATGGGCACTGTCACCATGAGCATTGTCATCATAGGCAATGTCACCGTGAGAACTATCACCATGCGCACTGTCCACAAGGGCACTATCACATTGAGTTGTATCACCATGTGTACTGTCATCTTGGGCACAGTCACCATGGGTGCACTCACGAAGTACACTATCACTATGCTCACTATTACTCTGAACACTGTCACCATGGGCACCGTAACCATGGGCACTATCACCGGGAGCATTATCAGCATCGGCACAACAGGCGTGATAACTGTCACCATGGGTCATATCACCGTGAGCACGGTTGCCATGGGCACTGTCACGATGTGCAATGCCCCATTGGTACTCTCACCATGGGAACTGCCACCATTAGCACTGTCACCATGAGCACTGACACCACGATCACTGCCCCCGAGGGCACTGCCACCATGAGCACTGTCACCATGAGAACTGTTACTATGTGAAATGTAATCATGGGCAATTTCTCGATGAGTACTCTCACCATGGGTATTTTCACCTTGGGCACTCTCAACGTAAACAGTATTACCATGAGCACTTTCACTGTGAGCACTGTCACCATGGGCACTGTCACAATGCGGAGTGTCACCATGAGCCATGTCACCATGGGAAATGTCACCGTGAGAACTGTCACCATAGGCAATGTCCCCATGGGCAATGTCACCATGGGAAATGCCATTTTGAGCACTGTCACCATGGGTACTGCAACCATGAGTACTGTCACCATGAGTACTGTCACCATTGGCAGTATCACCAGGCGCACTGTCACCATGGGCACTATCACCATGACAACTCTCAGAGTGAGCACTGTCACTGTGGGCACTGCCATCGTGAGCAATTCCACCATGGGCAATGTCACCATGAGCACTAACGTTGTGAGCACTCTCAACATGAGCACGTCACCATGAGCCCTGTCACCATGGGCAATGTCACTGTGAGAAGTTTCACCATAGGCAATGTCACCGTGGGCACTGTCACCATGATCACTGCCACCACTGTCACTGTCATTTTGAGCACTGTCACCATGGGTACTGCAACCATGAGCACTGTCACCATGAGCACTGTCACCATTGCGAGTATCACCATGTGCACTGTCACCATGAGCACTAACACAATGAGAACTGTCAGCGTGGGCACTGTCACTGTTGGCAAGGGCACCATGGCCACTTCCACCATGGGCAATGTCACCATGGGCACTATCACTGTGAGCACTGTCAACATGAGCACGTCACCATGGGCACTGTCAACATGGGTACTATCTCAAAGGGCAATGTCACCATGAGCATTGTCAGGATGGGCAATTTCACCATGAGCACTGTCACCAAAGGCACTAACGCCATGAGCAATGTCACTGTGGGCCGTGTCACCAGGGGCACTATCACCATGGTTAATGTTATCATTGGCACTTTCCCCGTGAGCACTGTCACCCTGGGCACTGTCATCATGGGCATGGTCACCGTGAGCACTATCTCCATGAGCACAGCCACTGTGAACACCATCACCATAATCACTGGCCTCATCGGTACTGTCACCATGAGCACTGCCACAATGAGCTCTGTCAGCATGGGCACTTCCCCCATGAGCACTGTCACTATGAGAACTGCTACCATGGGTATTTTCACCATGAGTACTGTCACCCTGTGTATTGTCACCATTTGCACTGTCACCATGAAGACTATAACCGTGAGCGCTATCACCATGAGATCTCTCACCATGGTCACTGTCACCATGGCACCTTGCACAATGGGGGCTGTCAACATGAGTGCTGTCACCATTGGCACTATCACTGTGAGCATTCTCACTGTGGTCAGTGTCACCATGGGCACTGTCACCATGAGCACTGTCACCATAGGCAATGTCACCGTGGTCAGTGTCACCATGAGCACTGTCAACATGGACACTCATACAGTGGGCACTGTCACTGTGAGCACTGTCACCATGGGTACTGCCACCATAAGCAGTGTCTCTGTGAGTACTGTCAGCATGGGTTTTTACCGTGAGCACTGTCACCATGAGCCCTGTCACCATTTTTTAGTGACACCATGTGCACTACCACCATGCGCACTCTCACCATGGGCACTGTCACCGAGAAAACTGTCACCATAAGTACTGTCTTCATGGGCACTGTCACCAAGGGCACGGCCAACATGTGAACTGTAACCATTGTCAGTATCACTGTGAGAAGTGTCATCATGGGAATTACCAACATAGGCACTGTCATCATGAGCACTTTCAGAACGGGAACTGTCACCATGGGCACTATCACCGTGAGGACTCTCACCATGGGAGTTATCGCCATGGGCACTATCAGCATTAGAACTGTCACCGTGGTCACTGTCACGATGGAATTTGTCACGGTGAGCACTGTCACGGTATGCAAAGTCACGGTTTGCACTGTCCCCTTGGGCCCTGTCACAGTGAGCACTATCACTTTGACGGTGGTGGCCATGGGCACTGCCACCATGGACACTATCAACTTGAAAATTATCACCATTTGTTCTCTCAGCGTGGTCACGGTCAACAAGTGCAGTCTCAGTATGCTCACTATGACCGTGAACACTGTCACCATGGGCACCTTAATCATGGGCACTATCACCGTGAGCACTATCACCATCGGCACTATCACTGTGATCACTGTCCCCATAGACACTATCATGGTGAGCACAGTTAACATGAGCATTGTAACTGTGAGCACTGTCACAATGGGTAATGCAACCATGAGCCCAGTCACCGTGAGCACTGTCAGCATGGGTTGTCACCTTGTGCACGGTCAGCATGAGCACTGTCACCAAGGGACTATAACTATTTTTCAGTGCCGCCATGTGCACTCTCACCTTGGACACTATCACCACGAGCACTGTCACCATGAGTACTGTCATCATGGGCAATGGCACAGCCACCATCTGCAATCTTACCATGGTCACTATCACTGTGAGCACTGTCACCAATGGAACTACCAACATGGGCACTGTCATCATGAGCACTTTCACCATACGAACTCTCACCATGGGCACTATGAACGTGAGAACGGTCACCATGGGCACTGTCACCATGAGCATTGTCATCATAGGCAATGTCACCGTGAGAACTATCACCATGCACACTGTCCACAAGGGCACTATCACATTGAGTTGTATCACCATGTGTACTGTCATCTTGGGCACAGTCACCATGGGCACACTCACCAAGTACACTATCACTATGCTCACTATTACTCTGAACACTGTCACCATGGGCACCGTAACCATGGGCACTATCACCGGGAGCATTATCAGCATCGGCACAACAGGCGTGATAACTGTCACCATGGGTCATATCACCGTGAGCACGGTTGCCATGGGCACTGTCATGATGTGCAATGCCCCATTGGTACTCTCACCATGGGAACTGCCACCAGGAGCACTGTCACCATGAGCACTGACACCACGATCACTGCCACCGAGGGCACTGCAACCATGAGCACTGTCACCATGAGAACTGTTACTATGAGAAATGTAACCATGGGCAATTTCTCGATGAGTACTCTCACCATGGGTATTTTCACCTTGGGCACTCTCAACGTAAACAGTATTACCATGAGCACTTTCACTGTGAGCACTGTCACCATGGGCACTGTCACAATGCGGAGTGTCACCATGAGCCATGTCACCATGGGAAATGTCACCGTGAGAAGTGTCACCATAGGCAATGTCACCATGGGCAATGTCACCATGGGAAATGCCATTTTGAGCACTGTCACCATGGGTAATGCAACCATGAGTACTGTCACCATGAGTACTGTCACCATTGCGAGTATCACCATGTGCACTGTCACCATGAGCACTATCACAATGAGAACTGTCAGCCTGGGCACTGTCACTGTTGGCAAGGCAGCATGGCCACTTCCACCATGGGCAATGTCACCATGGGCACTATCACTGTGAGCACTGTCAACATGAGCACGTCACCATGGGCACTGTCAACATGGGTACTATCTCAAAGGGCAATGTCACCATGAGCATTGTCAGGATGGGCAATTTCACCATGAACACTGTCACCAAAGGCACTATCGCCATGAGCAATGTCACTGTGGGCCGTGTCACCAGGGGCACTATCACCATGGTTAATGTTATCATTGGCACTTTCCCCGTGAGCACTGTCACCCTGGGCACTGTCATCATGGGCACGTTCACCGTGAGCAATATCTCCATGAGCACAGCCACTGTGAACACCATCACCATAATCACTGGCCTCATTGGTACTGTCACCATGAGCACTGCCACAATGAGCACTGTCAGCATGGGCACTTCCCCCATGAGCACTGTCACTATGAGAACTGCTACCATGGGTATTTTCACCATGAGTACTGTCACCCTGTGTATTGTCACCATTTGCACTGTCACCATGAAGACTATAACCGTGAGCGCTATCACCATGAGATCTCTCACCATGGTCACTGTCACCATGGCACCTTGCACAATGGGGGCTGTCAACATGAGTGCTCTCACCATTGGCACTATCACTGTGAGCATTCTCACTGTGGTCAGTGTCACCATGGGCACTGTCACCATGAGCACTGTCACCATAGGCAATGTCACCGTGGTCAGTGTCACCATGAGCACTGTCAACATGGACACTCATACAGTGGGCACTGTCACTGTGAGCACTGTCACCATGGGTACTGCCACCATAAGCAGTGTCTCTGTGAGTACTGTCAGCATGGGTTTTTACCGTGAGCACTGTCACCATGAGCCCTGTCACCATTTTTTAGTGACACCATGTGCACTACCACCATGCGCACTCTCACCATGGGCACTGTCACCGAGAAAACTGTCACCATAAGTACTGTCTTCATGGGCACTGTCACCAAAGGCACGGCCAACATGTGAACTGTAACCATTGTCAGTATCACTGTGAGAAGTGTCACCATGGGAATTACCACCATAGGCACTGTCATCATGAGCACGTTCAGAACGGGAACTGTCACCATGGGCACTATCACCGTGAGGACTCTCACCATGGGAATTATCGCCATGGGCACTATCAGCATTAGAACTGTCACCGTGGTCACTGTCACGATGGAATTTGTCACTGTGAACACTGTCACGATAGGCAAAGTCACGGTTTGCACTGTCCCCTTGGGCCCTGTCACAGTGAGTACTATCACTTTGACGGTGGTGGCCATGGGTACTGCCACCATGGACACTACCAACTTGAGAATTATCACCATTTGTTCTCTCAGCGTGGTCACGGTCAACAAGTGCACTCTCACTATGCTCACTATGACCGTGAACACTGTCACCATGGGCACCTTAATCATGGGCACTATCACCGTGAGCACTATCACCATCGGCACTATCACTGTGATCACTGTCCCCATAGACACTATCATGGTGAGCACAGTTAACATGAGCATTGTAACTGTGAGCACTGTCACAATGGGTAATGCAACCATGAGCCCAGTCACCGTGAGCACTGTCAGCATGGGTTGTCACCTTGTGCACGGTCAGCATGAGCACTGTCACCATGGGCACTATAACTATTTTTCAGTGCCACCATGTGCACTGTCACCTTGGACACTATCACCACGAGCACTGTCACCATGAGTACTGTCATCATGGGCAATGGCACAGCCACCATCTGCAATCTTACCATGGTCACTATCACTGTGAGCACTGTCACCAATGGAACTACCAACATGGGCACTGTCATCATGAGCACTTTCACCATACGAACTCTCACCATGGGCACTATGAACGTGAGAACGGTCACCATGAGCACTGTCACCATGAGCATTGTCATCATAGGCAATGTCACCGTGAGAACTATCACCATGCGCACTGTCCACAAGGGTACTATCACATTGAGTTGTATCACCATGTGTACTGTCATCCTGGGCACAGTCACCATGGGCACACTCACCAAGTACACTATCACTATGCTCACTATTACTCTGAACACTGTCACCATGGGCACCGAAACCATGGGCACTATCACCGGGAGCATTATCAGCATCGGCTCAACAGGCGTGATAACTGTCACCATGGGTCATATCACCGTGAGCACGGTTGCCATGGGCACTGTCACGATGTGCAATGCCCCATTGGTACTCTCACCATGGGAACTGCCACCATGAGCACTGTCACCATGAGAACTGTTACTATGAGAAATGTAACCATGGGCAATTTCTCGATGAGTACTCTCACCATGGGTATTTTCACCTTGGGCACTCTCAACGTAAACAGTATTACCATGAGCACTTTCACTGTGAGCACTGTCACCATGGGCACTGTCACAATGCGGAGTGTCACCATGAGCCATGTCACCATGGGAAATGTCACCGTGAGAAGTGTCACCATAGGCAATGTCACCATGGGCAATGTCACCATGGGAAATGCCATTTTGAGCACTGTCACCATGGGTACTGCAACCATGAGTACTGTCACCATGAGTACTGTCACCATTGGCAGTATCACCAGGCGCACTGTCACCATGGGCACTATCACCATGACAACTCTCAGAGTGAGCACTGTCACTGTGGGCACTGCCATCGTGAGCAATTCCACCATGGGCAATGTCACCATGGGCACTAACGTTGTGAGCACTCTCAACATGAGCACGTCACCATGAGCCCTGTCACCATGGGCAATGTCACTGTGAGAAGTTTCACCATAGGCAATGTCACCGTGGGCACTGTCACCATGGTCACTGCCACCACTGTCACTGTCATTTTGAGCACTGTCACCATGGGTACTGCAACCATGAGCACTGTCACCATGAGCACTGTCACCATTGCGAGTATCACCATGTGCACTGTCACCATGAGCACTATCACAATGAGGACTGTCAGCCTGGGCACTGTCACTGTTGGCAAGGCACCATGGCCACATCCACCATGGGCAATGTCACCATGGGCACTATCACTGTGAGCACTGTCAACATGAGCACGTCACCATGAGCACTGTCAACCTGGGTACTATCTCAAAGGGCAATGTCACCATGAGCATTGTCAGGATGGGCAATTTCACCATGAGCACTGTCACCAAAGGCACTATCGCCATGAGCAATGTCACTGTGGGCCGTGTCACCAGGGGCACTATCACCATGGTTAATGTTATCATTGGCACTTTCCCCGTGAGCACTGTCACCCTGGGCACTGTCATCATGGGCACTGTCACCGTGAGCAATATCTCCATGAGCACAGCCACTGTGAACACCATCACCATAATCACTTGCCTCATTTGTACTGTCACCATGAGCACTGCCACAATGAGCACTGTCAGCATGGGCACTTCCCCCATGAGCACTGTCACTATGAGAACTGCTACCATGGGTATATTCACCATGAGTACTGTCACCCTGTGTATTGTCACCATTTGCACTGTCACCATGAAGACTATAACCGTGAGCGCTATCACCATGAGATCTCTCACCATGGTCACTGTCACCATGGCACCTTGCACAATGGGGGCTGTCAACATGAGTGCTGTCACCATTGGCACTATCACTGTGAGCATTCTCACTGTGGTCAGTGTCACGATGGGCACTGTCACCATAGGCAATGTCACCTTGGTCAGTGTCACCATGAGCACTGTCAACATGGGCACTCATACAGTGGGCACTGTCACTGTGAGCACTGTCACCATGGGTACTGCCACCATGAGCAGTGTCTCTGTGAGTACTGTCAGCATGGGTTTTTACCGTGAGCACTGTCACCATGAGCCCTGTCACCATTTTTCAGTGACACCATGTGCACTACCACCATGCGCACTCTCACCATGGGCACTGTCACCGAGAAAACTGTCACCATAAGTACTGTCTTCATGGGCACTGTCACCAAGGGCACGGCCAACATGTGAACTGGAACCATTGTCAGTATCACTATGAGAAGTGTCACCATGGGAATTCCCAACATAGGAACTGTCATCCTTAGCACTTTCAGAAAGGGAACTGTCACAATGGGCACTATCACCGTGAGGACTCTCACCACGGGAATTATCGCCATGGGCACTATCAGCATTAGAACTGTCACCGTGGTCACTGTCACGATGGAATTTGTCACTGTGAGCACTGTCACGATAGGCAAAGTCACGGTTTGCACTGTCCCCTTGGGCCCTGTCACAGTGAGCACTATCACTTTGACGGTGATGTCCATGGGCACTGCCACCATGGACACTACCAACTTGAGAATTATCACCATTTGTTCTCTCAGCGTGGTCACGGTCAACAAGTGCACTCTCACTATGCTCACTATGACCGTGAACACTGTCACCATGGGCACCTTAATCATGGGCACTATCACCGTGAGCACTATCACCATCGGCACTATCACTGTGATCACTGTCACCATAGACACTATCATGGTGAGCACCGTTAACATGAGCATTGTAACTGTGAGCACTGTCACAATGGGTAATGCAACCATGAGCCCAGTCACCGTGAGCACTGTCAGCATGGGTTGTAACCTTGTGCACGGTCAGCATGAGCACTGTTACCATGGGCACTATAACTATTTTTCAGTGCCACCATGTGCACTGTCACCTTGGACACTATCACCACGAGCACTGTCACCATGAGTACTGTCATCATGGGCAATGGCACAGCCACCATCTGCAATCTTACCATGGTCACTATCACTGTGAGCACTGTCACCAATGGAACTACCAACATGGGCACTGTCATCATGAGCACTTTCACCATACGAACTCTCACCATGGGCACTATGAACGTGAGAACGGTCACCATGGGCACTGTCACCATGAGCATTGTCATCATAGGCAATGTCACCGTGAGAACTATCACCATGCGCACTGTCCACAAGGGCACTATCACATTGAGTTGTATCACCATGTGTACTGTCATCTTGGGCACAGTCACCATGGGTGCACTCACGAAGTACACTATCACTATGCTCACTATTACTCTGAACACTGTCACCATGGGCACCGTAACCATGGGCACTATCACCGGGAGCATTATCAGCATCGGCACAACAGGCGTGATAACTGTCACCATGGGTCATATCACCGTGAGCACGGTTGCCATGGGCACTGTCACGATGTGCAATGCCCCATTGGTACTCTCACCATGGGAACTGCCACCATGAGCACTGTCACCATGAGCACTGACACCACGATCACTGCCACCGAGGGCACTGCCACCATGAGCACTGTCACCATGAGAACTGTTACTATGTGAAATGTAACCATGGGCAATTTCTCGATGAGTACTCTCACCATGGGTATTTTCACCTTGGGCACTCTCAACGTAAACAGTATTACCATGAGCAGTTTCACTGTGAGCACTGTCACCATGGGCACTGTCACAATGCGGAGTGTCACCATGAGCCATGTCACCATGGGAAATGTCACCGTGAGAACTGTCACCATAGGCAATGTCACCATGGGCAATGTCACCATGGGAAATGCCATTTTGAGCACTGTCACCATGGGTACTGCAACCATGAGTACTGTCACCATGAGTACTGTCACCATTGGCAGTATCACCAGGCGCACTGTCACCATGGGCACTATCACCATGACAACTCTCAGAGTGAGCACTGTCACTGTGGGCACTGCCATCGTGAGCAATTCCACCATGGGCAATGTCACCATGTGCACTAACGCTGTGAGCACTCTCAACATGAGCACGTCACCATGAGCCCTGTCACCATGGACAATGTCACTGTGAGAAGTTTCACCATAGGCAATGTCACCGTGGGCACTGTCACCATGGTCACTGCCACCACTGTCACTGTCATTTTGAGCACTGTCACCATGGGTACTGCAACCATGAGCACTGTCACCATGAGCACTGTCACCATTGCGAGTATCACCATGTGCACTGTCACCATGGGCACTATCACAATGAGAACTGTCAGCGTGGGCACTGTCACTGTTGGCAAGGGCACCATGGCCACTTCCACCATGGGCAATGTCACCATGGGCACTATCACTGTGAGCACTGTCAACATGAGCACGTCACCATGGGCACTGTCAACATGGGTACTATCTCAAAGGGCAATGTCACCATGAGCATTGTCAGGATGGGCAATTTCACCATGGGCACTGTCACCAAAGGCACTATCGCCATGAGCAATGTCACTGTGGGCCGTGTCACCAGGGGCACTATCACCGTGGTTAATGTTATCATTGGCACTTTCCCCTTGAGCACTGTCACCCTGGGCACTGTCATCATGGGCACGGTCACCGTGAGCAATATCTCCATGAGCACAGCCACTGTGAACACCATCACCATAATCACTGGCCTCATTGGTACTGTCACCATGAGCACTGCCACAATGAGCACTGTCAGCATGGGCACTTCCCCCATGAGCACTGTCACTATGAGAACTGCTACCATGGGTATTTTCACCATGAGTACTGTCACCCTGTGTATTGTCACCATTTGCACTGTCACCATGAAGACTATAACCGTGAGCGCTATTACCATGAGATCTCTCACCATGGTCACTGTCACCATGGCACCTTGCACAATGGGGGCTGTCAACATGAGTGCTGTCACCATTGGCATTATCACTGTGAGCATTCTCACTGTGGTCAGTGTCACCATGGGCACTGTCACCATGAGCACTGTCACCATAGGCAATGTCACCGTGGTCAGTGTCACCATGAGCACTGTCAACATGGGCACTCATACAGTGGGCACTGTCACTGTGAGCACTGTCACCATGGGTACTGCCACCATGAGCAGTGTCTCTGTGAGTACTGTCAGCATGGGTTTTTACCGTGAGCACTGTCACCATGAGCCCTGTCACCATTTTTCAGTGACACCATGTGCACTACCACCATGCGCACTCTCACCATGGGCACTGTCACCGAGAAAACTGTCACCATAAGTACTGTCTTCATGGGCACTGTCACCAAGGGCACGGCCAACATGTGAACTGTAACCATTGTCAGTATCACTGTGAGAAGTGTCACCATGGGAATTACCAACATAGGCACTGTCATCCTTAGCACTTTCAGAACGGGAACTGTCACAATGGGCACTATCACCGTGAGGACTCTCACCACGGGAATTATCGCCATGGGCACTATCAGCATTAGAACTGTCACCGTGGTCACTGTCACGATGGAATTTGTCACTGTGAGCACTGTCACGATAGGCAAAGTCACGGTTTGCACTGTCCCCTTGGGCCCTGTCACAGTGAGCACTATCACTTTGACGGTGATGTCCATGGGCACTGCCACCATGGACACTACCAACTTGAGAATTATCACCATTTGTTCTCTCAGCGTGGTCACGGTAAACAAGTGCACTAACACTATGCTCACTATGACCGTGAACACTGTCACCATGGGCACCTTAATCATGGGCACTAGCACTGTGAGCACTATCACCATCGGCACTATCACTGTGATCACTGTCACCATAGACGCTATCATGGTGAGCACAGTTAACATGAGCATTGTAACTGTGAGCACTGTCACAATGGGTAATGCAACCATGAGCCCAGTCACCGTGAGCACTGTCAGCATGGGTTGTCACCTTGTGCACGGTCAGCATGAGCACTGTCACCATGGGCACTATAACTATTTTTCAGTGCCACCATGTGCACTGTCACCTTGGACACTATCACCACGAGCACTGTCACCATGAGTACTGTCATCATGGGCAATGGCACAGCCACCATCTGCAATCTTACCATGGTCACTATCACTGTGAGCACTGTCACCAATGGAACTACCAACATGGACACTGTCATCATGAGCACTTTCACCATACGAACTCTCACCATGGACACTATGAACGTGAGAACGGTCACCATGGGTACTGTCACCATGAGCATTGTCATCATAGGCAATGTCACCGTGAGAACTATCACCATGCGCACTGTCCACAAGGGTACTATCACATTGAGTTGTATCACCATGTGTACTGTCATCTTGGGCACAGTCACCATGGGCACACTCAGCAAGTACACTATCACTATGCTCACTATTACTCTGAACACTGTCACCATGGGCACCGTAACCATGGGCACTATCACCGGGAGCATTATCAGCATCGGCTCAACAGGCGTGATAACTGTCACCATGGGTCATATCACCGTGAGCACGGTTGCCATGGGCACTGTCACGATGTGCAATGCCCCATTGGTACTCTCACCATGGGAACTGCCACCATGAGCACTGTCACCATGAGAACTGTTACTATGAGAAATGTAACCATGGGCAATTTCTCGATGAGTACTCTCACCATGGGTATTTTCACCTTGGGCACTCTCAACGTAAACAGTATTACCATGAGCACTTTCACTGTGAGCACTGTCACCATGGGCACTGTCACAATGCGGAGGGTCACCATGAGCCATGTCACCATGGGAAATGTCACCGTGAGAAGTGTCACCATAGGCAATGTCACCATGGGCAATGTCACCATGGGAAATGCCATTTTGAGCACTGTCACCATGGGTACTGCAACCATGAGTACTGTCACCATGAGTACTGTCACCATTGGCAGTATCACCAGGCGCACTGTCACCATGGGCACTATCACCATGACAACTCTCAGAGTGAGCACTGTCACTGTGGGCACTGCCATCGTGAGCAATTCCACCATGGGCAATGTCACCATGGGCACTAACGTTGTGAGCACTCTCAACATGAGCACGTCACCATGAGCCCTGTCACCATGGGCAATGTCACTGTGAGAAGTTTCACCATAGGCAATGTCACCGTGGGCACTGTCACCATGGTCACTGCCACCACTGTCACTGTCATTTTGAGCACTGTCACCATGGGTACTGCAACCATGAGCACTGTCACCATGAGCACTGTCACCATTGCGAGTATCACCATGTGCACTGTCACCATGAGCACTATCACAATGAGAACTGTCAGCGTGGGCACTGTCACTGTTGGCAAGGCACCATGGCCACTTCCACCATGGGCAATGTCACCATGGGCACTATCACTGTGAGCACTGTCAACATGAGCACGTCACCATGGGCACTGTCAACATGGGTACTATCTCAAAGGGCAATGTCACCATGAGCATTGTCAGGATGGGCAATTTCACCATGAGCACTGTCACCAAAGGCACTATCGCCATGAGCAATGTCACTGTGGGCCGTGTCACCAGGGGCACTATCACCATGGTTAATGTTATCATTGGCACTTTCCCCGTGAGCACTGTCACCCTGGGCACTGTCATCATGGGCACGGTCACCGTGAGCACTATCTCCATGAGCACAGCCACTGTGAACACCATCACCATAATCACTGGCCTCATCGGTACTGTCACCATGAGCACTGCCACAATGAGCACTGTCAGCATGGGCACTTCCCCCATGAGCACTGTCACTATGAGAACTGCTACCATGGGTATTTTCACCATGAGTACTGTCACCCTGTGTATTGTCACCATTTGCACTGTCACCATGAAGACTATAACCGTGAGCGCTATCACCATGAGATCTCTCACCATGGTCACTGTCACCATGGCACCTTGCACAATGGGGGCTGTCAACATGAGTGCTGTCACCATTGGCACTATCACTGTGAGCATTCTCACTGTGGTCAGTGTCAACATGGGCACTGTCACCATGAGCACTGTCACCATAGGCAATGTCACCGTGGTCAGTGTCACCATGAGCACTGTCAACATGGACACTCATACAGTGGGCACTGTCACTGTGAGCACTGTCACCATGGGTACTGCCACCATAAGCAGTGTCTCTGTGAGTACTGTCAGCATGGGTTTTTACCGTGAGCACTTTCACCATGAGCCCTGTCACCATTTTTTAGTGACACCATGTGCACTACCACCATGCGCACTCTCACCATGGGCACTGTCACCGAGAAAACTGTCACCATAAGTACTGTCTTCATGGGCACTGTCACCAAGGGCACGGCCAACATGTGAACTGTAACCATTGTCAGTATCACCGTGAGAAGTGTCACCATGGGAATTACCAACATAGGCACTGTCATCATGAGCACTTTCAGAACGGGAACTGTCACCATGGGCACTATCACCGTGAGGACTCTCACCATGGGAATTATCGCCATGGGCACTATCAGCATTAGAACTGTCACCGTGGTCACTGTCACGATGGAATTTGTCACGGTGAGCAGTGTCACGATAGGCAAAGTCACGGTTTGCACTGTCCCCTTGGGCCCTGTCACAGTGAGCACTATCACTTTGACGGTGGTGGCCATGGGCACTGCCACCATGGACACTACCACCTTGAGAATTATCACCATTTGTTCTCTCAGCGTGGTCACGGTCAACAAGTGCAGTCTCAGTATGCTCACTATGACCGAGAACACTGTAACCATAGGCACCTTAATCATGGGCACTATCACTGTGAGCACTATCACCATCGGCACTATCACTGTGATCACTGTCACAATAGACACTATCATGGTGAGCACCGTTAACATGAGCATTGTAACTGTGAGCACTGTCACAATGGGTAATGCAACCATGAGCCCAGTCACCGTGAGCACTGTCAGCATGGGTTGTCACCTTGTGCACGGTCAGCATGAGCACTGTCACCATGGGCACTATAACTATTTTTCAGTGTCACCATGTGCACTGTCACCTTGGACACTATCACCACGAGCACTGTCACCATGAGTACTGTCATCATGGGCAATGGCACAGCCACCATCTGCAATCTTACCATGGTCACTATCACTGTGAGCACTGTCACCAATGGAACTACCAACATGGGCACTGTCATCATGAGCACTTTCACCATACGAACTCTCACCATGGGCACTATGAACGTGAGAACGGTCACCATGGGCACTGTCACCATGAGCATTGTCATCATAGGCAATGTCACCGTGAGAACTATCACCATGCGCACTGTCCACAAGGGCACTATCACATTGAGTTGTATCACCATGTGTACTGTCATCTTGGGCACAGTCACCATGGGTGCACTCACGAAGTACACTATCACTATGCTCACTATTACTCTGAACACTGTCACCATGGGCACCGTAACCATGGGCACTATCACCGGGAGCATTATCAGCATCGGCACAACAGGCGTGATAACTGTCACCATGGGTCATATCACCGTGAGCACGGTTGCCATGGGCACTGTCACGATGTGCAATGCCCCATTGGTACTCTCACCATGGGAACTGCCACCATTAGCACTGTCACCATGAGCACTGACACCACGATCACTGCCCCCGAGGGCACTGCCACCATGAGCACTGTCACCATGAGAACTGTTACTATGTGAAATGTAATCATGGGCAATTTCTCGATGAGTACTCTCACCATGGGTATTTTCACCTTGGGCACTCTCAACGTAAACAGTATTACCATGAGCACTTTCACTGTGAGCACTGTCACCATGGGCACTGTCACAATGCGGAGTGTCACCATGAGCCATGTCACCATGGGAAATGTCACCGTGAGAACTGTCACCATAGGCAATGTCCCCATGGGCAATGTCACCATGGGAAATGCCATTTTGAGCACTGTCACCATGGGTACTGCAACCATGAGTACTGTCACCATGAGTACTGTCACCATTGGCAGTATCACCAGGCGCACTGTCACCATGGGCACTATCACCATGACAACTCTCAGAGTGAGCACTGTCACTGTGGGCACTGCCATCGTGAGCAATTCCACCATGGGCAATGTCACCATGAGCACTAACGTTGTGAGCACTCTCAACATGAGCACGTCACCATGAGCCCTGTCACCATGGGCAATGTCACTGTGAGAAGTTTCACCATAGGCAATGTCACCGTGGGCACTGTCACCATGATCACTGCCACCACTGTCACTGTCATTTTGAGCACTGTCACCATGGGTACTGCAACCATGAGCACTGTCACCATGAGCACTGTCACCATTGCGAGTATCACCATGTGCACTGTCACCATGAGCACTTACACAATGAGAACTGTCAGCGTGGGCACTGTCACTGTTGGCAAGGGCACCATGGCCACTTCCACCATGGGCAATGTCACCATGGGCACTATCACTGTGAGCACTGTCAACATGAGCACGTCACCATGGGCACTGTCAACATGGGTACTATCTCAAAGGGCAATGTCACCATGAGCATTGTCAGGATGGGCAATTTCACCATGAGCACTGTCACCAAAGGCACTAACGCCATGAGCAATGTCACTGTGGGCCGTGTCACCAGGGGCACTATCACCATGGTTAATGTTATCATTGGCACTTTCCCCGTGAGCACTGTCACCCTGGGCACTGTCATCATGGGCATGGTCACCGTGAGCACTATCTCCATGAGCACAGCCACTGTGAACACCATCACCATAATCACTGGCCTCATCGGTACTGTCACCATGAGCACTGCCACAATGAGCTCTGTCAGCATGGGCACTTCCCCCATGAGCACTGTCACTATGAGAACTGCTACCATGGGTATTTTCACCATGAGTACTGTCACCCTGTGTATTGTCACCATTTGCACTGTCACCATGAAGACTATAACCGTGAGCGCTATCACCATGAGATCTCTCACCATGGTCACTGTCACCATGGCACCTTGCACAATGGGGGCTGTCAACATGAGTGCTGTCACCATTGGCACTATCACTGTGAGCATTCTCACTGTGGTCAGTGTCACCATGGGCACTGTCACCATGAGCACTGTCACCATAGGCAATGTCACCGTGGTCAGTGTCACCATGAGCACTGTCAACATGGACACTCATACAGTGGGCACTGTCACTGTGAGCACTGTCACCATGGGTACTGCCACCATAAGCAGTGTCTCTGTGAGTACTGTCAGCATGGGTTTTTACCGTGAGCACTGTCACCATGAGCCCTGTCACCATTTTTTAGTGACACCATGTGCACTACCACCATGCGCACTCTCACCATGGGCACTGTCACCGAGAAAACTGTCACCATAAGTACTGTCTTCATGGGCACTGTCACCAAGGGCACGGCCAACATGTGAACTGTAACCATTGTCAGTATCACTGTGAGAAGTGTCATCATGGGAATTACCAACATAGGCACTGTCATCATGAGCACTTTCAGAACGGGAACTGTCACCATGGGCACTATCACCGTGAGGACTCTCACCATGGGAGTTATCGCCATGGGCACTATCAGCATTAGAACTGTCACCGTGGTCACTGTCACGATGGAATTTGTCACGGTGAGCACTGTCACGGTATGCAAAGTCACGGTTTGCACTGTCCCCTTGGGCCCTGTCACAGTGAGCACTATCACTTTGACGGTGGTGGCCATGGGCACTGCCACCATGGACACTATCAACTTGAAAATTATCACCATTTGTTCTCTCAGCGTGGTCACGGTCAACAAGTGCACTCTCACTATGCTCACTATGACCGTGAACACTGTCACCATGGGCACCTTAATCATGGGCACTATCACCGTGAGCACTATCACCATCGGCACTATCACTGTGATCACTGTCCCCATAGACACTATCATGGTGAGCACAGTTAACATGAGCATTGTAACTGTGAGCACTGTCACAATGGGTAATGCAACCATGAGCCCAGTCACCGTGAGCACTGTCAGCATGGGTTGTCACCTTGTGCACGGTCAGCATGAGCACTGTCACCAAGGGACTATAACTATTTTTCAGTGCCGCCATGTGCACTCTCACCTTGGACACTATCACCACGAGCACTGTCACCATGAGTACTGTCATCATGGGCAATGGCACAGCCACCATCTGCAATCTTACCATGGTCACTATCACTGTGAGCACTGTCACCAATGGAACTACCAACATGGGCACTGTCATCATGAGCACTTTCACCATACGAACTCTCACCATGGGCACTATGAACGTGAGAACGGTCACCATGGGCACTGTCACCATGAGCATTGTCATCATAGGCAATGTCACCGTGAGAACTATCACCATGCACACTGTCCACAAGGGCACTATCACATTGAGTTGTATCACCATGTGTACTGTCATCTTGGGCACAGTCACCATGGGCACACTCACCAAGTACACTATCACTATGCTCACTATTACTCTGAACACTGTCACCATGGGCACCGTAACCATGGGCACTATCACCGGGAGCATTATCAGCATCGGCACAACAGGCGTGATAACTGTCACCATGGGTCATATCACCGTGAGCACGGTTGCCATGGGCACTGTCATGATGTGCAATGCCCCATTGGTACTCTCACCATGGGAACTGCCACCAGGAGCACTGTCACCATGAGCACTGACACCACGATCACTGCCACCGAGGGCACTGCAACCATGAGCACTGTCACCATGAGAACTGTTACTATGAGAAATGTAACCATGGGCAATTTCTCGATGAGTACTCTCACCATGGGTATTTTCACCTTGGGCACTCTCAACGTAAACAGTATTACCATGAGCACTTTCACTGTGAGCACTGTCACCATGGGCACTGTCACAATGCGGAGTGTCACCATGAGCCATGTCACCATGGGAAATGTCACCGTGAGAAGTGTCACCATAGGCAATGTCACCATGGGCAATGTCACCATGGGAAATGCCATTTTGAGCACTGTCACCATGGGTAATGCAACCATGAGTACTGTCACCATGAGTACTGTCACCATTGCGAGTATCACCATGTGCACTGTCACCATGAGCACTATCACAATGAGAACTGTCAGCCTGGGCACTGTCACTGTTGGCAAGGCAGCATGGCCACTTCCACCATGGGCAATGTCACCATGGGCACTATCACTGTGAGCACTGTCAACATGAGCACGTCACCATGGGCACTGTCAACATGGGTACAATCTCAAAGGGCAATGTCACCATGAGCATTGTCAGGATGGGCAATTTCACCATGAGCACTGTCACCAAAGGCACTATCGCCATGAGCAATGTCACTGTGGGCCGTGTCACCAGGGGCACTATCACCATGGTTAATGTTATCATTGGCACTTTCCCCGTGAGCACTGTCACCCTGGGCACTGTCATCATGGGCACGTTCACCGTGAGCAATATCTCCATGAGCACAGCCACTGTGAACACCATCACCATAATCACTGGCCTCATTGGTACTGTCACCATGAGCACTGCCACAATGAGCACTGTCAGCATGGGCACTTCCCCCATGAGCACTGTCACTATGAGAACTGCTACCATGGGTATTTTCACCATGAGTACTGTCACCCTGTGTATTGTCACCATTTGCACTGTCACCATGAAGACTATAACCGTGAGCGCTATCACCATGAGATCTCTCACCATGGTCACTGTCACCATGGCACCTTGCACAATGGGGGCTGTCAACATGAGTGCTCTCACCATTGGCACTATCACTGTGAGCATTCTCACTGTGGTCAGTGTCACCATGGGCACTGTCACCATGAGCACTGTCACCATAGGCAATGTCACCGTGGTCAGTGTCACCATGAGCACTGTCAACATGGACACTCATACAGTGGGCACTGTCACTGTGAGCACTGTCACCATGGGTACTGCCACCATAAGCAGTGTCTCTGTGAGTACTGTCAGCATGGGTTTTTACCGTGAGCACTGTCACCATGAGCCCTGTCACCATTTTTTAGTGACACCATGTGCACTACCACCATGCGCACTCTCACCATGGGCACTGTCACCGAGAAAACTGTCACCATAATACTGTCTTCATGGACACTGTCACCAAAGGCACGGCCAACATGTGAACTGTAACCATTGTCAGTATCACTGTGAGAAGTGTCACCATGGGAATTACCACCATAGGCACTGTCATCATGAGCACGTTCAGAACGGGAACTGTCACCATGGGCACTATCACCGTGAGGACTCTCACCATGGGAATTATCGCCATGGGCACTATCAGCATTAGAACTGTCACCGTGGTCACTGTCACGATGGAATTTGTCACTGTGAACACTGTCACGATAGGCAAAGTCACGGTTTGCACTGTCCCCTTGGGCCCTGTCACAGTGAGTACTATCACTTTGACGGTGTTGGCCATGGGTACTGCCACCATGGACACTACCAACTTGAGAATTATCACCATTTGTTCTCTCAGCGTGGTCACGGTCAACAAGTGCACTCTCACTATGCTCACTATGACCGTGAACACTGTCACCATGGGCACCTTAATCATGGGCACTATCACCGTGAGCACTATCACCATCGGCACTATCACTGTGATCACTGTCCCCATAGACACTATCATGGTGAGCACAGTTAACATGAGCATTGTAACTGTGAGCACTGTCACAATGGGTAATGCAACCATGAGCCCAGTCACCGTGAGCACTGTCAGCATGGGTTGTCACCTTGTGCACGGTCAGCATGAGCACTGTCACCATGGGCACTATAACTATTTTTCAGTGCCACCATGTGCACTGTCACCTTGGACACTATCACCACGAGCACTGTCACCATGAGTACTGTCATCATGGGCAATGGCACAGCCACCATCTGCAATCTTACCATGGTCACTATCACTGTGAGCACTGTCACCAATGGAACTACCAACATGGGCACTGTCATCATGAGCACTTTCACCATACGAACTCTCACCATGGGCACTATGAACGTGAGAACGGTCACCATGAGCACTGTCACCATGAGCATTGTCATCATAGGCAATGTCACCGTGAGAACTATCACCATGCGCACTGTCCACAAGGGTACTATCACATTGAGTTGTATCACCATGTGTACTGTCATCCTGGGCACAGTCACCATGGGCACACTCACCAAGTACACTATCACTATGCTCACTATTACTCTGAACACTGTCACCATGGGCACCGAAACCATGGGCACTATCACCGGGAGCATTATCAGCATCGGCTCAACAGGCGTGATAACTGTCACCATGGGTCATATCACCGTGAGCACGGTTGCCATGGGCACTGTCACGATGTGCAATGCCCCATTGGTACTCTCACCATGGGAACTGCCACCATGAGCACTGTCACCATGAGAACTGTTACTATGAGAAATGTAACCATGGGCAATTTCTCGATGAGTACTCTCACCATGGGTATTTTCACCTTGGGCACTCTCAACGTAAACAGTATTACCATGAGCACTTTCACTGTGAGCACTGTCACCATGGGCACTGTCACAATGCGGAGGGTCACCATGAGCCATGTCACCATGGGAAATGTCACCGTGAGAAGTGTCACCATAGGCAATGTCCCCATGGGCAATGTCACCATGGGAAATGCCATTTTGAGCACTGTCACCATGGGTACTGCAACCATGAGTACTGTCACCATGAGTACTGTCACCATTGGCAGTATCACCAGGCGCACTGTCACCATGGGCACTATCACCATGACAACTCTCAGAGTGAGCACTGTCACTGTGGGCACTGCCATCGTGAGCAATTCCACCATGGGCAATGTCACCATGGGCACTAACGTTGTGAGCACTCTCAACATGAGCACGTCACCATGAGCCCTGTCACCATGGGCAATGTCACTGTGAGAAGTTTCACCATAGGCAATGTCACCGTGGGCACTGTCACCATGGTCACTGCCACCACTGTCACTGTCATTTTGAGCACTGTCACCATGGGTACTGCAACCATGAGCACTGTCACCATGAGCACTGTCACCATTGCGAGTATCACCATGTGCACTGTCACCATGAGCACTATCACAATGAGGACTGTCAGCCTGGGCACTGTCACTGTTGGCAAGGCACCATGGCCACATCCACCATGGGCAATGTCACCATGGGCACTATCACTGTGAGCACTGTCAACATGAGCACGTCACCATGAGCACTGTTAACCTGGGTACTATCTCAAAGGGCAATGTCACCATGAGCATTGTCAGGATGGGCAATTTCACCATGAGCACTGTCACCAAAGGCACTATCGCCATGAGCAATGTCACTGTGGGCCGTGTCACCAGGGGCACTATCACCATGGTTAATGTTATCATTGGCACTTTCCCCGTGAGCACTGTCACCCTGGGCACTGTCATCATGGGCACGTTCACCGTGAGCAATATCTCCATGAGCACAGCCACTGTGAACACCATCACCATAATCACTTGCCTCATTTGTACTGTCACCATGAGCACTGCCACAATGAGCACTGTCAGCATGGGCACTTCCCCCATGAGCACTGTCACTATGAGAACTGCTACCATGGGTATATTCACCATGAGTACTGTCACCCTGTGTATTGTCACCATTTGCACTGTCACCATGAAGACTATAACCGTGAGCGCTATCACCATGAGATCTCTCACCATGGTCACTGTCACCATGGCACCTTGCACAATGGGGGCTGTCAACATGAGTGCTGTCACCATTGGCACTATCACTGTGAGCATTCTCACTGTGGTCAGTGTCACGATGGGCACTGTCACCATAGGCAATGTCACCTTGGTCAGTGTCACCATGAGCACTGTCAACATGGGCACTCATACAGTGGGCACTGTCACTGTGAGCACTGTCACCATGGGTACTGCCACCATGAGCAGTGTCTCTGTGAGTACTGTCAGCATGGGTTTTTACCGTGAGCACTGTCACCATGAGCCCTGTCACCATTTTTCAGTGACACCATGTGCACTACCACCATGCGCACTCTCACCATGGGCACTGTCACCGAGAAAACTGTCACCATAAGTACTGTCTTCATGGGCACTGTCACCAAGGGCACGGCCAACATGTGAACTGTAACCATTGTCAGTATCACTGTGAGAAGTGTCACCATGGGAATTCCCAACATAGGCACTGTCATCCTTAGCACTTTCAGAACGGGAACTGTCACAATGGGCACTATCACCGTGAGGACTCTCACCACGGGAATTATCGCCATGGGCACTATCAGCATTAGAACTGTCACCGTGGTCACTGTCACGATGGAATTTGTCACTGTGAGCACTGTCACGATAGGCAAAGTCACGGTTTGCACTGTCCCCTTGGGCCCTGTCACAGTGAGCACTATCACTTTGACGGTGATGTCCATGGGCACTGCCACCATGGACACTACCAACTTGAGAATTATCACCATTTGTTCTCTCAGCGTGGTCACGGTAAACAAGTGCACTAACACTATGCTCACTATGACCGTGAACACTGTCACCATGGGCACCTTAATCATGGGCACTAGCACTGTGAGCACTATCACCATCGGCACTATCACTGTGATCACTGTCCCCATAGACACTATCATGGTGAGCACAGTTAACATGAGCATTGTAACTGTGAGCACTGTCACAATGGGTAATGCAACCATGAGCCCAGTCACCGTGAGCACTGTCAGCATGGGTTGTCACCTTGTGCACGGTCAGCATGAGCACTGTCACCATGGGCACTATAACTATTTTTCAGTGCCACCATGTGCACTGTCACCTTGGACACTATCACCACGAGCACTGTCACCATGAGTACTGTCATCATGGGCAATGGCACAGCCACCATCTGCAATCTTACCATGGTCACTATCACTGTGAGCACTGTCACCAATGGAACTACCAACATGGACACTGTCATCATGAGCACTTTCACCATACGAACTCTCACCATGGACACTATGAACGTGAGAACGGTCACCATGGGTACTGTCACCATGAGCATTGTCATCATAGGCAATGTCACCGTGAGAACTATCACCATGCGCACTGTCCACAAGGGTACTATCACATTGAGTTGTATCACCATGTGTACTGTCATCTTGGGCACAGTCACCATGGGCACACTCAGCAAGTACACTATCACTATGCTCACTATTACTCTGAACACTGTCACCATGGGCACCGTAACCATGGGCACTATCACCGGGAGCATTATCAGCATCGGCTCAACAGGCGTGATAACTGTCACCATGGGTCATATCACCGTGAGCACGGTTGCCATGGGCACTGTCACGATGTGCAATGCCCCATTGGTACTCTCACCATGGGAACTGCCACCATGAGCACTGTCACCATGAGAACTGTTACTATGAGAAATGTAACCATGGGCAATTTCTCGATGAGTACTCTCACCATGGGTATTTTCACCTTGGGCACTCTCAACGTAAACAGTATTACCATGAGCACTTTCACTGTGAGCACTGTCACCATGGGCACTGTCACAATGCGGAGGGTCACCATGAGCCATGTCACCATGGGAAATGTCACCGTGAGAAGTGTCACCATAGGCAATGTCACCATGGGCAATGTCACCATGGGAAATGCCATTTTGAGCACTGTCACCATGGGTACTGCAACCATGAGTACTGTCACCATGAGTACTGTCACCATTGGCAGTATCACCAGGCGCACTGTCACCATGGGCACTATCACCATGACAACTCTCAGAGTGAGCACTGTCACTGTGGGCACTGCCATCGTGAGCAATTCCACCATGGGCAATGTCACCATGGGCACTAACGTTGTGAGCACTCTCAACATGAGCACGTCACCATGAGCCCTGTCACCATGGGCAATGTCACTGTGAGAAGTTTCACCATAGGCAATGTCACCGTGGGCACTGTCACCATGATCACTGCCACCACTGTCACTGTCATTTTGAGCACTGTCACCATGGGTACTGCAACCATGAGCACTGTCACCATGAGCACTGTCACCATTGCGAGTATCACCATGTGCACTGTCACCATGAGCACTAACACAATGAGAACTGTCAGCGTGGGCACTGTCACTGTTGGCAAGGGCACCATGGCCACTTCCACCATGGGCAATGTCACCATGGGCACTATCACTGTGAGCACTGTCAACATGAGCACGTCACCATGGGCACTGTCAACATGGGTACTATCTCAAAGGGCAATGTCACCATGAGCATTGTCAGGATGGGCAATTTCACCATGAGCACTGTCACCAAAGGCACTATCGCCATGAGCAATGTCACTGTGGGCCGTGTCACCAGGGGCACTATCACCATGGTTAATGTTATCATTGGCACTTTCCCCGTGAGCACTGTCACCCTGGGCACTGTCATCATGGGCATGGTCACCGTGAGCACTATCTCCATGAGCACAGCCACTGTGAACACCATCACCATAATCACTGGCCTCATCGGTACTGTCACCATGAGCACTGCCACAATGAGCTCTGTCAGCATGGGCACTTCCCCCATGAGCACTGTCACTATGAGAACTGCTACCATGGGTATTTTCACCATGAGTACTGTCACCCTGTGTATTGTCACCATTTGCACTGTCACCATGAAGACTATAACCGTGAGCGCTATCACCATGAGATCTCTCACCATGGTCACTGTCACCATGGCACCTTGCACAATGGGGGCTGTCAACATGAGTGCTGTCACCATTGGCACTATCACTGTGAGCATTCTCACTGTGGTCAGTGTCACCATGGGCACTGTCACCATGAGCACTGTCACCATAGGCAATGTCACCGTGGTCAGTGTCACCATGAGCACTGTCAACATGGACACTCATACAGTGGGCACTGTCACTGTGAGCACTGTCACCATGGGTACTGCCACCATAAGCAGTGTCTCTGTGAGTACTGTCAGCATGGGTTTTTACCGTGAGCACTGTCACCATGAGCCCTGTCACCATTTTTTAGTGACACCATGTGCACTACCACCATGCGCACTCTCACCATGGGCACTGTCACCGAGAAAACTGTCACCATAAGTACTGTCTTCATGGGCACTGTCACCAAGGGTACGGCCAACATGTGAACTGTAACCATTGTCAGTATCACTGTGAGAAGTGTCATCATGGGAATTACCAACATAGGCACTGTCATCATGAGCACTTTCAGAACGGGAACTGTCACCATGGGCACTATCACCGTGAGGACTCTCACCATGGGAGTTATCGCCATGGGCACTATCAGCATTAGAACTGTCACCGTGGTCACTGTCACGATGGAATTTGTCACGGTGAGCACTGTCACGGTATGCAAAGTCACGGTTTGCACTGTCCCCTTGGGCCCTGTCACAGTGAGCACTATCACTTTGACGGTGGTGGCCATGGGCACTGCCACCATGGACACTATCAACTTGAAAATTATCACCATTTGTTCTCTCAGCGTGGTCACGGTCAACAAGTGCAGTCTCAGTATGCTCACTATGACCGTGAACACTGTCACCATGGGCACCTTAATCATGGGCACTATCACCGTGAGCACTATCACCATCGGCACTATCACTGTGATCACTGTCCCCATAGACTCTATCATGGTGAGCACAGTTAACATGAGCATTGTAACTGTGAGCACTGTCACAATGGGTAATGCAACCATGAGCCCAGTCACCGTGAGCACTGTCAGCATGTGTTGTCACCTTGTGCACGGTCAGCATGAGCACTGTCACCAAGGGACTATAACTATTTTTCAGTGCCGCCATGTGCACTCTCACCTTGGACACTATCACCACGAGCACTGTCACCATGAGTACTGTCATCATGGGCAATGGCACAGCCACCATCTGCAATCTTACCATGGTCACTATCACTGTGAGCACTGTCACCAATGGAACTACCAACATGGGCACTGTCATCATGAGCACTTTCACCATACGAACTCTCACCATGGGCACTATGAACGTGAGAACGGTCACCATGGGCACTGTCACCATGAGCATTGTCATCATAGGCAATGTCACCGTGAGAACTATCACCATGCACACTGTCCACAAGGGCACTATCACATTGAGTTGTATCACCATGTGTACTGTCATCTTGGGCACAGTCACCATGGGCACACTCACCAAGTACACTATCACTATGCTCACTATTACTCTGAACACTGTCACCATGGGCACCGTAACCATGGGCACTATCACCGGGAGCATTATCAGCATCGGCACAACAGGCGTGATAACTGTCACCATGGGTCATATCACCGTGAGCACGGTTGCCATGGGCACTGCATGATGTGCAATGCCCCATTGGTACTCTCACCATGGGAACTGCCACCAGGAGCACTGTCACCATGAGCACTGACACCACGATCACTGCCACCGAGGGCACTGCAACCATGAGCACTGTCACCATGAGAACTGTTACTATGAGAAATGTAACCATGGGCAATTTCTCGATGAGTACTCTCACCATGGGTATTTTCACCTTGGGCACTCTCAACGTAAACAGTATTACCATGAGCACTTTCACTGTGAGCACTGTCACCATGGGCACTGTCACAATGCGGAGTGTCACCATGAGACATGTCACCATGGGAAATGTCACCGTGAGAAGTGTCACCATAGGCAATGTCACCATGGGCAATGTCACCATGGGAAATGCCATTTTGAGCACTGTCACCATGGGTAATGCAACCATGAGTACTGTCACCATGAGTACTGTCACCATTGCGAGTATCACCATGTGCACTGTCACCATGAGCACTATCACAATGAGAACTGTCAGCCTGGGCACTGTCACTGTGGGCACTGCCATCGTGAGCAATTCCACCATGGGCAATGTCACCATGGGCACTATCACTGTGAGCACTGTCAACATGAGCACGTCACCATGGGCACTGTCAACATGGGTACTATCTCAAAGGGCAATGTCACCATGAGCATTGTCAGGATGGGCAATTTCACCATGGGCACTGTCACCAAAGGCACTATCGCCATGAGCAATGTCACTGTGGGCCGTGTCACCAGGGGCACTATCACCATGGTTAATGTTATCATTGGCACTTTCCCCGTGAGCACTGTCACCCTGGGCACTGTCATCATGGGCACGTTCACCGTGAGCAATATCTCCATGAGCACAGCCACTGTGAACACCATCACCATAATCACTGGCCTCATTGGTACTGTCACCATGAGCACTGCCACAATGAGCACTGTCAGCATGGGCACTTCCCCCATGAGCACTGTCACTATGAGAACTGCTACCATGGGTATTTTCACCATGAGTACTGTCACCCTGTGTATTGTCACCATTTGCACTGTCACTATGAAGACTATAACCGTGAGCGCTATCACCATGAGATCTCTCACCATGGTCACTGTCACCATGGCACCTTGCACAATGGGGGCTGTCAACATGAGTGCTCTCACCATTGGCACTATCACTGTGAGCATTCTCACTGTGGTCAGTGTCACCATGGGCACTGTCACCATGAGCACTGTCACCATAGGCAATGTCACCGTGGTCAGTGTCACCATGAGCACTGTCAACATGGACACTCATACAGTGGGCACTGTCACTGTGAGCACTGTCACCATGGGTACTGCCACCATAAGCAGTGTCTCTGTGAGTACTGTCAGCATGGGTTTTTACCGTGAGCACTGTCACCATGAGCCCTGTCACCATTTTTTAGTGACACCATGTGCACTACCACCATGCGCACTCTCACCATGGGCACTGTCACCGAGAAAACTGTCACCATAAGTACTGTCTTCATGGGCACTCTCACCAAAGGCACGGCCAACATGTGAACTGTAACCATTGTCAGTATCACTGTGAGAAGTGTCACCATGGGAATTACCACCATAGGCACTGTCATCATGAGCACGTTCAGAACGGGAACTGTCACCATGGGCACTATCACCGTGAGGACTCTCACCATGGGAATTATCGCCATGGGCACTATCAGCATTAGAACTGTCACCGTGGTCACTGTCACGATGGAATTTGTCACTGTGAACACTGTCACGATAGGCAAAGTCACGGTTTGCACTGTCCCCTTGGGCCCTGTCACAGTGAGTACTATCACTTTGACGGTGGTGGCCATGGGTACTGCCACCATGGACAATACCAACTTGAGAATTATCACCATTTGTTCTCTCAGCGTGGTCACGGTCAACAAGTGCACTCTCACTATGCTCACTATGACCGTGAACACTGTCACCATGGGCACCTTAATCATGGGCACTATCACCGTGAGCACTATCACCATCGGCACTATCACTGTGATCACTGTCCCCATAGACACTATCATGGTGAGCACAGTTAACATGAGCATTGTAACTGTGAGCACTGTCACAATGGGTAATGCAACCATGAGCCCAGTCACCGTGAGCACTGTCAGCATGGGTTGTCACCTTGTGCACGGAGAGCATGAGCACTGTCACCATGGGCACTATAACTATTTTTCAGTGCCACCATGTGCACTGTCACCTTGGACACTATCACCACGAGCACTGTCACCATGAGTACTGTCATCATGGGCAATGGCACAGCCACCATCTGCAATCTTACCATGGTCACTATCACTGTGAGCACTGTCACCAATGGAACTACCAACATGGGCACTGTCATCATGAGCACTTTCACCATACGAACTCTCACCATGGGCACTATGAACGTGAGAACGGTCACCATGGGCACTGTCACCATGAGCATTGTCATCATAGGCAATGTCACCGTGAGAACTATCACCATGCGCACTGTCCACAAGGGTACTATCACATTGAGTTGTATCACCATGTGTACTGTCATCCTGGGCACAGTCACCATGGGCACACTCACCAAGTACACTATCACTATGCTCACTATTACTCTGAACACTGTCACCATGGGCACCGAAACCATGGGCACTATCACCGGGAGCATTATCAGCATCGGCTCAACAGGCGTGATAACTGTCACCATGGGTCATATCACCGTGAGCACGGTTGCCATGGGCACTGTCACGATGTGCAATGCCCCATTGGTACTCTCACCATGGGAACTGCCACCATGAGCACTGTCACCATGAGAACTGTTACTATGAGAAATGTAACCATGGGCAATTTCTCGATGAGTACTCTCACCATGGGTATTTTCACCTTGGGCACTCTCAACGTAAACAGTATTACCATGAGCACTTTCACTGTGAGCACTGTCACCATGGGCACTGTCACAATGCGGAGTGTCACCATGAGCCATGTCACCATGGGAAATGTCACCGTGAGAAGTGTCACCATAGGCAATGTCACCATGGGCAATGTCACCATGGGAAATGCCATTTTGAGCACTGTCACCATGGGTACTGCAACCATGAGTACTGTCACCATGAGTACTGTCACCATTGGCAGTATCACCAGGCGCACTGTCACCATGGGCACTATCACCATGACAACTCTCAGAGTGAGCACTGTCACTGTGGGCACTGCCATCGTGAGCAATTCCACCATGGGCAATGTCACCATGGGCACTAACGTTGTGAGCACTCTCAACATGAGCACGTCACCATGAGCACTGTCACCATGGGCAATGTCACTGTGAGAAGTTTCACCATAGGCAATGTCACCGTGGGCACTGTCACCATGGTCACTGCCACCACTGTCACTGTCATTTTGAGCACTGTCACCATGGGTACTGCAACCATGAGCACTGTCACCATGAGCACTGTCACCATTGCGAGTATCACCATGTGCACTGTCACCATGAGCACTATCACAATGAGGACTGTCAGCGTGGGCACTGTCACTGTTGGCAAGGCACCATGGCCACATCCACCATGGGCAATGTCACCATGGGCACTATCACTGTGAGCACTGTCAACATGAGCACGTCACCATGAGCACTGTCAACCTGGGTACTATCTCAAAGGGCAATGTCACCATGAGCATTGTCAGGATGGGCAATTTCACCATGAGCACTGTCACCAAAGGCACTATCGCCATGAGCAATGTCACTGTGGGCCGTGTCACCAGGGGCACTATCACCATGGTTAATGTTATCATTGGCACTTTCCCCGTGAGCACTGTCACCCTGGGCACTGTCATCATGGGCACTGTCACCGTGAGCAATATCTCCATGAGCACAGCCACTGTGAACACCATCACCATAATCACTTGCCTCATTTGTACTGTCACCATGAGCACTGCCACAATGAGCACTGTCAGCATGGGCACTTCCCCCATGAGCACTGTCACTATGAGAACTGCTACCATGGGTATATTCACCATGAGTACTGTCACCCTGTGTATTGTCACCATTTGCACTGTCACCATGAAGACTATAACCGTGAGCGCTATCACCATGAGATCTCTCACCATGGTCACTGTCACCATGGCACCTTGCACAATGGGGGCTGTCAACATGAGTGCTGTCACCATTGGCACTATCACTGTGAGCATTCTCACTGTGGTCAGTGTCACGATGGGCACTGTCACCATAGGCAATGTCACCTTGGTCAGTGTCACCATGAGCACTGTCAACATGGGCACTCATACAGTGGGCACTGTCACTGTGAGCACTGTCACCATGGGTACTGCCACCATGAGCAGTGTCTCTGTGAGTACTGTCAGCATGGGTTTTTACCGTGAGCACTGTCACCATGAGCCCTGTCACCATTTTTCAGTGACACCATGTGCACTACCACCATGCGCACTCTCACCATGGGCACTGTCACCGAGAAAACTGTCACCATAAGTACTGTCTTCATGGGCACTGTCACCAAGGGCACGGCCAACATGTGAACTGGAACCATTGTCAGTATCACTATGAGAAGTGTCACCATGGGAATTCCCAACATAGGAACTGTCATCCTTAGCACTTTCAGAAAGGGAACTGTCACAATGGGCACTATCACCGTGAGGACTCTCACCACGGGAATTATCGCCATGGGCACTATCAGCATTAGAACTGTCACCGTGGTCACTGTCACGATGGAATTTGTCACTGTGAGCACTGTCACGATAGGCAAAGTCACGGTTTGCACTGTCCCCTTGGGCCCTGTCACAGTGAGCACTATCACTTTGACGGTGATGTCCATGGGCACTGCCACCATGGACACTACCAACTTGAGAATTATCACCATTTGTTCTCTCAGCGTGGTCACGGTCAACAAGTGCACTCTCACTATGCTCACTATGACCGTGAACACTGTCACCATGGGCACCTTAATCATGGGCACTATCACCGTGAGCACTATCACCATCGGCACTATCACTGTGATCACTGTCACCATAGACACTATCATGGTGAGCACCGTTAACATGAGCATTGTAACTGTGAGCACTGTCACAATGGGTAATGCAACCATGAGCCCAGTCACCGTGAGCACTGTCAGCATGGGTTGTAACCTTGTGCACGGTCAGCATGAGCACTGTTACCATGGGCACTATAACTATTTTTCAGTGCCACCATGTGCACTGTCACCTTGGACACTATCACCACGAGCACTGTCACCATGAGTACTGTCATCATGGGCAATGGCACAGCCACCATCTGCAATCTTACCATGGTCACTATCACTGTGAGCACTGTCACCAATGGAACTACCAACATGGGCACTGTCATCATGAGCACTTTCACCATACGAACTCTCACCATGGGCACTATGAACGTGAGAACGGTCACCATGGGCACTGTCACCATGAGCACTGTCATCATAGGCAATGTCACCGTGAGAACTATCACCATGCGCACTGTCCACAAGGGCACTATCACATTGAGTTGTATCACCATGTGTACTGTCATCTTGGGCACAGTCACCATGGGTACACTCACGAAGTACACTATCACTATGCTCACTATTACTCTGAACACTGTCACCATGGGCACCGTAACCATGGGCACTATCACCGGGAGCATTATCAGCATCGGCACAACAGGCGTGATAACTGTCACCATGGGTCATATCACCGTGAGCACGGTTGCCATGGGCACTGTCACGATGTGCAATGCCCCATTGGTACTCTCACCATGGGAACTGCCACCATGAGCACTGTCACCATGAGAACTGTTACTATGAGAAATGTAACCATGGGCAATTTCTCGATGAGTACTCTCACCATGGGTATTTTCACCTTGGGCACTCTCAACGTAAACAGTATTACCATGAGCACTTTCACTGTGAGCACTGTCACCATGGGCACTGTCACAATGCGGAGGGTCACCATGAGCCATGTCACCATGGGAAATGTCACCGTGAGAAGTGTCACCATAGGCAATGTCACCATGGGCAATGTCACCATGGGAAATGCCATTTTGAGCACTGTCACCATGGGTACTGCAACCATGAGTACTGTCACCATGAGTACTGTCACCATTGGCAGTATCACCAGGCGCACTGTCACCATGGGCACTATCACCATGACAACTCTCAGAGTGAGCACTGTCACTGTGGGCACTGCCATCGTGAGCAATTCCACCATGGGCAATGTCACCATGGGCACTAACGTTGTGAGCACTCTCAACATGAGCACGTCACCATGAGCCCTGTCACCATGGGCAATGTCACTGTGAGAAGTTTCACCATAGGCAATGTCACCATGGGCACTGTCACCATGGTCACTGCCACCACTGTCACTGTCATTTTGAGCACTGTCACCATGGGTACTGCAACCATGAGCACTGTCACCATGAGCACTGTCACCATTGCGAGTATCACCATGTGCACTGTCACCATGAGCACTATCACAATGAGAACTGTCAGCGTGGGCACTGTCACTGTTGGCAAGGCACCATGGCCACTTCCACCATGGGCAATGTCACCATGGGCACTATCACTGTGAGCACTGTCAACATGAGCACGTCACCATGGGCACTGTCAACATGGGTACTATCTCAAAGGGCAATGTCACCATGAGCATTGTCAGGATGGGCAATTTCACCATGAGCACTGTCACCAAAGGCACTATCGCCATGAGCAATGTCACTGTGGGCCGTGTCACCAGGGGCACTATCACCATGGTTAATGTTATCATTGGCACTTTCCCCGTGAGCACTGTCACCCTGGGCACTGTCATCATGGGCACGGTCACCGTGAGCACTATCTCCATGAGCACAGCCACTGTGAACACCATCACCATAATCACTGGCCTCATCGGTACTGTCACCATGAGCACTGCCACAATGAGCACTGTCAGCATGGGCACTTCCCCCATGAGCACTGTCACTATGAGAACTGCTACCATGGGTATTTTCACCATGAGTACTGTCACCCTGTGTATTGTCACCATTTGCACTGTCACCATGAAGACTATAACCGTGAGCGCTATCACCATGAGATCTCTCACCATGGTCACTGTCACCATGGCACCTTGCACAATGGGGGCTGTCAACATGAGTGCTGTCACCATTGGCACTATCACTGTGAGCATTCTCACTGTGGTCAGTGTCACCATGGGCACTGTCACCATGAGCACTGTCACCATAGGCAATGTCACCGTGGTCAGTGTCACCATGAGCACTGTCAACATGGACACTCATACAGTGGGCACTGTCACTGTGAGCACTGTCACCATGGGTACTGCCACCATAAGCAGTGTCTCTGTGAGTACTGTCAGCATGGGTTTTTACCGTGAGCACTTTCACCATGAGCCATGTCACCATTTTTTAGTGACACCATGTGCACTACCACCATGCGCACTCTCACCATGGGCACTGTCACCGAGAAAACTGTCACCATAAGTACTGTCTTCATGGGCACTGTCACCAAGGGCACGGCCAACATGTGAACTGTAACCATTGTCAGTATCACCGTGAGAAGTGTCACCATGGGAATTACCAACATAGGCACTGTCATCATGAGCACTTTCAGAACGGGAACTGTCACCATGGGCACTATCACCGTGAGGACTCTCACCATGGGAATTATCGCCATGGGCACTATCAGCATTAGAACTGTCACCGTGGTCACTGTCACGATGGAATTTGTCACGGTGAGCAGTGTCACGATAGGCAAAGTCACGGTTTGCACTGTCCCCTTGGGCCCTGTCACAGTGAGCACTATCACTTTGACGGTGGTGGCCATGGGCACTGCCACCATGGACACTACCACCTTGAGAATTATCACCATTTGTTCTCTCAGCGTGGTCACGGTCAACAAGTGCAGTCTCAGTATGCTCACTATGACCGTGAACACTGTAACCATAGGCACCTTAATCATGGGCACTATCACTGTGAGCACTATCACCATCGGCACTATCACTGTGATCACTGTCACAATAGACACTATCATGGTGAGCACCGTTAACATGAGCATTGTAACTGTGAGCACTGTCACAATGGGTAATGCAACCATGAGCCCAGTCACCGTGAGCACTGTCAGCATGGGTTGTCACCTTGTGCACGGTCAGCATGAGCACTGTCACCATGGGCACTATAACTATTTTTCAGTGTCACCATGTGCACTGTCACCTTGGACACTATCACCACGAGCACTGTCACCATGAGTACTGTCATCATGGGCAATGGCACAGCCACCATCTGCAATCTTACCATGGTCACTATCACTGTGAGCACTGTCACCAATGGAACTACCAACATGGGCACTGTCATCATGAGCACTTTCACCATACGAACTCTCACCATGGGCACTATGAACGTGAGAACGGTCACCATGGGCACTGTCACCATGAGCATTGTCATCATAGGCAATGTCACCGTGAGAACTATCACCATGCGCACTGTCCACAAGGGCACTATCACATTGAGTTGTATCACCATGTGTACTGTCATCTTGGGCACAGTCACCATGGGTGCACTCACGAAGTACACTATCACTATGCTCACTATTACTCTGAACACTGTCACCATGGGCACCGTAACCATGGGCACTATCACCGGGAGCATTATCAGCATCGGCACAACAGGCGTGATAACTGTCACCATGGGTCATATCACCGTGAGCACGGTTGCCATGGGCACTGTCACGATGTGCAATGCCCCATTGGTACTCTCACCATGGGAACTGCCACCATTAGCACTGTCACCATGAGCACTGACACCACGATCACTGCCCCCGAGGGCACTGCCACCATGAGCACTGTCACCATGAGAACTGTTACTATGTGAAATGTAATCATGGGCAATTTCTCGATGAGTACTCTCACCATGGGTATTTTCACCTTGGGCACTCTCAACGTAAACAGTATTACCATGAGCACTTTCACTGTGAGCACTGTCACCATGGGCACTGTCACAATGCGGAGTGTCACCATGAGCCATGTCACCATGGGAAATGTCACCGTGAGAACTGTCACCATAGGCAATGTCCCCATGGGCAATGTCACCATGGGAAATGCCATTTTGAGCACTGTCACCATGGGTACTGCAACCATGAGTACTGTCACCATGAGTACTGTCACCATTGGCAGTATCACCAGGCGCACTGTCACCATGGGCACTATCACCATGACAACTCTCAGAGTGAGCACTGTCACTGTGGGCACTGCCATCGTGAGCAATTCCACCATGGGCAATGTCACCATGGGCACTAACGTTGTGAGCACTCTCAACATGAGCACGTCACCATGAGCCCTGTCACCATGGGCAATGTCACTGTGAGAAGTTTCACCATAGGCAATGTCACCGTGGGCACTGTCACCATGATCACTGCCACCACTGTCACTGTCATTTTGAGCACTGTCACCATGGGTACTGCAACCATGAGCACTGTCACCATGAGCACTGTCACCATTGCGAGTATCACCATGTGCACTGTCACCATGAGCACTAACACAATGAGAACTGTCAGCGTGGGCACTGTCACTGTTGGCAAGGGCACCATGGCCACTTCCACCATGGGCAATGTCACCATGGGCACTATCACTGTGAGCACTGTCAACATGAGCACGTCACCATGGGCACTGTCAACATGGGTACTATCTCAAAGGGCAATGTCACCATGAGCATTGTCAGGATGGGCAATTTCACCATGAGCACTGTCACCAAAGGCACTAACGCCATGAGCAATGTCACTGTGGGCCGTGTCACCAGGGGCACTATCACCATGGTTAATGTTATCATTGGCACTTTCCCCGTGAGCACTGTCACCCTGGGCACTGTCATCATGGGCATGGTCACCGTGAGCACTATCTCCATGAGCACAGCCACTGTGAACACCATCACCATAATCACTGGCCTCATCGGTACTGTCACCATGAGCACTGCCACAATGAGCTCTGTCAGCATGGGCACTTCCCCCATGAGCACTGTCACTATGAGAACTGCTACCATGGGTATTTTCACCATGAGTACTGTCACCCTGTGTATTGTCACCATTTGCACTGTCACCATGAAGACTATAACCGTGAGCGCTATCACCATGAGATCTCTCACCATGGTCACTGTCACCATGGCACCTTGCACAATGGGGGCTGTCAACATGAGTGCTGTCACCATTGGCACTATCACTGTGAGCATTCTCACTGTGGTCAGTGTCACCATGGGCACTGTCACCATGAGCACTGTCACCATAGGCAATGTCACCGTGGTCAGTGTCACCATGAGCACTGTCAACATGGACACTCATACAGTGGGCACTGTCACTGTGAGCACTGTCACCATGGGTACTGCCACCATAAGCAGTGTCTCTGTGAGTACTGTCAGCATGGGTTTTTACCGTGAGCACTGTCACCATGAGCCCTGTCACCATTTTTTAGTGACACCATGTGCACTACCACCATGCGCACTCTCACCATGGGCACTGTCACCGAGAAAACTGTCACCATAAGTACTGTCTTCATGGGCACTGTCACCAAGGGCACGGCCAACATGTGAACTGTAACCATTGTCAGTATCACTGTGAGAAGTGTCCTCATGGGAATTACCAACATAGGCACTGTCATCATGAGCACTTTCAGAACGGGAACTGTCACCATGGGCACTATCACCGTGAGGACTCTCACCATGGGAGTTATCGCCATGGGCACTATCAGCATTAGAACTGTCACCGTGGTCACTGTCACGATGGAATTTGTCACGGTGAGCACTGTCACGGTATGCAAAGTCACGGTTTGCACTGTCCCCTTGGGCCCTGTCACAGTGAGCACTATCACTTTGACGGTGGTGGCCATGGGCACTGCCACCATGGACACTATCAACTTGAAAATTATCACCATTTGTTCTCTCAGCGTGGTCACGGTCAACAAGTGCAGTCTCAGTATGCTCACTATGACCGTGAACACTGTCACCATGGGCACCTTAATCATGGGCACTATCACCGTGAGCACTATCACCATCGGCACTATCACTGTGATCACTGTCCCCATAGACACTATCATGGTGAGCACAGTTAACATGAGCATTGTAACTGTGAGCACTGTCACAATGGGTAATGCAACCATGAGCCCAGTCACCGTGAGCACTGTCAGCATGGGTTGTCACCTTGTGCACGGTCAGCATGAGCACTGTCACCAAGGGACTATAACTATTTTTCAGTGCCGCCATGTGCACTCTCACCTTGGACACTATCACCACGAGCACTGTCACCATGAGTACTGTCATCATGGGCAATGGCACAGCCACCATCTGCAATCTTACCATGGTCACTATCACTGTGAGCACTGTCACCAATGGAACTACCAACATGGGCACTGTCATCATGAGCACTTTCACCATACGAACTCTCACCATGGGCACTATGAACGTGAGAACGGTCACCATGGGCACTGTCACCATGAGCATTGTCATCATAGGCAATGTCACCGTGAGAACTATCACCATGCACACTGTCCACAAGGGCACTATCACATTGAGTTGTATCACCATGTGTACTGTCATCTTGGGCACAGTCACCATGGGCACACTCACCAAGTACACTATCACTATGCTCACTATTACTCTGAACACTGTCACCATGGGCACCGTAACCATGGGCACTATCACCGGGAGCATTATCAGCATCGGCACAACAGGCGTGATAACTGTCACCATGGGTCATATCACCGTGAGCACGGTTGCCATGGGCACTGTCATGATGTGCAATGCCCCATTGGTACTCTCACCATGGGAACTGCCACCAGGAGCACTGTCACCATGAGCACTGACACCACGATCACTGCCACCGAGGGCACTGCAACCATGAGCACTG